>NC_059560.1:7359003-7974140 GCF_905220415.1 Colias croceus
ACGTTAACGCAGCCCAAACGCGCACAACGCACAAGTCCCGCTCACAATCCGACGTCACTACGCTGACACACTGCACACACAACACTCGACACTGCACTTCGTCTTGACACACACCGCGGTAACACGACCGCAGTTACGACCGTATCGTGATCACATTACACCGCTGGGACACGACCCACGGATACAGCCTATCTTAGTAGTATCGTGGTCATGTCTTGGTCGTATCGTGGCCGTATCGTTGTCGTATCGCGGTCGTGTCGGTCGGAACGCGCCCGGCCGCACAGGCTCACACAGCGACGCTATCGCGCTCGCTTCCTCGTCGGTGCGCCCGTGGCTGCCGAACGTTGTAATCTCTTTCACTGTAAAATAGATAAAAATTAGGTTAAAATGTGTTTTTATATGTTTAAGTTGTGAAAATCAACAGATAAATGATTCAATTTAAACTGGCTCTTTACTAAATTATCTATATTTTATAGTACTTATTGTGATGAAAAACAATGGATGTCAATGATCTATTTAACATTGATATAACTTAAATTGACATTAGATATTACATTTGATTGAAACTTTGATACTGGTAAAACTGAACTAGGAAACATGTACATATATCTAAAATTGGAAAACATAATACATGCCTAAAAATGCTATGTGGTTTTGAAAAAATACCAAATTCTATTGAAACACATTTTCTTAAATTTCTAAGTAAATGTCCAATATTTTTACCACATACAGAAATGATTTACTTTATTCAACACTACAT
This sequence comes from Colias croceus, assembly GCF_905220415.1. Classification (NCBI taxonomy): domain Eukaryota; kingdom Metazoa; phylum Arthropoda; class Insecta; order Lepidoptera; family Pieridae; genus Colias; species Colias croceus. The sequence goes on from NC_059560.1 coordinate 7,359,764, forward strand.
CAAAATTGTAAATAACATTACCCCAAGATAGCTTCTTTTTCGGCTTCTTAGATTTATTAATAAAAATTATTCGTATATTCATTATGTTTAATCAATTTATACAAAATTCACATTTCAATAGTTGTTCACACATTACTATGTTTTTGTGCGACTATCTCTTTTACAATTTATTCAATTTTTCTTGTTTCAATGTTAACAAAAATACAAAATTACGACTGAATTTATGGAACAGTAACTTTTGTTTGAAAAATTAAAAATGACCATCAAAATTGATATTTTTATATTAAGAAAAACAATAGCACTAAAATATTTGCTATTTTAATATTTTCCGTTAATAAACATTCATTAGGTACGAAGTATTTATTTTAAAAACTTAAATAAATAAAATTTTACAGACAGCACACAACACACACACACATCATAAACTAGATAAAAATCACTATAAATTTGAAGTAATTAACGCCAATCAATTCACATCAGATTATGTATTATAAGAAAAACTTATTTGAAAATGCACTATTTTTACAAAAAAAAAAAAATTCAGAAGTTCCTTTTTAAACCAAATAAATATCGAAACAATATATAAAATACATTGTGGGACGGTAAAATGAAAGAAATATAAAAAAATGCATGTACAGATTTAAAATTTTATAGAAATTGAGTGCATTTTCAAATATTGTGAATTGGGAACATTAGAACATAGCGTTGATCTTCTTTTTGAGTTGGCCGACAGACTGTTGTCCCTTAACTTGCTTCACCGCCGATGTTTCGTGGACGGATTTCATCTAGAAATGTATTGCGGGAGTCAGGAAAGGAATGTAGGTCAAAGTTATACATATTAATTTTATGTTAGATTATGTTGGTGAGTATTTGTAAGAAATTTATAAATTTATGGTAATTACTTGAAAAATGTGTCAGTAATGTACTATTGGGTTTTGTTAGTGTAAAATATGAGATTTGGGATGTACATATTATCATGTTTTTGTTGCTGTGTATAACATACACAAACCTTTTGGTGTTGATTTGTAGCGTGTACGCAGTACGTTGCGGTAGCGGTGCGGTGTCGCTGCGTTTTTTTACGAAACCACCGAGAGTGAAGCATGAGGTAGGTGCGTTTCGACGTCAGAGTGGTACTATTTAGTGTGTTTAGTGTGCGTCGCAGGGTATATACACACCTCATTGGGCGGCGGCTGCGGCGGGTTGGCGGCGCGGCGCTGCACGGAGGGCGAGCGGCGGTCGGCGGGCGGCGCGGGGCGGGGGGCGGGGGGACACTCACCTCGTTGGGCGGCGGCTGCGGCGGGTTGGCGGCGCGGCGCTGCACGGAGGGCGAGCGGCGGTCGGCGGGCGGCGCGGCGGCCGCAGCCCCGCCCGCCTCGGTGATGGCGTGCTTGCGCTGCCGCAGGATCGTCCAGTCGAACGTGTAGTCGTACTGGTAGTTCATCGTGCGGAACAGGATGCGGAACAGCTGCACATAGCAAGTAAACATTCGTTATTCGACCGCTATCACTCATATATTTATAGAAACAATCAGAATGCGACGCACTTATCAACACAAAGGCTTTATAACTATAAAAACTTATAAATTCTATAAAACATAAAAATTATGGGCGTAGCCCATAATTTTGCGAAAAATTTTTTTGGTATTGACTTATTCTTGCAATAAAAATGTAAAAAATATGGCTCCGCTAGAGAATACAATCCCGGGCATGTTTTTCAATCCCGGGATTACGGGATTTTTGATGGGTAATCCCGGGATCCCGGGACTATCCCGGGATCAGCCTTATGTGGGAATTGGGTTCTAACAAAAAAAATTGAAGTATAGTTTCTCAAAATATGTTTTTAATATTGTTAGTTGCAATAATAGGTACTAAAATAAAATAAAAAATATACATCGAAATCAAAAGAACTATTTAGAATTTCGAAAATAGAATCTTAGAAATATCAAAGTATCCAAAATTTTCGTTCAGGGAATCCCCGAAGGGGAATTATTGCCCCGCAATTACACCTAGGTAGGTAATAAATGTCAAGCACAATTTCTGTTTTATGGTAAAAAAAGGCGTCAAAATAATTCGCTTATAAATCTGAGTTTATTACTATGTTGCTGAGATTCACAAGGTCACTCATAACATGACATACTTTGTACACCAAAAAAAATTTCATAATTTATAGATATTAGCCCCGCAACAATAATATTTCGATATGAGGTGATCGAGTTATTCCCCTGTTAGCCCCGTCGGGGAGTTAGAGTTTGAGACCTTAAGCGAAGGGGAATTACCTTATTGAAAAAAAATCCGAGTGGGAAAGTCCCTTCTAACCTCCTACCAGTATAGTTTGTATCCGTATCGTACCTACCTTAGGTTTGTTTTTAATCGTTATATAATTTTATGGTATAATCTAGGCTAGTTCATAGTTAAGGCGCAACGGATCGTAGAATGCAAAATAGAATAGCTGTTTATATATAAATCCCGAAAATACCGGGATTAGCCAGGTACAGTCCCGGGATTTTCGGGATCAGAAAAGGGTCGGGATTGTATTCTCTAGGCTCCGCCCATATTTTTTCCTAAAAAATTCCTGTTACCTACCAAAATCACTTTTTTAAATTAACTATTTTAAACTCAACGTTACTAAAATTACATTTATCTACAGTCTACACTAATATTATAAAGAGGAAAACTTTGTTTGTTTGTTTGTTTGATTTTAATGAATAGGCTCATAAACTACTGGACCGATTTTAAAAAATTCTTTCACCATTCGAAAGCTACATTATCCACAAGTAACATAGGCTAGATTTTATCCCGGAAATCCCACGGGAACGGGAACTATGCGGGTTTTTCTTTGAAAACGCGGGCGAAGCCGCAGGCGGAAAGCTAGTTTAAACATATAGTATGAAAAATGCACATGTAAACATATAAAAAACACAAACCTGTCTGAGGTACATGTAGTCGGGCGACTCATCGAACGTGAGGCCGCGGCAGTAGTTCAAATACATCGCGAACTCGGCGGGGAAGCCCTACAACAATACATTTTTATGAAAAACTTTTTCTTTAGTATAAATATGTTTGTACCAAGTAAAAATACAATTTTCATACAATAACATCGGATAGGATAATACAAAAATGGACGTTTTTAAACGTTCAAAAGAGATATTATTATTTCTATGTTCGTATATTCGTATTGGCATATTTTCAACCAACCTATATTATTAACAATTATTAACAATACCACCAATGTAAGGACCGTCGCAACACCATACTTACCTTGCACAACACCTCAACGGGCGTGGACATTTTCTTTTCGCTGATACGCTCGTACTTTTGCTTCTTTGTGATCGCTTTCAGACCTTGCCATGGCAGCGACCCTCTGAAAATTAAATGTATTATTTTTGAATTTTTTTCTTAAAATACAACATAAAAATTGGCAAAATATAGTAAATAGAAATAATCTGTTTAGTGGGAAAACTAAGGATAAAACAAAAAAATCATCTTTAAACCATTTATAATATACAAGGCGAATTTTAAAGTTCAATAATTTTTTTTATTTGTATTTTTGTAATTTTTTCATTTATTTATACTAATAATTTTCATTTTTATTGCAAATTATTGTGCTATTGCATAGCTTCTATCGCGGGCCTTGAGCGCGGGAACCGATTCGAGAAATTCCGTAACGAAAAAACCTCACGCTCCCCACTCCGACGGGCGGAGGTGTGGCTTGAAGGCATAGCATGCAATAGCGCAACCGCCCCAGTCCCCGAGTGTCACACGTCGTTTTAACTTATGCTCTAATTCAATGAAATACACTCTTATTTCAAAGTCGGTGAATATTGTACTGACCTGTTAAAGTACATGAGCACATATCCAAGCGACTCCATATCGTCACGGCGCGACTGCTCGATGCCGAGGTGAGCGTTAATCGACGCGTATCGAGCCGTACCTGATCAATACACACATTATTATTATAATTGCAAATCGTTTTATAATATTTTACCGTTATTCTCCTGATACAAGCGGAGATAAGTGTAATGAATCATCAATCATCCGGATCTGTTCAGCCGTTATAAGTGTTGTAACTAACAGTTCTTGAATATGAGGAATATAGTCAGTAGTAAATTGTCTGCAGTCAGCTGTCAGTAATAATTTATCTGCAGTCAGTTGTCAGTATTCAATTGTCAGCAGTCTGTCGTGAGTATTAAATTGTCAGCAGTCCGTCGTGAGTCATTAGTCAGTTGTCAGTATTAAATTGTCAGTCGTCAGTTCCCAGTATTAATTTATCTGCAGTCAGTTGCCACTATTCACTTGACACTTGTCACTAATCACTTGTCAGCAATCAATTGTCAGCAATCACTAGTCACTCGTCAGCAACTCACCGGTCAGGTTCTTGTCCTCGCGGTACGAGATGTGCGCTCGCGTGCGCAGATCCCTGTACTTCTTGGCCAGACCGAAGTCGATCATGTACAGCTTGTTGCAATGGCGGCCGATGCCCATCAAAAAGTTGTCCGGCTTGATATCGCGGTGGATGAAACACTTGCAGTGTATGAACTCGACGCGACCGAGCATTTGGTCTACAAAAAAAATATTAATTTGAATAAATGCTAGAGTCACATTCTCAGAGCAATAAAGAATTAATAAATAAATAGATGATGCGATTTTTTGGTAACTGGAAACGGGAGAAAAACATTGCAATGTTATTGATACTAGACACTTTTAAACGTGTGGACTGTGGACGTCGAACGAAGTTGCAATATTTTTTTATTTTATATTTTATAATGATGATCATTTGCTCTGGAAAATTGCAATTAAATATACGCTCACACGAATCGTTTATGGTAAAATAAAATATATTCTGAATGTCATACTATTTTTATTGTTTATTTGATCAATTAATGCATGTATGGTACCACTTCTTTATGGTAGCGCATAAAAGCTTGAAAAGTGAAACGGTGTATGTGTAAACTGTCAAAATGTTTACAAAATAATTGGTTGTTCATCATGTAGCTGTTGTAAAATGACGTAACTTCGCAGGGTTGTACTTAATTTCTACCGTAAATGTTTGCAATAAGGTTAAGTTTTGGTAAATTGTTACGATTGTTTCGTGTGAAATGCTTGGTGTTCTTTTGTAAAGCAATGTATCTATCTCGATTTCCGTGGCACGATGGCACAATACTTATAGTAGATCGATTATTTTTACCGTTAACTAACAGATATTACATCTATTATCACCTCTAGATTTAACATTAAATAGAAAAAAAAATGCGCTTATAAAAGCAGAGACAAAACCAGTCATTTATTAAATCTGAACGCAACTAAAACGTATCATTAGTATATGTACTGCATTAATATTGAAAATGCAACACGTAAGGTACAGCAAAACAAGTACACACACATCAATATCAAGAACTTAAAAACCTTCGTTTAAGTTATATTTCGTGTCATATTAGAAACTAGCTTACCGCCAGCGGCTTCGCCCGCTTTGTCTAAAACTTAATAAATTATATACTAAAACCTTCCTCTTGAATTTCTAATTAAAAACAACCGCATCAAAATCCGTTGCGTAGTTTTAAAGATTTAAGCATGCATTTTATACTATGTAGTAGTGTATAATATTAACAAAATTTATAAACAAGCATCTTACATTATATTATTTAACCAAAGCTATAGTTTACAAAAGCTTTGGATTCTACATTGGCATATTATAAAATGTTGTGAAATCAAGGCACAGTTAGTGTGACCAAACATAAACGAAAGCACAAAAAAAGTCAAAAGGAAATGACTCAGCGCGATGGCTTGCATTCACTGTTCACAAATACCGATAAAATTATTTGTGATGCATCTCTAGTGAACAAGTTTAAATGACCATAAATAAAAAAGGCACCTAATTTAAATACATTATTGTTTGACTTGTGGTACTCAGTTCAAATGGTAAAAAGATATAAGCAATTGTATAATTATTACTAAATAAACTTTGCTAAAAGTTTCTAAGCAACAACTTTTCAACTTATGCGTCATTTTTTTAAAGAGCGTGTGTACCGAGCACACCTGTCAGAAGTGAAACATCTTTGGCAAGATTCAGAGATACCAAAAATCGTAGCCTTACTCCATGACGTGACGGTATAGCCATGACGCGACCTTGAAATTTTCCTCTCAACGCGCCTAAAGAAGTTTCACTTCAAAAATCTTCATCTTGACTTACAATTTATTTACGATAGCACCTACAACAGAGCTTATAAATTGAAGAATCATTGTATTTTCGGTTCGTTTGTTTCATAAGCAAAAAAAAAACAAACAAAATCAAATATCCAAGGCATGCAAATGTGCTTCACAATAACATTGGGCTCGGATTAGGCGACTCACCTTGAATGTCCGATTTTTTTTGAATTTGTGAATAAAATGGTCAATTAAACATTTTAAACCCTTGGTAACTGATAAAAACTATGTTATGACGATTCAAAAGTACTTCTAGAAAGTCTAATTGAATAAATATTTGAGTTTTAAAACCTGCTTAGGTCTACGAAAATTTTGATCATGTTAGGGCCCTCATTTTTAGATTTTACTTCAAGTACCATTTGGATCTTAAACATATAAAAAAAAAATTCAAATCTAATTCAATATTTCAATTAGATTTCTTAATTATATACATTTAACTAGCTGTGCCGTGCGGTTTCACACGCATTGCTCCGCTCCTGTTGGTCTTAGCATGATGATATATTATAGCCTTCATCGATAAATGAGCTGTCTAGCACCGAGAGAATTTTTCAAATCGGACCAGAAGTTCCTGAGATTAGCGCGTTCAAACAAACAAAATCTTAAGCTTAATAATATCATAGTAATATAGTATTATAGTATAGTATAGAATATGGATACTAATAGTATTTTGTTATTCATGTCATTTTGTATGTTGTGAGTAGTTTTCTGTGGTAAGATTTTGCCCAAATTACTCCAATTACCATAATTATAAACATCAAAGCCCACAACGACAGGCACTAGCTAGCTAAATAATTTAAAAAAAAATCACGCAAAAGCAAATTCCGTTGCCGACCGGTGTCCTTACTACGTCACTTCCGCTGACATTGCGCTTGCGCAGGTGAACGCGTGTGGGAGACATCTTATGCACGACTATGGTTTATCAATTGCGATTTAAATCTACATACTAATAAAGCTGAAGAGTTTCTTTGTACACGCTAATCTCAGAAACAACTACACCGATTTCATTTACATTTTCCAATGTTGGACAAATTCGTGAACCCTGAGTGCCAAAGCAAATAAATAATAATTTTCATTTCCGAACTGTAACTCATTTTGTTGGTAACACTTTAGTTATAAAACAAAAATCATAATTTTTGTTTTTTGCGTTTAATTTATTAATTTAGATAACAAACGTCTTGCGTGTTAAGTTTTCTGTTAAATTGACATTCTATATTTCAAGTACTTTGAATGAACCTAAATGATTAGGCCGGTTGCAGAGCTTGACCGACCATCAGTGTGTACGTCAGTCGCGCTTGTCATATGTATGGAAATTCATAAAACCGTTCATAGCTAGACCGACCATACGCACGCGTATTGTCATGCGCATTAGTGTCATAGTCATACAATTGTTGATGCGTATCGTCAGGACCGACGGTACGCACTGACGGTCGGTCAAGCTCTGCAACCAGCCTTAATGTTCATGTATATATGTGTCATATGGCTGAATTTATTATTTTAAATGTACGAGATAAAATGCACTTAATCGATGACATTTCATATTCAACTAATTAATAGGCTCATTAATTTATTACATTAATAAATGCACTTATAATGATTTAGGTATTAGCATTTAGCACAAAATAAAGCCGGCTCCTCACGTACCTACCGCAAGGAGCAATATTGGATCAATCTCGGTGTCACGGCGATAATTTCAGCTGTTCTCTAAATTGCCCCTGCTTATAAATTTATATATTGCCCCTGCTTGCCTATACATATTACAATTGAGGAGCAAATTAAGGGTGCAATTCCAATATTGCCCCTGCTGCAGGTACGTGAGCAGCCGGCTTTAGATGACCCAATTCAAAATCAAATGCAACAATATTAATGTAGAGAATCATTTGGTTGCCAAGCAACACCCCTGTTGACGAAAATAATCCATAATCGAAACTGAATAAGTTTCATAACATGTCGCATTCCTAATTATTTTATTGGGAAACGATAAAAATTCTATTGGGATTTACTGTTTCTTTTACAATTTAGAATTTATACTGCATTGTTATTTATACAATTTAAATGTTTAACTCTAATTAAGACGCGTGCAAAATTTACACTACAGACTTATAAACCTTATAAGTATTGCTTTTTTTTTTCTTTTAAAAGTACAATTTCCAAAACCCACTCATGAGCAAATCACTTTTATTGCAATGTTAAAAATAGTACAAATAAATAATAATAAATTTGGAAATACTAAAACGTGAAGTGGTAAATAAATTATCATTTTCCCCATTTTTACGATTCAACGTCCCTTTCAAACATTGTTTACTTGAACAAACAAATGTTTGTGTGAAATCCAACTGACCTGCCAGCATCAGCACCGTCTTGATGGTGAACTGCCTGGAGCAGAAGTTGAACAGATCCTCGAGGGACGGGCCGAGCAGGTCCATCACGAGGATGTTGTGGTCGCGCTCGTAACCGTACCATCTGTGTACATTTGAAGCATTAATCAATTGATTTTTTTTCATTAAGCTAATTATTTTTTAACAAACAACCAAATCGTTTATAACTAACCAATTTAAATGGAAAGAAATTGGAGACACCAGCTTACAAATAAAATATGTCATAATTATCAAAATTGTTTCACCCAGTCTAAGGTTGAAACAAAAAAGAGGATAGTTGACACTAAGGACATATTAGAAATAAATTATAATTTAGAAATAATTTAAATATAATTTGTAGATGAATCATTTTGAAAGTGCAGTGAAATCAGCTATCTAAATTAGTTATGTAACAAATGTAATTTTAAGATTAGCAAATGTATATATTTAAATATTTTTTTTGTTAGTTCCTAGGAATTGAAAGATTTTACCCTCCAAAGAAGTTCAGATACACACTCTTTCACATAAAAAATGTATGAAAATAGCTAGTTCTTGATTTTATAATTAAAAAAATCAAATATTTGTAATGTACATTAATAAATTGATAATATAATTCGATAACACAATAATTAACTTACAATGCCAATTTTATGAATATCAAATGTATTTATAGTTACGAAAATAACAGGGCTCGGAAACCGGTTTAAATTCTTAACCGGTTTCGGTCATTGACCCCAAACCGAAATTGATTTAGGTTAAAGGTTGCACTTTACCGGTTTTTACCGGTTTATGCGAAATACCGGTTTTTCATTAATATTGGTTTTGGTGGTGAAAATTAACCGGTTAAAACCAAGTTACTTAAGGATCCTCGGCCCCCGCTACCCTCGCTCGACGGGCCTGGACGTTGCGAAGTCATTTAGTTACAAAATTCTTAATCGCACTCAAGTTCGCAATTTTAGTTTATATTTGAAATTTGAATTTGATAACTAGATTTCCGCCCGCGGCTTCGCCCGCGTTTGCAAAGGAAAACCCGCATAGTTCCCGTTCCCGTGGGATTTCCGGGATAAAAACTATCCTATGTGTTAATCCAAGTTACCCTCTATATGTGTGCTAAACATCCATACATCCATACATCTATACTTACAAACTATATTTTAGAATAGAATATATTAGATACTAGCTTCCGCCCGCGACTCCGTCCGCGCGGAAAAATTAAGATTTATTTTTTTCCACGTATTTTTCCGGGATAAAAAGTATCCTATTTTATGCCTAGGATAATAAGGTATAATTATACCAAGTTTCATCGAAATCGAACCGTTAGTTTTCACGTGATGCCTGAACATACAGACAGACAAAAAAATTTTTAATCACAATATATTTGGGTTTGGTATCGATCCAGTAACACCCCCTGGTATTTATTTTTTAAATATTTTCAATGTACAGAATTGACCCTTCTACAGATTTATTATATGTATAGATATTAGATTCACTATATCTTGTGGCAAGCGTTAAAAAATGAGGCAAAAATAATAAAGGAATTAACCGGTTAATTTGGGTGTCAAAACCGTTTGTGCAGAAGTAACCGGTAACCTTAATCATTTGGGTTACTTATAAACAGTTCACTTGTTTAACCGGTAAATGAAGGAACGATATATTTACCGGTATATAATCTAAATTAACCGCTCTTTTCAAACCGGTTCCGAGCCCTGGAAAATAAATATATAGTACAAGTACCTTATATGAGGTATGCCTATGCCCCCTTGGAGCATTTTATATACACGGCTCTCATATAGAAGCTGTGGGTGGCGCGCTTTCATAGACTCCACCTTGACTGCGACTTCCTGTGACAAAAAAGAACTACTATGTCATATACAAATACATATTTAAATGATTATTATTGAAGTTGTTATGTTAAGTAACTAGCTTACCGCCCGCGGCTTCGCCCGCTTCGTCTAAAACCTAATAAATTATATACTAAAACCTTCCTCTTAAATCACTCTATCTATTAAAAAAACCGCATCAAAGTCCGTTGCATAGTTTTAAATATTTAAGCATACAAAGGGATATAGGGACAGAGAAAGCGACTGTGTTTTATACTATGTAGTGATTATTGATAATTTTATAAAAAAGTACCTGTAGTAAGATTTAAAATGTTTTAAGCTCAATAATTTTGGGCTATTAGTGTCCAGAAACCAATGTTCTTTTACATTAAAAATAAATTATCACTTTATAGATAAATGTAAAAGAATTCAAACAGCTTTTAAGAGAAACATAATGACTGCAAATATATTAATACCAATATATAACGAAATACACTTGAATTGTAGTATAAACTAGCTGTGCCCTGCGGTTTTACCTGCAGTGCTCCGCTCCTGTTGGTCTTAGCTGATGATATATAGCCTATAGCCTTCCTCGATAAATGGGCTAATTCTAACACTGTAAGTATTATTCAAATTAGACCAGTAGTTCCTGAGATTAGCGCTTTCAATCAAACTATTAAGCTTTATAATATTAGTATAGATTACATAAAACTCCTAGGCATAATTATTAGAGGCTATAGGCATATGTATGAGGGACCTTGAGGACCTTAGAATTCAGACCACTAGCCAAATAATGATACTTATTTTCATATCTTTACATATTATTACTGAAGAATAACAGTAGTGGATAATAATAAATAATCATTATTAATATACATTTTCATTTCTCTATTAAAATTTAGCTGCCAATTTCAACAAAATTATGTGGCATTACACCATTTTAAACTTAAATTATACGGACTAAGGATACTTTCCTACAAGCAATTAGGTACTAGCAACAATAGTATTTTGGAATCGTTTATCAGTGTTTCATTCTTTCACTTTAAATTTCATAAACTTATAGACGAAAGGGTTTATTTTAGGTTTGAAGTTAAATTTATATCAAACTTGCGGTCCGCCCCAGCTTCGCCCGTGGTACATGTTTACGTTTTCTCTACATAAGATCCATCCTCGTACTTCAAGAAATATAATAAAAAAAGAATTATCGAAATTGGTTCAGCTGTTCTCGAGTTATGCGCTTACTAACACATTTTGCGATTCATTTTTATATATAAGATTATTTCCTTTAAAACATAATAATAGCACAGAATGGATATCAATACATATATAATTGAAGTATAAATGGATTAAATTGTAAAATTCACAAAGCAAAACAGTCAAAATCTATAATCACATACAAAGGCATTGAAAAGCCTTGCCACTCTATTGTTACAGCATAAGATGATGAAAACATTACGAAATTGATCCTAGCATGTTCCTTCATGTTTTAAAAAGACATATCAAAATAAAAAGTCAGATATTGTTATTCATCCATACATTTACAACGGCACAAACTAGCATCAAAGATGTGTAGAAAAAAGCTACAGCAATCCATTCATTACAATATATTTTGATCATTTCAATTCCTTTTTGGATATTTTCTAAATGAATAAAAAACATCATACGGGTTGGCTTTAGAAACTTGCGGCACGAATTTCGGCGTGATTTTAATTTTTTTCGATCGATAATAATGCCCCGGAACATACATTAGCGGCTTTTCGTGCGGAAACTTGTAATTACAGAGAAATCTTAATTTTAATTTTTGAGGTTATGTTCAAAATTGTTTGAGTTGCATTGACAAAACTACCTACAAGAATTGTGTTTGAAAGAGATAACAAATGTCAAAATGTACATTAAAAACCATAGTTCCTTCATAGTTCATTCAAAAGCATGTTGCTGAGGGACAACAATTCATACGGATTATTGGCGAGTAGTATATGATTGGGGCAACATGGGTATGTTTTTAAAAAAGTTAATCACTCAGACCCAGACAACCCATTTGCATTTGTTGCCCCTGATGGGACTCATACTCAAAGAATTGAGTCCCAGTGGCGTGTTGTATAGAGATTTTTTAAACTATAACCACCCAAACTTTGATGATATTATTAAAGAATATAACATGTGGAGACGCTGATTTGAAAAAAATAAAATTGATCCATTCATTGCCCTTGTAAATTGTATCAAACATGTATAATTAAAAAAAATGTTTTTTTTATTGTATGTACATTGCACACAAATTGTTAGTAACAGAACCGAATCTGTCCACCCCGACTCCACGTGGTACTTGTCTGTCATACACTAGAGTGTATTAAAAAAGTCGGAGGCGCGGAGGAGCGTGGCGCCGAAGCTACAAAGGCGAGTGAAGACTCCTGCCTGCAACGAGGTACACGGGGGCAAGCGCCACGTTCTGCAGCGCCGGAGCAGTCAAGAAAGCCCATAATCTTCAGTATATTTCTAACTACATTTCACTACATAGTACAAAACAAAGTCGCTTTTTCTGTCCCTATTTGCCTATGTCCCTTTGTATGCTTAAATCTTTAAAACTATGCAACGGATTATGATGCGGTTTTTTTTAATAGATAGAGTGATTTAAGAGGAAGGTTTTAGTATATAATTTATTAGGTTTTAGACAAAGCGGGCGAAGCCGCGGGCGGTAAGCTAGTATAAATATAAATTCAAAAAAAAAATAGAAGGGGGGGTTTCCGCACCCCCCCACTTCACAGGGGGTCTCCCCTTACCTCCCCCCTCCCTTTCCCTCCCCTACCCCCCCTTAATTCGTGCCGCAAATTTCTAAAGAAATACCCATCATACAGTGAACACTACAATATTTAGTAAGATTCATATACAGGAGATTGCACAATAACAAGTCCTTGAGCTCAAACTTTTTCTCAATTCAATTGTTCCACATATTTAATACATGCAAAACCATTGCAATGTGAAAGTTTTTAATGAATCATATTACCAGCATATGGAATAGATACAAAAAACCCGTTTCGGGGCAGTTATAGCTTGTAAACATATAATTATCGCAAAGTAAACGAAAACGCAATATAACTAGGTACGTCTAGTATAAACGATCGATAAGTATCAAAAATGTAAATTAGTGCTGACCTACTAATTGCTTCATGTATTTATACAAACTTTGCCTGTAACATGGTTTTTATAATAATTATGAGTTTCATACACTGAACACTTGATACAAGATGATGTGCGTTAATAAATAAGGGCATATGTATGAAGGGACAATAAAATCGAACGCGTTTTATGTACCTACGAAGGTTTCGAATTACGAAGCTGTAGCCCTACGCAGATTTATTAGTAAAATATAGAGATAGATTTAGTAGACAACAATTACTATGATCATATCAATTCTTCGCCCAGAAAACCGTAGGTAGTCAGACAATAATTCAATGGACGACTGATTTTTAAAAACGTGATGGTGTCGTCAAGTGTATACGAAAATATGACATTTAGAACATAGATTACCTCTCCATCTGATGTGCTTATTGCTAAGAAGATATCTCCGAAGCTTCCACCGCCGATTTTGCGGACAATTTTGTATCTCTCAGCTATTAAAATAGATTTCCTGGTTATCAACAGGCGTTCGAACGTCGCCATTTTCTCTTGTCTTCATCACTTGCTGTCACTACAATTGTTAAAACTTTTCGCGCGGGCACGAAAATACACTGAGACACGGAAAAAATTTGTCTTTTTAATTGTTTTAAACACAAAACACTGCAGATAAACTACGATACGCCTATGAAATCCATTTTGTGGCGATTACTAAAAAGGTGTCGTCAGCTTATTCTCGTGACGTCACAATGGCAGTGATACCAGACAGCGAAAGTGAAAATGCCAAAACAAAATCTACCATAAACTACCAAGCAAGTTTAGAGTCTGTCTAAAAAGTCAGTTTACATGGGTAATTTAAGTAGAAATTTAAAAACTTATACTGGTAACCCTGCAGGTGCTGTCAAAATTGTAAATTATAACCTAGCTTTTCTCAATTTTATTTAGATTTTCCTGTTTAATATTCGTATAAAATGCCAAAACCTTTGAGCAGTAGTGCGAGGGATATAATTTACAAGGTTATTAAGTTTTGTCAGCGTAAAAAAGCAGAACAAAGAGATTTGGTGAACAAAAACAAAGTTACAGAAAGAGTATCCGCCATGACCGGTATGTAACACTAGTTGATACTTGTATTTATTTAATTTTTTTTTCTTGTAATTTATATGTAATTAAGTACTAAAATGTGCAAAGGTGTGATCGTTTGTTTATTTGTTTCCTTACACAGAATATGATTTTTCAGGTGTTTCAAGAGTGACTTTTGCTCGTATTAAAAAAGAAGCTAGCGTAAATAACGGAGTATGGCGCACGCCTGGAAAAGGTCGTGGTTCAAAAAATGGACGCCCTTTGAAAATCAATTTGGATGACTTTGATAAATTCAATTCAATTTCTAATTGCATTGACTCTGCTTTGTTTTGTTTATGCAAGTCAAAGTTAATAAATGTATGTAATGTAATGTGTACATTATGCTCTGAAGTGTTTTTTTATTTGTTGACTTTTCCTGTAATCCTGTACCTACCTCAAATATTTTTTTAATCACTTATCATTTTTAATATTTTTATCAAATTTTAATATAAAATATATTTTTATTCTAATGTATCTAGATTGTACGTATAAACTATACATTATTTGCAGTGTTGCTAGGTTGAGTTTTAAAATTACCCTTTAAATTACCCATGTAAACTGACTTTTTAGACAGACTATACCTATCAATAATTTACTAATTTATTTTGTAGTAGGTATATAACTAATCGTAGCATTGATTGCAATATGTACCTATTACATTTGCTTCGTGTTTAATATTACTCACAATCACAATATTCCAATCGTGTTACATTCAATGTTCTACACAAACAACACAACTTCTACGAATTAGATTAGGTGGGTATATGACCATGACGACAAGCATGTTTGGACTTGCTCAGTCAACAGACCCTTCATACTATATAACTATGTATATGATATTATATTACTATAGTGCCCTCGTAGGACTTTATTGACATTAAAATTAATCAGAAAATTGTAAGAAAATAATTCGAAAGACAATATTCTAAATTTTAATATCAAAGCTTTGTTAATAAACCTGCGTCATATTATATGCAAAAATAGGAACGCTACGAAGATGCTGCTTTAAAACTTAGTTAGAGCAAAAAAATGGCGCACAGATTTTGTTCGTGGTGTCTCCTCCATACGTAGTTATAGTATCTCAATGTATTGATCATCATTGACAAAGTATTGTACTTAATGTTGCCATATTGTGTGCTTTCTTCCACCGTTTAACAATATTATAGAAATAATCGTGTATTACGCTATATTCTTTTATTTTCATTTGGAAATAAAATAAAATTTTATTAAATGGTATTTTCTAGTGTTTGATTTTACGCCAGTATTATACATTTAGGGATTTAAGACTTTTTAACGGATATTAAACGCGTCTCCCCGTGACCACGCTCGCTGTAAAGTGTTCGAAACGTCGGGAAAATAATATAATGAATAAATTGCGTTTAAAATCCGTTAAAAGGTCTTTAATTTTTATAAAATGACTAAAAAAACAAATTTATTTTATTTATTATTTTTATTTTATTCTTTAGTAGTTACAACTAAACAGAATAGATACTAAAATATACAAAAATTCAGATTGTATGTTCTGCTGTGTATTATTTTTTGTATGATCTTGTCGTAAACTTGAAACCGATTTTCATATTTTTTTTAATTCAGAAGAGTATACTTCCATGGTCATTGGATACAGTCTTGTAGTTTTCGTTTTTTATTAATTGCAATTAAACGACACTGAATTAATTAATCATTCGCTTTCAGTGACCTACTATATATTTAAAAAAAAAATTTAACTCAAATGATGGATTTTTTCACAAGTTATAGTGTTTTCAGGTTTCACACATGACGGACAGGAAAATTTTTTGACCTATTTCGGTGTTTTTTTCCAATTCTATTGAAGTAAATCAATTTTTAAAAAGTATGGGATTAATCTCCATTAAATTATCTCGACAATAGTATGCAAAATATCTTGATTCCGTGAACTAACAAGGCTATAATAATAAAAATAGCTGCAAAAATGAGGCGAAAAAAATTTTTCGATCGTAAAGCACTCTCTGATGCTTCGCATCGTCGTGCAATATATTATTATAATGAATTAAATAATGTCAAGTGGAAAATCGTCAAATGCAGAAAAAATTACATATCTTGATTATACTTTCTATAAGTTAGCTTGTCTATAACGCACTCCACCAGCAGTACCTATTATTCAGGTCTGAAGTATTGAATACATTTAAGATTATAAGAATTTATTATAATACTAGCTTAAATAAATTTTGTGTACCTATTGGGAGATATGAGAATCGGCGAACATCTATTTTTTATACCTCTTAATAAGAAGAGTGGCAGAAGAATGTTTGCCGAGACAGCTAGTATTGTATAAAAATCCCCTTGGAATCCTTAATCATATAAATTTATAAAGAATAGAAAAAATTCGATCACGAGGCGGGACTCGAACCCGCATCCTTCGCGCCATTCCGGGGCGGATGCCTAACCAACTCAGCCACTCATGACCCGCCTGAGCAATCGAATTTATTCTATTCTTTCAGTTTTATGTGTCTTAAGGGACACACCGCGCGCCATCTATTGAGATGATTTAACAACCATCTCAACCAATAGAAGCACTTTTCAGTGAATACAAATTACAATATTGTAACGATGGAACACGACCTTTTCTTGAATTTATATTTTTTTGGTTTTTATGGCATTCAAATGCTTTATAAATATAAATTTATAAAGAATAGAAAAAAAATTTTTTCTATTCTTTATCCTAATCCTAAGAACTTCCATTTTATAACCTTGTGACTAATAAGTAGATGTTGTAAAAACATTCAGAGGTATCGCCATAAAGTCAGTGAAATTCTTAAAATAAATACAATTTCCTCATTCATAAAATTGTATATTATTTGTTTTTAAAAACACGACCATATTCGGGCTTTCGAAAGTCAGGATACGTCAAATAGACAGAAGTGCGCTAATTTTGTAAATATTATGAACTCACCTCTCCATTTCCTACGTTTATAGCCAAATAAATATCACCAAATGATCCACCACCAATTTTTTGCGTAATTTTGTATTTTCTAGACACTGTTTGGTCAGCTGTGCCCAGTCCAGACATAAAATATGACATTTTTAATATTTTGTTTATTTTCTTCAAAAATAAATAATATTATACAACAGCACTGAGACGAAACATAAAAACTAATAAAATATTTGATTCTGACGGGTAAACATTTCTGTGGTTATTTTAATTCAGTTTCTATTAAGTTTGTTTATAAATGGAAAAATAAATAAAATATTAGGTACTAGGTACTCCATGTAAATATAGTGCTTTTCAAATCCATTAATCATATTTGTTATTTGAATGTTGAATGTTGTTGTCACTTGTCACGTCTTGTTGTCATTTGTCAGTCTGACAATATATTGATAAGGTTGGATATGGGTATTTTATCCGTGTGTTAACCACCACAGAGTACTTTTATATATATAGTTAACCACTTTAAAAAAAAAGTAAAGAAAGAAATGTTTTCCAAAATTAAGAATAAATAAAATTAATTCAAAATAATACAATTATTGTATTGCATTGCAACACTAGACAGTTTAGATTGTATTTCGGACTATTGAAGCGGTCGCGACCGCGACAAATGACAATAGCACAATAATATTTACGTTCAAAAATTATTGAATATCAAAGTTTATTTAAAAAGAGACCGGACATGACGTGACATGACTTCATTGTACTTACAATTTAGCTTATTGCTATGATCAATATTTTTAAGTTCTTATATAAATAACAACACTGGTCTACAAAATAAAAAATAAAAAATTCTTGCGCTTCACAAACCTACAAATAGTTTTTTATTGATATATGTAATATGTTGCGTTCCTTCTTATTAAATTCAAGGAGAGAATGAAACAGACGGAATAATAGGTATGGCGTTAAGTAGAGTAACAAATGACAGAATAATATGGCATTAGTAGAGTAACAAATGATTGAAAAAATATTAAAATGAATGGGAAGGAATTAAATAAACAAACAGAATAATCTATAATATTCATATATTTCGTTACATTATATAATAGGTTTGACTTTGATCTTACAGAAACAATACAAGGCCTTTTATAATAACGACTACAGGTTTACTTACACTTAGCAAAAAATACTAACGTACATAAAATAATAATAAAAAAGTCAAATGCATAGAGATGGAATTTTCTACAGTTTTTTTTACAAAAAAATATATAAATAAAAAATAAATTCGTTTTTTAATATTATACGCCAGTGGTAACAGTTAATAAGCAAAAAAGCACTTGCACAGTATCAAAAATTTTTGAATACACAAAAAACGTATTACAGTACAAAAAAAAATCAGTATTAAATAAAGTTAAAAAATTATTATATTTATATGTAACATTGCATATATTATTATGTTCTATTCGCGCCTTGTAAAAATGGGCAGTGAAATTGCAATATTGTCTACTGGCAACATTCATTCAACAAATGACGTTTGACTTTGACATTTCAACAGATAACCTAAAATTTTGAAAATAGAATACGGTACGCTCTACGAATACGATGACAGTTGTTTTTTTAAGTGAAACTTCTAGGCGTGTTGAGAGTAAAATTTCAAGGTCGCGTCATGGCAATACCGTCACGTCATGGAGTAAAGCGACGATTTTTTTTTTTTATAATCTTGCCAAAGAAGTTTCACTTGACGTTTTTTATATTCCTTTTTCATTATTTAAGGCGCAGGCATGCACTGAAGACGTTCGAAGGCTGCTTTCTCCAAGGCTTCGCGGTGGTCAGGGTGAGCAATCTTGATGAGTTCATATGCTCTTTGGCGTAATGTTTTGCCGAACAAGTAGGCTATACCCTGCTCGGTGACCACGTAGTGTACGTGCGCACGGGTTGTCACCACTCCGGCACCTGGTGAAAATTTCTTGTTCAATTATTGTGTATAGCAAAATTATTAAGTTATACGATGAATCTCTTGGCATGACGTTATACTATGGTTATGACTGGCATTTTTTTGGTGAAAAAAGAAAGAAATAGTATCATCTTTTGTTAGTGACATTGATGACAAAATGATGATATTTTTTATTTGCATTTTTTTTGAAGTGAAATTTCTTTATCGGGGTTGGAAAAAATGTAACATTTTTTCGTTACGCGTGACGTTTTTCCGTTACGCGCCATCTTTTCTTATCCCTACCACGCGTGATTCGACGTATTTCTATACAGTTGCATATAGTAAATAATTTTTTGAAAAATAAGGTCATAAAGAAGTTTCACTTACGTGTTTACACTAGTACACGCACACATTTTTTTAAGCTATTGCATAGCTTCTATCGCGGGCCTTGAGCGCGGGGACCGAATCCAGAAATTGCGTAACGAAAAACCTCACGCTCCCCACTCCGACGGGCGGAGGTGTGGCCTGAAGGCATAGCATGACCCGGAGTGACACACGTCGTTTTTTTAATTACCGAGTACGGTTTCACTCACCAACTTTAAGTGTAGGTACGATTTTGGTCTCCCCCTTCTTAGTAGCGGACACAATGGCAATGATCGGCTTCCCACGTCCGTCCAGCGACTCGGCCGCGCCGCGAATGAAGTCCACTTGCCCACCGAAACCCGAGTACATGCGGGTACCTGGCAAAAACAAGTTTACATGGATAGAATTCATTTATTCGCGGTTTTAAAAGTTTTTTTTTTACCTATAATAATGAACCTAACTAGGGTATAATTGAAATTGAATTTCGATCTAGCCTTGAACGGGTGGACCGATTTCGATAATTCTTTTTTTATTATATTCCTTGAAGTACGAGGATGGTTCTTATGTAGAGAAAACGTAGATATTATGTACCACAGTCGAAGCCGGAGCGGACCGCTAGTTAGTAATATAAATCTGTTATCTGATTTAATTTGCTAGGTATAAGACCGTATAAGTAGGTTTGTCTAAGGCACGTCTAAGGACATGTTCATTAACACTTTTTTTGATGTCTCTATTATTTAAGGCGAAGACACTTTATTCATTTGTTCTTTATGAATAGCACTCACTATATTACACTAATAAAATTGACCGACTGTAATTTTAGTAGGAAATCCTACGGTCATATAAAAACACATCATATCTGCTGCTGCATCTGCTTATCAGCGTACAAATAAAAATATCAATAATCTAATAATAGTACCGAGAAATTGTAAACAAATAAATTTAAAAATAAAAAACAACATACATAAATTATTACAATTAAGTAAAAAACACAAAAAATTATTGCTGTAATATAAATGTACCTGCATCAAATCGGTATTATAACTTAAAATGGTAGTTTGCATTATGTATGCAAAATAAATAAACAAGTCTCACCAATAGAGTCGGCACACACTTGGCCGGTGATGTCAACTTCGATACACGAGTTGATAGCTGTCATGGTGGGCAGTTGAGACACTATGTGCGTGTTGTTCACGTAGTCTATCTCTAACATTTCTGCAAAAAAAGATAAAAATTAAGATTTTTTTCGATTTTTTTACTTTTTACGCTAAAGCTATACTAATATTATAAAGCTGAAGAGTTTGTTTGTTTGTTTGTTTGTTTGTTTGAACGCGCTAATCTCAGGAAGTACTGGTCCGAATTGAAAAATTCTTTCGGTGTTAGACAGCCCATTTATCGAGGAAGGCTATAGGCTATATATCATCACGCTAAGACCAACAGGAGCGGAGCAATGCGGGTGAAACCGCGGAGCACAGCTAGTATTAGATATGCAACGAATGCGAATATTCGTATTCGCCGAATATGATTACAATATCCGTAAAAATTATAATGCAAACGGAACGCAACTTTTATTCATATAGTGAACTATTTTTTAGAAAAGTCGGTAAAAATTCAAAATATCTCACCAATGAAGGGGTTGTTATCAACAAAGTCGTACAGCTCCCTGTTGCCAACCAAGAAACTTCCTACAATACGGCCTCTGTGGGTTTTCTTCCTGCAAATACATAAAATAATATGAATTTTTAATACATAAAAAGTTGTATGAAATAAGATTTAATTTTTCTCTAAAACTAATATAAAAGTAGTATATATTTTTCTCTTAAATTAAGATTATTATTTACTGCAAATTACTTACCTTTGTGTGGCAAATATTAAAAATATGTAGTGACGATTCGAAAATATATATACTACCCGTTCGCTTCGAGTTGGCCGTCGATGACCGTTGCAAAATGACGTCACAGACACATCAACTGGTACCGTCGACAAAAAAATAATAACACTCCAAAAAATAAAATAACAAAAACAGTTCTTATAATTACTTACTACAGCGATTTCCTCGCTAATAGCAGTAAAAAAAATATATAAAAATTAACAATAATAATCAAACTTAACAAAACGATTAAATAACATAACCAAAAACAACGGGACGATATTAGTGACGGTCGGGCGCACGTGATAGCGTTGCTGACGGTACTAACAGGGTTTGTTTAGGAG
Organism: Colias croceus; assembly: GCF_905220415.1. Classification (NCBI taxonomy): domain Eukaryota; kingdom Metazoa; phylum Arthropoda; class Insecta; order Lepidoptera; family Pieridae; genus Colias; species Colias croceus. The sequence goes on from NC_059560.1 coordinate 7,381,780, forward strand.
TGCGGTGCGGTGAAGCGGGAAGGGTGGGAGCGGCCAACTCGAAGCGAACGGGTAGTAATGACGAATCGAAAGTGTTTCTAAAAGAAGTCTAATTGAATAAACAAATGTTTGAGTTTGAGTTTGAATAAGCCGAGAATTTTTCTTTGTCAAAATACCTGATCTTCTAAAATAAATCAATTAAATAAAGGAATCAATGACGTCACTCACTTGTTATTGGTGACGCAACCCCTCTTCACAAGATCGACGACACCAACACTGAACATCTCCGAGTGAATACCCAAGTCTTTGTGGTTCTTTAGAGATGATAACACAGCATCCGGGATGTTGCCGATACCTGATAGTAAATAATTATATTATTAAACAATTGAATTAAAATTGTATTAAGTTGCAAAATAAATAAATAATTAAGTAACATTTTAATCGTCTACAGTCTCCACCACTCCTCCCTTACGATTCTCGTAAACACGCTTGCTTGTGTGCGTGAGCCATTTCGAACGTGTTGTATGAAGTTTCCCTACTGGCTGTATCTGTATATTGTGATAAAGTTAAAAGTTATAAAGTGATTCATGCAGATGATAATCTGATGATAATAATGTTACTGACATGATAATACTACATACTGATATTGGAGTTAATAATGACAATTGATACATTTGATACTGAAATTATATTGCAAAGTGACGACAACAACACTGTTACTGTATCGGTCTTGACTCACCGGTTGGCTTAGTTGGTAGTGGCCTTGCCTTCCAAGCCAGAGATCGTCGGTTCGATTCCAACCCATGGCAAAAATGATGAAGATAGATGTTTGCTCTGTGTCTGGGTGTTAATTATCTATATGCATAAGTATTTATTTGAAAATATATATGTATGTTTATCAGCCATTTGGTTTCCAAAACACAAGCGAAAGCTTAGTATCAGATCGTGGCGTGTGAAAATTGCCCTGAAATAATTATTATTTACTAGCTATCCTCCCGCGGCTTCGCCTGCTTTGTCTAAAACCTAATAAATAATATACAAAAAACCTTCCTCTTGAATCACTCTTTTAAAAAAACCGCATCAAAATCCGTTGCGTAGTTTTAAAGATTTAAGCATTATAGGGACAGAAAAGGCGACTTTCTTTTGTACTTTGTCTCGATTTATCTACTCACCCATCTGCAAGGTAGCCCCATCTTCCACCAGGTTATCTCCAATAAGCTGTCCGATCTTGGTCTCTTCAGCACTTGGTGGCTTCCCGCCATGTTCTGGTAGAGGAGTGTTATCCACTACAGCGTAGTCCACGTGAGATACGTGGATGATAGCGTCTCCGAAGGTACGAGGCATGTGTGTGTTGATTTGTGCTGGGATAGAAATAATAAATATCCAATTTATTTAACGTCTCATTATGTTTTTGAACTTTTGATATTTCTCGTTCTTAGACCAAATAGTTTACGACCAAATATCAGTCACAATCTATAGACTTTGGATTAATAAATTACTTTAACCAGCTATAAATGAATAAGATCAGTATATGTATAACAAAACTGGTTCCATGCAGTAACTAAATTCTCCCAATTACCTTGTCCTAGTTAACAGAATTTAAGGTTTTACAATTCTAGCACATCTTGGTACAAATATATATTTTTTAAATCACACACTGAAAAACTATAAGCCAACACTTAAAGTTGTGTTTTGACTTACCAATAATAGTTTTGGAATTAACGAGAGCGGATCTAACGCAGTCGACAGAGGTACCCAAACTGCAGTAGCCGTGCTGGTCTGGGGGTGATACCTAACACAAAATATCATAATCAAAAATAATATCATCATCTATGTCACAAACCAATATTACAAGAGTAAAGTAGTGGGTCATCTTCTCGACATCGGAATGATAGCCCCTCGTAAACCCAGGACAGTACAAGAAATTGTTCTACAAAACACTTTCTGCTTTTGGTGTGTAAGTCTATTTTACAGAATAGTTGGCAGAATCTTAAGTGCTTATTACCACATTACTACGTAGGCTATCTGTACAATTTGAATTACAAAAAGCTGTCCTTTCGCTTCTACTCACGTCAAAACACCCGCATATTTTTAACACTTCCGAGAAACGCCAAACAATATAATCAATCAAAAGAAAACGAATCGAAATTATCTTTGAAAATTACCTGGATAACAGCAATGTCAGGCTGAATGATCTTTCTGTGGAACAGCTTGGGAATATCTTGCAGGAAGATGGGGATAGCATCAGATCTGCCTTCCGCAACTGATTTTCTTACGTTAGCCGCCATGAATAGCGATACCGATCTGTGAGACAGAAGAAAATATAAAATATAATTTGTAAGTGACTTCATAATAATATGTCTTGATGAGAATAAATATCTTTAAACTTTAATCTATGACGAGAAGCTACTTCTAGAAGAAATCTAATTGAATAAATAAATGATCGAGTTTGAACTTTGAAGTAATGAAGTGTGTGTATAGCAAACATAAAAAAAATATATGTAGAACTATGCTCCCCAGACCCCAAGCCAAAATTCCCATCTCATAATTTACTAGATGAATTAAGCTTTGTTTTGGTAAAAAACGTCACACATTTAAAAAAAAGTATAATCATTATTTCGTTTTTTTTTGCGAGAATTGTGGTGGACAATGAAAATTTATGTTTCGTTCGAGTTCGATTCGAGAACTAACATTGACTCAATAGGGATATCATCGTTTTAAATTCTGGTATATACCAGTTGCATCGTCATTTGCCTTTTCAATTCTGAATGAGGAATCATTGTTCCTCAAAAGATTACTGTTACATTTTTAATGTAAAGCATATTTATATGTTTTGTATAATCTGTTAATTGTAAGAGGTCGTGCCTTGATCTTGAATATAAAAGTTATTGCTGAACAAATAACAATCAACTAGGTAATACTTGTTATAAAGAGTTTCAACCAAAAATGTACTAATGAGAGGGATCTAATTTATGAAAATATGGAAGAGAACGCATCATGGGCATTTTTATGTGAGCCATAACATGAATTTCGCGATGTAGATCTTTTAGAGTGACTACGACACTTTTCTATTTTTTCCAGTCAATAAGCGTTTTCACTCTTTGAGCATTTAAACAAAAAGGTAATGCTATTATTTATTTGTCAAATCCACCAATTTTACAGCACATCTATAAACTCAGAGATCTTCCATAATTCCCTTCCTTTATTGCACAAGAATTGGCATATTTGAGAAATGAGATTGAGTGGAATGTCAAATGGACGTTATCAATTATCAGATATTCCTTATCAATTATCACTTTATCACTGTTGGCATGTGATATTGCAAATCCCCTATAAATATAGAACATAGAAGTTATCTAAAGCATGTTTATTGGAAACTTTGACATTGCCTGAAGAGAAGGTTAATGCCTAAGGTTAATGCATTGTAAAAATTAAAGAATTGAATAACATTTTAAGATCATGTTCTATCCGTAAAGCCTTAAAAATTGGTCTCTTACTGAAAAGAGTTCCTATTTTTGGATATTCTTCGTTCGTTCTACCACGTTCTACACAACTAATTTGATGATTTTTAAGCCTAAGTTTTAAACATTCTGGATTAGTAGATTTAGCATTTCAACTATGTTACTAAAAGGTAATATAAAAAGCGTGTAAACATGATAAACTTCCTAGGAAAAATTTGTTACGAGTTCTATATTATGAATAGTGTCTGGACAAAACACAGAATCTGACAGATATAGTACGATTCAAACTTAATGGCTCGGAAGTTAGGTGCAGGTGCGAGTGCGGGTGCGCACTGGTCCCTGAACGACCCGCTAATGCCTAAAATTAATTAATGCCTAGGACGCCCTGCTACACGGTGGAGTGACGACTTCCGCAAGGTTTCTGGCCACAACTGGCGGCAAAGAGCCAACGACCGGGCTCAGTGGCGTGCATTGGACATCGAAAGGCCGACGTCCAGCAGTTGACATCGAAAGGCTGATGATAATGATGAATGCCTAAAATTGTTTTCTGTGCATAGGATGAAGGATCGTACGATGTTCCGAGCCGCCATTAAGTTTGAATCGTACTATACATGGGGTTTGCCGTTTGGTAGTAACTGTACAAACCTGAAGATATCCTTGCACTCTGGAGCCACGTATTTCGCCTCCATCTCCGTGTGCATGTGGACCACCTTAATGTCCTTCATGGATCCAGCTTTACCCACGTCTGTCATTGCGTTGAGCAGGGGAACGGGGGTCGCCGCTGCGCCTTGCGCGAATACTGTTTGGCCTGTAAAAGATGTCATGAAAAGTTAATTTTTGCAAGTAATACATACTTTTATTGCTTTTTAACTAGCATTGATTCAAAATGTCTTTTCCGAGAAGAACCTACAAGAAACACGATTGTATTAACATTATTCGTGCAATATTTAAACCTTTAATAATCCATAGGATTTTCTTTTTTTCTCCTTCTGTTAAAATTTGACGTTTGTAAAGATACTAGGTAGTAGCTTGTTGGTCTTTACACCCAAACGGCTAAACATATGAACTTAGATGAAATTAGGAACATCTACAATGTACATTATAGTTTGGATTAGCCCATAGGTTTAATTCTTATACGCGAGTAAAAAGCCGCGCCTTGAAGCTGTATGTAATAAATGTAGGTACATACATATTATGTAGAAGTAAATGCTGTTTGTAATAATGTATGATCTATTATTAATTCATTTAATATCCGATTTCATTGCATCGAAGCATGAAGTAGTTAGAAGGTTGTTTACAAGTTATAATGACGTAAAGATTTCGATATAAAAATATTATTTTAATAAATAGTGAGTACTTTTTTAAACAAAATATAGGACGTAATTATTTCATCAACAGATATCGTAGCTTATTTTTAATAAGCAAATACTAGCTGAAGTACTTTCCACTTTCGCGAATTGATAACAACATCTTCATCTAAAATTAGACTTGATCACATGGCATTCGATCGATCACTTATGTACTATTCTGAGTTCGCAACATAGTAGCGCTTATAAACAAGTCGGGTTTTAAAATAGGTGAATGTAACTAGCTAGGTCATAGCCGACTTGTGAACTTCGTACCGCCGCGCCCTATGAACATTATTTACGAGACTTTTGAAATGATTTTAAGCGCAGTTTGTATTATTTTGCCTGCCCTTTGACCTATTTAATAACGACTAATGATCGAAGAATCGAATTAGCGAGTGTTAAACACAAAAAGTAAAAACATATGAATTGTGCTATAATGCGAACTCTTCATTGTGTTTTATTTCTCCAAGGCCGCTAACTAGTTAGTAGTTACCCAAAAACCTTTATTCTTTTCATTTAGCCATTGGTCATAACTCATAAGTGACATAGGTTGGTTTATTTAATATAATATATATATCCAGTTGGCCTAAAATATAAGAGTACGAAACCTAACAGAAGCCGCGTGCGTGAGCTAGTGACGCCAATAACATCGACAAAAACATTATTTAATTACATCACTTGCGTCAAACGAGATAACACAATAAACTGATTTCAAAGGCCAATATACTTTATATTTTTACTCTATCACGAATGACCTATGGGTGTGTCGGCTCTTAACCTTATTATTATTGCAATTACATTATTGTAATGATCCATTACTTATTTTTTCCTCGAAGCAATAACGTTTATTCTTATATCTATATGGTGCTTGGATAATACGATAATTTTTACGATGTCTTGTTTGGTATAATATGTAGTATGCACTATGCATTCGGCATCTTAAAAATATTGATTGACTTAATTATAAAACAATTTTAATTAGGTACCTAGATCGTGAAATCTTCAAATAATTAAGTCGAACTGGTGTTTTCTGGTAAGACTATTTAGATTTAAATTTAACGTTGATCATTATTATCGTGTACGTAATTGGTATTGTTTTAAGACGATAAACGTAATTCTGTCTAGGTATTTTTCGCATTCAGAAAATCATCTTTTTATTAAAACCAATATCCAAATGCATTACCTATACCATACCTAATGCAAATATTCACAAAATTCAGAGGTAAATGACCGCATTTAAGCCCGTGTTGTACATTTAAACAAGTAGGGTCATTGCGCTGGTTTTCGTCCAATTATAGGAGTTGCCAACTTTGTGATACGAAATAAATATTTTGGAGCACCCTTCCTTAAACATATAATTTTTTTTTTAAGTCCTTATATAGTCTTCTTTAAGATAATATTATGGGAAAATAAATCATTTTGATGTATCTTTTTATTTAAATTATTTTCTGCAAAAGTAGGGTAAATGCTAGTTTTCGTCCAAAAAAACTGGTTTTCGTCCTAGTGTAAGCTAGTTTTCGACCACCGTGTAGAAAAAGGAGGGTAGGTCAACTACTATTAAGTTTAAAATCAATTACAGGTAAATATATACGTTTATTTAATTAACATTACAATTTCTCACTACCCAGGTTTAGTTTTACTTGTGGTTTTACTAATAATAATCAATATAACTAGTCAACACTGAGATCTATGTAGCACTTGGCAGTCCTTATAGGCGTTAGTGATGACTGTATTAGTCTAAGATCCGGCTGCAGGATTAGTGCGCTCATCGGTTTTTTGCTGAAAACCGAATTTTTATGTATATTTATAATTAGGAGAATATATATCGACTAGGTTGCCAGTCAAAATTTGGCCGCAAGCATGTTTAATTAAAATTTTTCTAATCGATTTTTGGGAAAAAAATTCGTTCACTTGTTTTTTTGAATAAAATGTAGTCTACATCACGGCAAATGATATAAAGATTCAAAAAAATCACGGTTGCCGCTTTTCACCTGGCCGCAACATCTTGGCAGCCTGGTGTAGACAGGTATGATTTCGATTCATTTTTACGTTCATAACGTACATTTATGAATCATATATCAAATTAAAGCTAATTTTTTTCTATTTATTATCATATATGGTTGCCTAATTAAATCCGGCCGCAAATAAGGGTTGCCGGCTGTTAAAAATTATATATATTTACGCCTATTAGTACACCGACGCATTCTTTTTATGTATATTTATAATTAGGAGAATATATATCGACTAGGTTGCCAGTCAAAATTTGGCCGCAAGCATGTTTAATTAAAATTTTTCTAATCGATTTTTGGGAAAAAAAATCGTTCACTTGTTTTTTGAATAAAATGTAGTCTACATCACGGCAAATGATATAAAGATTCTAAAAAATCACGGTTGCCGCTTTTCACCTGGCCGCAACATCTTGGCAGCCTGGTGCAAACAGGTATAATTTCGATTCATTTTTACGTTCATAACGTACATTTATGAATCATATATCAAATTAAAGCTAATTTTTTTCTATTTATTATCATATATGGTTGCCTAATTAAATCCGGCCGCAAATAAGGGTTGCCGGCTGTTAAAGATGTTGAATATTTAAGGTTGAGTGAAAGAAAATATGTCGTCCTTTTCAAAATGACAAATTTAAAAAGTAATATTGATTTAATATAATTAACAGCCGATCCTCTCTTTTTCTCGTTATTTCGCTGCCGCACGCGAATGCGTCGGTGTACTAATAGGCGTAAATATTTATAATTTTTAACAGCCGGCAACCCTTATTTGCGGCCGGATTTAATTAGGCAACCATATATGATAATTAATAGAAAAAAATTAGCTTTAATTTGATATATGATTCATAAATGTACGTTATGAACGTAAAAATGAATCGAAATCATACCTGTTTGCACCAGGCTGCCAAGATGTTGCGGCCAGGTGAAAAGCGGCAACCGTGATTTTTTTGAATCTTTATATCATTTGCCGTGATGTAGACTACATTTTATTCAAAAAACAAGTGAACGAATTTTTTTCCCAAAAATCGATTAGAAAAATTTTAATTAAACATGCTTGCGGCCAAATTTTGACTGGCAACCTAGTCGATATATATTCTTCTAATTATAAATATACATAAAAATTCGGTTTTCAGCAAAAAACCGATGAACGCACTAATCCTGCAGCCGGATCTCGTACTATATAATCATTCGTAATAAAGAAAGGAATGCGTTCCTTACAATGTAAATGAAACAAGTAATAATTACAGGACTAAGAAATAACATCAAAAAACAGAAATATTCATTCTAACAACAAAAATTTTCATTCTAATACTTTGTTTATCAAATGAAACGTACTATAAACACACAGCCATAATAATAAGTTTTAGCTACAGAATCTTCAGTGTACGCAGCGTCTATTTTTTCTAGATTTCTTAGACTCCTTCGAGGCCATCTAAAAACAATAAGATCTTTCTGAGGATACGTTGAGTAAGTATAATAAAAAAATACTGCATTGGCAAAACAGACCTAGAATAAAAGATGATACTCAAGTGAATGATAATCAAGAAAAATACAGTGTATTATGTCTGACCTACCCCCATTTATGCTACGAATAATTGACTCTACTTCACATAAGGAGAATGATACATGACTGAATGAATGACAATATTAGGTACCTACAACACTCTGGCCCTCACCAATTATTTATAAGGAAGATACTGAATAGAAAACTTTTCAATACGTAAAAATAGACGAAAAGTAATGCAAAAGAATGGCTATATTTAATTTTTGGATACTCCAATACTCATTCATGGACGAAAACTAAAACATTTCAAGCTAAATTTAGTTTTCGTCCACTTCTTTAAATATTTTTTTTATTTTGGCAGCACTGACATAGCAGTGGACGGAAACCAAAAAAACTAAACTAATAGCAATAAAGATCACTTCGGGAGAAACTATTCAGTATTTTAAAGGTCCGATAAAGTAAAATGACCCTAACAAATATTCACGTAGCTGTTTGAGTTTCCGTCCACTTGGACGAAAACCAAATATTTTGAGAATTTGGTAACCTAGTATCCGTCCACTTAATATTTCGAAGAGTATTATAAAAATGTATGATAAACACTTATAATTGCGTTTATTATGCTTATAAATAAACATACGTACCAAAAACATTACGTAAACTAGCTAAAACAGTGATTTACCTTACCATGAACTTTTCTCGCCGGCAAATTTTTCTCTCGCGCGATGACATCTGCAAGGCACGTATGCGAAGCGGCCACATTTACGTTAATTTTTTGATCTCTCTTCTTGTCAAATCAAATTTTAATGTTGATAGTACTGTTGCTTAAACATTATGGACCGTAAAAAGTGCAAACTTGCGCGGGAAGGTAGGTTTGTATTCAAGTTTTACGCACGTGATTGTAGCAGGTCAGTCAAATGGACGAAAACAGAAGCTGGACGGCAAACCAGCGCAATTACCCTATGTGGGTATAGGTACCTACCTACAAGTAATTTATATACCTATATATGTACCTAAATTACTTTTTATTTGCGATACGTAAGTATAGAGTTTATTTTGAATTTGCATTATAAAAGCCGGTTGTGGCTTCGTTTTGGTTGTAAGTAGGTAATACATGTAAGAAATCTAAAAAAAAACAGTTTATTTCATGAGTATATTTGAATATCCGTGGTTGATATAATTTTATCACGCATCTCAAGTGATAATACTCTCGATCTTAATATAACCTCGTAAACACATTCCAGACTAGCAACATAATAATCTTATCTCCAATGATTATGCAAAACATAATTTAGTTGCCAATAATACCTTTTTTTTTAGTGGGGAAATCTTGCATAGATACCCACGCCCTCCGGGGAAGAGGCCGTGGATTATGTCGGATTCCTACCGACCAAAACCCCACTGTGTTCCGTCACGCCACACCAACGACAGTAGGTACTCAATATTAATTTATATGTGCATGATCTGTATAGGTAGATATACGCAAAAAGTAGAACTGATAATGTTTTATAAAATAAAGTATTATTATATTACAGAGAAGGCTGGAATTCGGATGTGGAAGAAAATTCTAGTTGATTTTTTTTTTTTTTAAATAAAGCAAAGTCTCTTAACTATATTTATTTTACGTTATCAATTCATCAAGTATTTTTGGCTTAAAGCCAAGAAGTTTTCGGTTAAGTAGGTATTTCATAATATTATTACATTATGTTGTTACTAGATTTTCAGCCGCGTTTTCAAAGTAAAGTAAGTTCCCGTTCCCGTGGGATTTCCGGGATAAAAAATAACCTATGTGTTAATCCAAGTTACCCTCTATATGTATGCTAAATTTCATTGTTATCGGTTCAGTAGTATTTGCGTGAAAGAGTAACAAACACACACACACATCCTCACAAACTTTCGCATTTATAATAGGTACCTAAATAGGTAGTAGTAGGAAGTAGGATTCACCCCCCCATCAGTTCCAAGCCTTGTCGTGGCCGGGGGGGCTCAGTAGCTTGGAGTGCCCTCGTGTACTCTGAGTGAAGCTAATTGGACGCGGAGGGGCTGAAAGGCCGGTCTGTCGTCTGACGACACGATTGGTTCGACGGCCAGGGATCCATATAGCTGGCTGGCTGGCTTGAAGGCCGGCTGGCCGGGCTGGCTGGAACCGGCTGGTCACACCGGCTGCCTCGCTGGCTGGCTAGGGGGCCGGCTGGCAGGCTGGCTGAAACCGGCTGCTCCACCGGTTGGCTGGCTGGCTGCTTTGGACGGCGGCTGGCTGGCATGCTGTCACCGGCTGGTTGTCCGGCGGGCTGGCTGGCTGGCTGGATGGCTGGCTAGCTGGCTAGGATCCTCCGGGGGGCCAGGATTGGCTCAGGTGCCGTTGTGGTACGGCGAGGGATGGCGGCTAGTGGTCGCGGCCTGGTAATTTGGCTGGGCAAAACGGGGTTGGAAGGTCGATCGGGGCTCGTTTGGGTCTCGTTCCGACCGACTGGCAGGGGGCTGCGCTTTGCGGCGATGGATGGCGGCCAGAGGCCGCGAGCGTTGTTTTTTGTTGGTAGTCTAACTACCAACAAAACAGGGGGCGGGATCCCGACGCGTCACTTTTGTGACACGCGGTGACTCCTGTAGGTGGGTGTAGGGCGGCGGCTGTCCTGAGACAGCCGTCTGCCAACTCGTAATCCGGTCCGTGGGGCCGGACCGAGGGCCGCCACCTCTGGTGTGAGGTGGGGGCTGCGAGGGAAACCTCTATATAAGTGCGCCGGAGGGTCGTTTGACGCGTGACTCACGTTTCGGAGGGCCTTTCGGCGCGCGTCCTTCGGCCGGTCAGTGCTGGGGTCGAGGGTTTGGGGAACGCCGATGATGGAACGGGGAACAATCCATCATCGGCGAGTGGGTGGCGTGAGCTCGTGTACGGCTTGCGCCACCCCGGGGTGGGCATTTGGTGGAGGGCCTGGAAACGGGCAAGTGACGGAGAGCCTGGAAACGGGCAACTGCTGGGCGGGACATGCGGAAGATTGCGAATGTGTACCCGCATCCCGTCTAAAGCAGCGCGTTGGTACACGGTGGGGTTTTGGTCGGTAGGAATCCGACATAACCCACGGCTCCTTCCCCGGGAGCCGTGGGTATTTTAGGCAAGATTTCCCCACTTGAAAAAAAAAAAAAGGAAGTAGGATTCACAACACATCACAACACAACACAAAAACAAGATGCATATGGGCGGCGAGGCGACGCGTCTGCTCGTTTGCTATCCCATAACATAAAAAAAAAAAAACAAAGAAAACAATCCTAAAGTTTTTATTGAACCACCCGCCGTAAATATTTTACCTTATGTATATGTATGCAGATGAACTGTAGTAACAATAATACAACTATAGACCCCAGTGTAATAAGTAATAAGTACTGCTAATACGATTTCCGTTAAGGTCACGAGGCCGAGGGATAGCCTCAACAATAAGTACCTACCTATTACAAGTCTTGTGGTCACAATGTTTGGCTATAATGTATCATCAATATACCTACAAGTTATGTTTGTGAAAAACCTTACTCAATTCAATGTTTGATGCCGAAATTATTTTGAAAAAATTATTTTCTGGTTATTGTATGTTGCGATTGGTGACAAATTCAATTAGATAATCTTTATGTTACATTTAGGATTATTATCTACTTGTTTGTGCACTATCAACAGATTGAGTAAACATCCTGTTTATTTAGCCAGAAAATTTGATGCTATATATTTTTCATGAATTCAGAACGAAAATAAAATAAACGATAAGTATGTTACATATTGAGAAGGTTATCTACGAATTATAGATGATGTAATATCAATGAACATTATGCATTATTTTTTTGTTGTTACATCGCTACAATATTAGTTATATTATGTTTATTTCTGTATGTTCATTCACAAAACTCTTGGTTTTTCTTCATTTAAAGGTGATCTAATCTAACAATGGTGTATTGGAAAGATTTCCACAAAATAATGTGACTATTTTATTAAGTTATTTTATAAGAGGAAAGGAGGCAGAAAGCTATATTCAGTAATCACAATTGATAATATTAACAACTGAAATGTGAATAAAATGCTAAATTTGACCCTATTCTCTGACAATCGCAAGGTTGGCCAATTTATTCTTTGAACAAGGCAAACTGTAAAGTTATCTCATTGCATTATCACTGTGGTTGTAAACCTGTTGAGCTGTACACAAGTTTCATTAGGTATAGAGGTAAAGAGAATTATCAGATAATCATGAAAATCCTTAAAAAGTGCCAACTTTTCATCAGTTTTAATTTTTATTTGTTTTTCATTCTACAACCAAACTAAGAACACTAAATAAAGCACAAATATCATATTACTAATTCATACAAAGGGAGAGATAGTGGCAAGTGACTTTGTTTTATACTATGTAGGGATCAACAATAATTTAAATCAAAAGAGAGAAATATAAACTAAATAACTCGCTTGCTGTTTGTATGAAAATTTGAAATATCAGGCTACTTCAAAGAAAAAGCTTACCAAGTTACAAATTTAAACTAGGTATAGTATAGACGTATACATGAACAATAAACATCTAAATTACTTTTAAAAATTAATGTGAGTTATTTAAATAAAATACATAAACCAACCATTATCTTAGGACCGCCTCCTAGGTACAGTGGTTGACGCACGAGCGTAGTACTGATGGGTCCTGGGTTCGATTCCCGGTGGAGACCAAGAAAAAAAAATGTCTCGGTCTGGTAGGACACAGAAGGCTGATCACCTACTTACTTGTCCCTAAATAAAATCGATCAGTGAAACAGATGTATGAATAATGCATCTGCCCCTTACCCCACTAGGGGACATGGGACTTCACACACAAACATAATCTTAGTTCAATAAATTCCTCATGCAGAATATAAAGATGTTTTATTTTGTGCAAAACTGTCAATTTTAATTTGCATTCTTATTAATAATTCATTCTTAAAGGTAGTCCAAGACAAGGTCCAAGGTTCAATACAGCACAATTAACAACCCATATTAAACTGTACTTAGATTCCTAATAGATTAATTGTCCAGCAAGACGAACTAAAATAACATTTGTTGTTCATTTATGGTTCTTATTTGCAAAAGGAAAGAAAAAGTCAAGAAATCAAAGAATTAAATAATCAGCTTGTAAATTGAATAACAAATAATAAAAGAAAATTAATTACATCATGAGGAAAACAGCATTTAAATTTAATTTTAAATGTTGTAATTTTATTTCTTTTATTTTTAGAGACGTGGCGTTTAAATATGATAAATTAATAACGTAGATTAGAGATAATATTATATGTATCAATAAGAAATTAAAATACATATTTACATTCAACGCCTTCACGCAATTTATTTTTAAAACTGCTACTGATATAATTAATGAGCGGATATGTTAACAAAATAAGACAGAAGGGAAACTGTATAAAAAAAACAAAAGAATAATACCAAGGTCGATTCTGCTGTTATTTAAATTAATTATACAACTTAACTTTATTATTAGCCGGTATACGTGTTACGTGTAGGCGATAAAAATAATTCTTACCAGATTTTAAACATTTTTCGAACGCCTCCTTTGCGGTCACAAATTCAGGTTTCCTATCCAAAGGCTGGGACAATTCTTGTGTATACGTAAAATAACTACGATTATATTTCACAGATAACAATGACGTGCTTATTTTTCCAAATTTTATAGCCGATACATTAGGCACAAGCACTTTTCCTATCACAGACATTTTCACGTTTGAAAATTAGGATAACAATCGATGTTGTTTGTAAAGTTATAATGTAAAGTAAATTAATTTTTTATTTGTATTTTCTTTCGGCACTTTACGAAACGCGCGAGCGGACGCAACGCGCACAGACGTTTTAAAATTGACGGGACGCGGGGACGGGCCGCAGGGGGCACCGGCCTGCGTTGCTGCGCCCCGCGCGCCGCGCGTCTTTCCCTTTTGTTTGTGTTGCCACGTATTATATTATAAATTATGAAACATGAAAATAAGGAAAAAAATGTAGGACATTTTGTATTTATAGAAATATAATTTGCTAAGTATAGACTCATATTATAATATTTTATGCATTATATTGCCTATTGACAGTGAAGAATTTTTAGGAGTCAAATGAATAAGTAATACCTATTATCAGTGGCGGGCAGAGGCCTAATAGCAAGATGGAAATTTGAAAGAAATCATATAAATTCTAATCAAAAGAGCAATTGAGAATAAATTTTAATGTATGAAATCCTACTAATATTATAAATTCGAAAGTTTGTGAGGATGGATGGATGGATGGATGTTTGTTACTCTTTCACGCAAATACTACTGAACCGATTACAATGAAATTTGGTATGTAGGTAGCTGAAGACCCAGAATAAGACAGGCTACGGCTACTTTTTATCCCAGAAATCCCACAGGAACGGGAACTATGCGGGTTATTCTTTGAAAATGCCGGCGAAGCCGCAGCCCGCGTGCGAAAATCTAAGATTTAGTGAAATCATAAATGTCGATGTTTAGAAATTAAGATGCCAATTATTATTAATCGGTAGATTACAAAACACCAACATGGCTACGCATAGTGTGAAAACGGTACCCATAAACTAGGTACGCATATTTTTTATTATTTCCAAATATAACTTATTAACTAGCAATTAGATTAATAATAATATGAGTGATTTTAGTTTTTTTCTCTGGTTTGGCAATTTTTAATGATTTTGAATAAGTACAATAATTTACAACACTATAGGCAAAATTATAAATCAACATATTTGCTCGTGCAAGAAAAATGATTTCATTTTAAATAAAATGTATTATTGAAATTCATACAAAAAAGATTTAGGCAGATGAATGGTAACATACCGCTCGTGAGCCAATAATAGAAGGACTTGTATCCATGGTTATGAATAAATTATTTAAAAAAAAAAGAGCCAATAATATGACACTAGCCCACCACTAGCCAGAGATAACAATAAAAATTTATATAAGAAAAAAAAAATTATTTATATTTTTTGAAGTCGGTTAAAATAACTATGATCGGACCTTGGATCGGACAGTCGTACATGGCAATGGTTGTACCCTCTCTACACTTTATAATTCAAATTCATATCAGCTATAATATTATAATCACGCGGTTTTACCCGCGTTACTCCACTCCTATCAGTTTTAAGGTGATGATCATATTATAATAATTATAACAGTGAAGTAATTTTTCAAATTGGTCGCGCGGTTCATGAGATTAGCCATTATTAAAGCAATTAAGCAAAAAAAGGTAATAAACAAACAAACTATTCAGGTGTATTATCTGTATATAATATAAAAATGAATCCCTATTTCCCTTGGTCACGACACCACGCCACGCGTGAGCGGCTGGAACGATTTCGATAATTCTTTTTTTTATTATTCCTTGAAGTACGAGGATGGTATATTTATAGATACTTTTCAGCTCATTCAATATTTTTGCCTATAGTTGGAAGTACACTAGCACAGAACAGTAAGAACTGTGGAGAAGTAAGTATATGAATTTATTAAATTGAACCTCAACACATAGAAATAAGGTTGAAATGTGTGTCACTCTAAATTAATGACATTAACTTGACATTAACCTGATGCTATGCTCTAAGGGATGTCAGCCTTGTTATCGATAATTCACAAATAAATATATTTTTGTGCATTTTTTTTTTTCGTTCTATTATAAGAGTATAGTATGATGTGTTACATTTTGGAGTATGTTTATTACTACTAAGTACGTCTTTTCATATTATTATATTTTAATAAAATACGGAATAGAATAGTATAAATCTATATTTACAAAACACAAACAGAAATTATGCATTATTTTAAATCTTGGAACTGCCGTAGGTTTGATGTATCGGTGGCCTTTGTTAGACTGCTTAGTGCTGTTCGGCATCCAGTTAACTCGTCACGTTGCATTTATCCATTTCTCTTTTAAATTAGCCTCTTTGGAAAATCTATAAATAAATAGGACTAATGAAAGCAAAGGAAAAATAAAATAAATTTTAATATTTTATAGTGATTGTCTTTTCTAAAGTATCGATACTGTCGATATGCGCCACATGCATCACTAATCCGACATTCGTTTGTTTATTGCAAGAATATTCCAGAAAGTCTTGTTTGCTGTTCAATCTATAATAGTACTAATTTCTCATGGATTAAGGTTCATTCTAACTTATTATTTTTATAAATTTTTGACAAATTACGACAAGCGAAGTTATAACATGAAATATATTTCAAATAAATTAAAATAAGACTTACCGATGGTATGAAATGCCGCTATTGCTGATATTATTGTGTCTGCTAACATTTTTGGTCTCTAATACAAAACAACACGTCCTTATTAATGAATAAATATGGAAAAAAGGTTTGACAGCTGACAACCGACTCGAATATTTTTCTGCGCACAACTGAGAGCAAGTTAGGTGATCTTACCTTACTAGTGACACGTGGGCCACGCCCACATCACACTTCTATTAGTTTTTCCTGTTCTGTGATTAAAATAAATCTATAGGTAGGTAACATAAATTATGGTATAATGCAATGAAAATTCTAATTTCAAAGTTCAAGATGTTCAAGCATTTTTACCCACCCTTTAAATTTTTAGAATACATAATGTGGTTTTCCATATTTAAATCTCGCGCCTATTCATGTCAAACATGTTATTTGCTGTTTTCTGATTGGTTACAATTATTCAATTGACATACAGAATATTGTCTATGCCATAAAATATTCCTGCTATTTCGGTTGTTCCGTGTTCGGTTTCTTGAATCACCATATCACCATTGCATACGGCTTAGATCATTAACGGTAAATCTCTGTGGTAAATCCTTCTTGGGTAAATCTATTAATTTGGTTGATTTAACTGTTTAACGTCTCATTTTAAAATGTTATTAGTAAAAATAACTTTTCAATAGATACCATATCAATTTCTTACGAACCACTTTTAACAAGGAGATTCATTAAAATATATAACCACACTAACACTAACTTATTTTAAGTTATTATTTATTATTATAAAAATAATTTGTCAATTTATTCAAGCATAATGATATTTTAATAATATAACTATATCCCAAAAATTAAATTATTATTTAATACCACTTTAATACATGCCTAAACCATTTCGAATTGATAAGCACGCGTACTCTGAATAAAATATCTTCTAAATAAAATTGTTGAATAATTAATTGATGGAATAATTCTTATCTTGTTTCATATTATATATTTTTTATGAGGCGTAGGAAATCTGTATAAAAATAAAGATATTTCTGAAATAATTTAAATTTTTTCTCTATTATATTTTTTATTATTTTTTGTTCTGGTAAAGTTCGCCTTGTGATAGATCACGTGACGGCACGTGAAACTGCATAGACAATTCCTCCATTCGTCAGTTTTCGGGTGAAGAGGCAGCGCAGTTTGGTGTTTTATTGAGCGGCCTGCCTTTAGAAAACAGAATCATGGCCAAAACCATCTCCCTAACCCAGGCAAACAAGGAGCATGCCCTTGTTGTATCCAGGGATTTCATTTCCCAGCCCCGTCTGAGTAAGTAACTGATTTATATGGCTTCTAATTTTGTACATTCGCCTAGTTGGGGCGACATAATATAGGTATGTCAGATTATTGATTTTTCCATCATTACTTTGATTTGTTTTTATCTGAGGTCTTAAGTTTAATTATATTAGGTAATTTATGCCTTTTAAACTTTGTAAATAATGTCAAGGATGTCGAAATTTATTACAGGGGATCCATTTTACGTATCGTCATCATAATCTTATAAGATTACAATCGTAGGCTTTTAAGACGTAATATAGATATTTCTCCAACGATTTGGTTAGAAGTTACTCTTAAATTTGGTTTATTTCAATAATATTCATGCATTTCGACTTTGTAACAGTCAAAACTCGTGATGTTCACACGCCCTTCGACTTATGTTTTTTTTTCTATATCACTATCTATAATGCTCTACAATTGCCCAATTTTAAATGAAATCATTAATTCCTTATAGGAATAGCTCACTATTATGTATTTTAAGTAATAATTCTGTATTTTACATTATAATGAGAATGGATACCACAGTCATGTGATGTTTTTCAAGTGATGATTATTGGAGTACTAAATGCTAATTAGCTCTATTCATTTTAATTAATGTTATATTATTATTACTTTTCCGTCAAAATCCATAATTATCTTTACATTTTCATTATTATTTTTTTTAACATTCAAATGACAATCAGCTGATTTTCACATGATATATAACAAACAGACACACATACATGGCAAATAAGTAATAAATATCTAGCTACTACATTCATAAAAAAATGTCCTATTTGATTATGAATAATAGCAACATATTCTAAAATTTATGTACTTATTTAAAAATAACTCGCCTAAATTACTTTTTGGGTCATACTTACATACTGTCTTTACTTTTAATTAACTCTGTTCAAAATATAATGAAGAATCATTAATAGTTTAATTTTGAAAAGTGAAATAAATAATATTACAACATAATTGAATCAATAAATGAATGAATTTAAACTTGCATATATAAAAAGTGTTTCTTCTCCTATGTCCCTATTACATTTAGATAAGGTATATACAAAGAAGTATTTAAAATAGTTACATAAAAAATCATGTACATTTTATCTGAATAGGTCTTATCATACGCCATCTGTGTACTACTGATAAAATGTCACTACTTTTATACAAATTAATATGCTTTCATAAGCTTCATGTTGGTATGCAACAAACTTCTTAAGAATTGATTTGACCCCTTTAAAGGGACAGATTTCATTCAAACTTTGGACACGTTTTTGACAATACAATAATTTTATGAGTTTACTAGCTTTCCGTCAGCGGCTTCATCCGCATACTCAAAGAAAAACTTGCATAGTGTCCATTCCCGTGGGATTTCTGAGATAAAACCCATCTTATGTCCTTCCTCAGGTCTCAAGCTATCTCTGTACCAAATTTGAAGTAAATCCATGCTGTACTTTTTGAGATTAGCCTGGACATATTACATACAGACAAAAATTCTAAAAACAATATTTTTGGCTTTGGTATCCATTGTAGATCACGCCTCAAGTATTCTTAAAAAAATAGTTTCAGTTTTGACTTTCCTACGATTTTATTATATGTATAGATAATAAAAAAAATTTAACAATAAATTATTTATTTGCAACATTATTTGTCCACAGCATACAAAACAGTGTCAGGTGTAAACGGGCCCCTCGTAATCCTCGATGAGGTGAAATTCCCCAAATTCTCCGAGATTGTACAACTGAAACTCGCTGATGGCACCCTACGATCTGGACAGGTAATTTAGAACTTAATAATAATAGAAAAGAAATCTTCAATTTTCAAAAATGTCTTAGTTGAATAAATAAATGTTGAACATTTAATTTGCTTTTGATATTTATGTTAGTTTTATTTATGAAAAGTGATTGGAAAAGTAAATACAGTGTCAAAAATATGAAAATTTATTTTTAAATCTAATATCTAATATATATATTATAAAGGCGAAAGTTTGTAAGGATGTATGGATGTTTGTTACTCTTTCACGTAAAAACTACTGAACCGATTACATTGAAATTTAGCACACATATAGAGGGTAACTTGGATTAACACATAGGATAGTTTTTATCCCGGAAATCCCACGGGAACGGGAACTATGCGGTTTTTCCTTTCAAACGCGGGCGAAGCCGCGGGCGGAAACCTAGTATAAAATATTACAGAAACTTGGCCACAAGCTTTGTATAAGAAATATTTTAACCATAGCATAATGCTGACAAATAAAATATAAATATGTTTGCAAAGAAGACAATTTTATTTATTGTTTTAAAAAAGCAGTCTATCCCCTTGCATAAAGTAATTTTTTTCCGCACAGGTGTTGGAAGTCAGCGGCTCGAAAGCCGTTGTACAGGTGTTCGAGGGTACGTCGGGTATTGACGCGAAAAACACACTCTGTGAGTTCACCGGCGATATCCTGCGTACGCCCGTGTCTGAAGATATGCTGGGTTAGTATTTATGTATTTTTGTGTTATTTCGAGATTAAAAAAAAATATACCGGCCGAATTGATAACCTCCTCCGTATGTTGTGTTAGTTACACCACATAAATAACTCAAGATCAAATATTGTTATTTGTTTGATCAACTTGTCTGCTTTTCTATTAGAAAAAAATTACAACATATAAAAATAGTTTAATTTTGTTTTGGTATGATATTTAAAGTGATGTAGAACTTATCTCTTCTTGTTTCTCTGTACTAATTAAAAAAAAAATGCTTGTAAAACTTAATAAGAAAGAGAAATTTTTTGTAATGAATATGAATTCTGTAATTTCTTGTGTCTTAAATAGTTTTTCTTAACACAGATAAATTTATTTAAAACATTTACAATATTCACACACAGGCCGTGTGTTCAACGGCTCCGGCAAGCCTATCGACAAGGGACCTCCGATCCTTGCTGAGGCCTACCTCGACATCCAGGGCCAGCCCATCAACCCCTGGTCCCGTATCTACCCCGAGGAAATGATCCAGACTGGTAAGTGCATTTCATTATTATTATTATAAATAATTTATTCACATATTTCATTTAATATGTATACGTATGTATACTTTTTATCCATTAAGGGCCGATTTTTTAATGCTTGGACGCCGATTTTGCAATGCTTGGATAAAATAAAACTTATCCGTCCAATAAAGTATTACACGATATTATTAAAATATCACGTAAACTGTCAAATACGGGCAATTAAAATACGTTTTTAAAAAGGTATATACATTATTCGATGAATAAGTTTTATCCAAGCATTGAAAAATCGGCCCTAAAAAGTTTTTTTTATTCCTATAGTAGAGTCATTTCAATAAGCAACATTTGACAGTTCAACAAAATTCAACAATGTAACCTTGTAACGACAGCATAAAATAATATATTTTTTCGTTTTGTTAGAACTGCATGTTTGCTAACCTTTTTTCAATTACCATTATTATTTTTTAATTAATTATGATATTGTTATTCAGGTATCTCCGCCATCGACGTGATGAACTCCATTGCCCGTGGCCAGAAGATCCCCATCTTCTCCGCAGCTGGTCTGCCCCACAACGAAATTGCCGCCCAGATCTGTAGGCAGGCTGGTCTTGTTAAGGTTAGTTTTTTATTATGTATATTTGTAATTTAATTATTTGATAATGAATATAATTGAATATGGGAATATCTGATTTTTATTTTTAACTAGCTTTCCGTTAGGTTTAGAATCTATATAACTAAACATTATTTTATATAGGTCGTAAACCTTCCACAAGAACCATTCATTGAATAATTTATGAAAACGAAATAATAATTTGTGCTATACTGTTTTGAGTTTATCTCAATAAGCAGCCATTTTACTAGTAAAAAAGATAATCATAAAAGATACTCTACTGCTTATAAAAAACATTTTACCATTGTAGGACTACATTATTATCATTTTAAAGTTGAAAATTCGTCTATAATTACATTATCATTTTATTAAAATTAATTTATTTTCTTTTCTTCAGGTGCCCGGCAAATCCGTGCTCGATGACCACGAGGACAACTTCGCCATCGTGTTCGCAGCCATGGGTGTGAACATGGAGACGGCCAGGTTCTTCAAGCAGGACTTCGAGGAGAACGGTTCCATGGAGAACGTCTGCCTCTTCCTTAACCTGGCCAACGATCCCACCATCGAGAGGATCATCACACCACGTCTGGCTCTGACTGCCGCTGAGTTCTTGGCTTATCAGTGCGAGGTGGGTTTTATATTTTTTGTATGGGAAAATATTTGGTAGGGTAGTTGGAAATTATTGGCAGGGTAGTTAGATAAAGCTTTTGGGAGGGTATTTGGAAAAAAAACGTTTGAGAGGGTAGTTGGACAAAACATTTGAGAGGGTAGTTGGACAAAACATTTGGTAGGGTAGATTGATAAAGCATTTGGGAGGGTAGTTGGACAAAACATTTGGTAGAGTAGTTGGACAAAATGTTTGAGAGGGTAGTTAGACAAAACATTTGGTAGGGTAGTTGGACAAAACATTTGGTAGGGTAGTTGGATAAAACATTTGGTAGGGTAGATTGATAAAGCATTTGGGAGGGTAGTTGGACAAAACATTTGGTAGGGTAGTTGGACAAAACATTTGGTAGGGTAGTTGAACAAAACGTTTGAGAGGGTAGATTGATAAAGCATTTGGCAGGGTAGTTAGACAAAACATTTGGTAGAGTAGTTGGACAAAACATTTGGTAGAGTAGTTGGACAAAATGTTTGAGAGGGTAGTTAGACAAAACATTTGATAGGGTAGTTGGACAAAATGTTTGAGAGGGTAGTTAGACAAAACATTTGGTAGGGTAGTTAGACAAAACATTTGGTAGAGTAGTTGGACAAAATGTTTGAGAGGGTAGTTAGACAAAATATTTGGTAGGGTAGTTGGACAATACATTTGGTAGGGTAGTTGAACAAAACGTTTGAGAGGGTAGATTGATAAAGCATTTGGTAGGGTAGTTGAACAAAATGTTTGGTAGGGTAGATTGATAAAGCATTTGGGAGGGTAGATTGGATTTACTTATCGTAAATATATCACTGAATCAATGTGGCAATAAAGGCATTTAAATTAAATTGCTATCGATTATCAACTGCAATATTATGGCAATCTAAACAAATGTTTCTTTATTCAAGGAGCTTTCAATAAAAATGCATGATTGTATGAGTGAAAATTTTTATTCAATTTTATGCAAAACAAATTATTCTGTATTATTTAACTATTTTTCTAGTTTCAATAAAAAAATTGTCTGATACTCGATTGTAGATCTTTTAAAAAAGAAATAAAAAATGACTTATCTGCTACTAATGAGCTTCAAATTCCTATAATTATATTACATACCAAAATACTAGTTTTCCATATATTTGCACAGAAACACGTGTTGGTAATCTTGACGGACATGTCTTCGTACGCGGAGGCTCTGCGTGAAGTGTCCGCCGCCCGTGAGGAGGTGCCCGGACGTCGTGGTTTCCCCGGTACGTGCATACAGACATATAAACATGCAAATATGTGCACATATAAGGAGTTTCTTGCCCGTTCTTCTCCATAGATACTGCTTTCCGAATCGGTGGTAAATGTTAAAATATGTTATGACGATTCAAAAGTGCTTTATGAGGCCGGTTGCAGAGCTTGACTGACAATCAGTGCGTACGTCAGTCGCGTTTGTCATATGTATGGAAATACGCGTGCGTATGGTCGGTCTAGCTATGAACGGTTTTATGAATTTCCATACATATGACAAGCGCGACTGACGTAGTTACGCACTGATAAAAAAAAAATAAAAATAAATCTTTATTTCACCTTTAGGATGAATGATTGATGGTCGATCAAGCTCTGCAACCGGCCTAAAAAGTCCTTACTGAATAAATAAATGATATATATACATTCTACATACAAAAATTAGTACTGCAAATATAATTAGTTTGCAATAATCCCTCTAGTGTGCGAAGGCTCACATTTGTGCGTGCACACATGCAAATTCATTGACGATATAAAAGTTAATGAAATCATTTATTCACAAGTCTAATTATATGTAATGCATACAGGCATACAAGCACATGCATAGCATATAAACATACTTATATTAATTTTGTATTGTTTTCCAGTTTTAAAAATAAATTATTTTACCAAAGCCATTATTTCACTATCACTATTTTACCAATGTCTTCAAGTTGCATGTTTATTGCAAGTAACCATATTATGTACTACCTGTGCCCTGCGGTTTCACCCGCCTTGCTCCGCTCTTGTTGGTCTACCGTTATGATAATATAGCCTATAGCCTTCCTCAACAAATGGGCTATCTAACACCGATAGAAATTTTCAAATCGGACCAGTAGTTCCTGAGATTAGCACGTTCAAACAAACACTTCAGCTTTATAATATTACTATTGATGAAAAAATTAACATATTTACATGGTCTTTTTATATTCTCCAAATATGAGTTTTTTAATTAATTATTAATAAATCCGCAGGTTACATGTACACGGATTTGGCCACAATCTACGAGCGCGCGGGTCGTGTTGAGGGACGCAACGGTTCGATCACACAGATCCCCATTCTCACTATGCCTAACGACGATATCACGCATCCCATCCCCGATTTAACGGGTTATATTACTGAGGGACAGGTGAGTGAACGGCCTAGGCGGGTAATTAAACAGCTGATTTAGATTGGACTTGATGGAAAGCAAAAGACTCCTATAGCTGATCCCCATCCTCACGATGCATAACAACTATATCACGCATCCCATCCCCGATTTGACGGGATATATTACTGAGGGACAGGTGAGTGTACGAACGGCCTAGGCGAATAATTAAATAGCTGATTTAGATTGGCAATGCGAGGCATGTCTTTTGATCCCAATTCTGACGATGCCTGATAATAACATGGCCACGATTTACGAACTTGCTGGTCGGGCAAATATTGTTGCACAAAAAGGTATACAGTATTAAAACCATTTAATTAACTACTTGCATAATTAAATTAATTGTTGAAGAACATTATCACGTTTTTAAGTACATAATAAACATTTTATTTATACTAATTATCTACCAATTAAATAACCATTAATATAATATTAGTGCCTACAGTCGGGGTGATAATAATTAATGCAAAAAAGCACACAATATTACATTATAAAATGTATTTGTTTACATAACTTACTAGCTTTCCGACCGCGACTTTGACTTAAACCTAATAAATTATATTCTAAAACCTTCTTCTTGAATCACTTTTATCTATTAAATATCCCGCATTCAAGTAAGTAAGTGCGTAGTTTTAAGGATTTAAGCATACTTAGGGACAGAAAACTACTTTATTAATTTAAATTTATAAGGAATAGAATAAATTCGATCGCTTTGGCGGGTCACGATTGGCTGAGTGGGTCAGGCATCCGCCCCGGTTTGGCGCGAAAGGATACGGGTTCGAGTCCCGCCTCGTGATCGATTTTTTTCTATTCTTTATAAATTTATATTTATAAAGTACTAGCTTTCCACCCGAGGCATCGCCCGCGCAGTCAAAGAAAAACCCTCGTAGTTCCCGTTCCCGTGTGATTTCCGGGATAAAACCTATCCCATATCTTTTTTTGGGTATCAAAATATCTCTATACCAAATTTCATGCAAATTGGTTCAGTAGTAAAGGCGTGATTGAGTAACAGACAGACAGACAGAGTGACTTTCGCATTTATAATATTAGTATGGATTTGAATGCCATAAAACCAAAAATATCAAATTCAACGTTGTGATTTTACAGATTTTTCCGTACACTAAACAATTATGTATCTCCCTCAGATCTACGTAGACCGTCAGCTCCACAACCGTCAGATCTACCCGCCAGTGAACGTATTGCCGTCTCTGTCTCGTCTCATGAAGTCCGCCATCGGCGAGGGCATGACCCGCAAGGACCACTCCGACGTGTCCAACCAGCTGGTGAGTGGGGGCAGACAGACATACGAATTACGAACACACACATAGGAATTATAATAACAAGTGATAACTGCGTTAAAAACAACCGACTTCAAACTTGCACTTGCAAAATTTACAAATACCTACAGACAAAAATGCTCATAAAATAAAAACTACTGGGCCTATCCGAATAAAATTTTTATGGGACCAATTCGACACCATCCCGCATCGAACAAA
The DNA here is from genome assembly GCF_905220415.1 of Colias croceus. NCBI lineage: Eukaryota > Metazoa > Arthropoda > Insecta > Lepidoptera > Pieridae > Colias > Colias croceus. Next base: position 7,407,761 of record NC_059560.1, read on the forward strand.
AAAAGAATCACGTAAATCGGTTCAGAAACCTCGGAGTAATCGGTGTACATACATAAAAAAAAAAAAAAAATATACCGGCCGAATTGATAACCTCCTCCTTTTTTTTGAAGTCGATTAATAAATAACGGTGTCCCACAACACAGGAAAGTTCTCTAAAGGGCCTCTGCGTGTTGGATCCGTGTCCCCACGTAAGCCTTCCATAGGACCGGGTACCTTCCTTATGATGCTACCCGTGTATTATGGAATTGAGATACATAATAATAAATTCTTTATTTGACAACAGAAATATACATGTACATGCAAATATGGGATAACTTACATATAAGTAAAACATAAACCGTAGGTACAGTTAATTGCGCTATTTGAACAATAACACAATACATACGCAAATATATTATATACTCACACACACACACACACACACACACACGCTTGTGACGTATACAAACATGCACAAATACGTATTATCAAAAAGCGCACGTACACCTACACGTACGCATATATTCGAACGTGTTAAAACGAGAAGAAGCGCTTTATTTTTTTTATTAAAACAACAGCCAATTTATTTACAAAAGGTATATGCTTTTATCTGCTAAAAATAACAATGAAATTAATCCCAATTATAAATTTAATTTTTTCTATCACTTCTTGTAACAAAACAGCAGGTCTGAGACAAACGGCAGACTAATAGAATAACGCTTAGGAATAAAAATTGCTATCGCTAATTTTAATGACATAAGCTCATGGCATTTTAGTAATGGTTCGGTCACACTACCAACGACGACGACGACAACGACGAAAATTCCCATCCAGCGGAAATTTGTTCAAAAATAGGTTAAATATAGGTCAATTAATCAAAAAATAAGTTTTTTGCGATTTTTGCCTAGACGGTAAGTTTTTCATATAATCACGTGAGACCAAAATTGTAGACCATAAAATTATCTTTAAAAATGTTAAATACATTTTTTTCTAGGAGCTACCGTTTCTACGAAAACCCTATTTTTTCATTAATTGATCTCAAAAAATAAGCACGATTTTGTTAAATTTCGACTGGATGAAAATTTTGTTCGTGGTCGTCGTCGTCGTTGGTAGGATGAACAAACCCTTAGCAAAACATCATACGCTTATGTCAGTTCTATTCCTTTGCGTTTTAACGTTTTCCCGACCCTCTGTATGTTAACTAAAAAGCTGTAGGACGTGCCAAGAAATATAAACAAACTCGATAAACATAACCATTCTTTTGCAGTCGGGTAAAAATTATCAATAATCTTAATCTTAATATATATAAATCTCGTGTCACAATGTTTGTCTTCAATGGACACCTAAACCACATAACCGATTATAATAAAATTCGCACACCATGTGCAGTTCGATCCAACTTGAGAGATAGGATAGTTTAAATTTCAAATAGTTTTAGAGAAAGCGGGCGAAGCCGCGGGCGGTAAGCTAGTATATTGTATAAATCTCGTGTCACAATGTTTGTCCTCAATGGACTCCTAAACCACTTAACCGATTATAATAAAATTCGCACACCATGTGCAGTTCGAACCAACTTGAGAGATAGGATAGTTTTTATGAAAAAAAAACGTAAACATGTAGGTACCACTGGCGAAGCCGGGGCGGACCGCTAGTTAATTATACAAATACTAATATAATGTAACAATTGCAGTACGCCTGCTACGCCATTGGTAAGGACGTGCAAGCGATGAAGGCCGTGGTCGGTGAAGAGGCCCTCACACCAGACGATCTGCTGTACTTGGAGTTCCTCACCAAGTTCGAGAAGAACTTCATCACGCAGGTCAGTTGGTGATGAGTGATGATGTGGTGGTGATGAAAGTTTTGATAGACGTTGATTTTTTTTTTCATGAGCTAAAAGTGGTAGGAATAGATTTGATAGTAGAAAGTTTGGGAAGTTTAGAAAATGTCATAGTTAAACATAGGGAGGGATAGAATGTGAGGGTAGATTAAGATGAACTGAAAGTAGTATTGTCGAAACATTAACAAGAACATAAACCGAAGTTTTAAAAAGCTAATAGAGAATACCTGATAATTTTTGAAGAATAGAAAAAATGTATAATTTGATTTATCAAATCCTACTTTGTGATAGACTTTTTTCTAATCATAAAATTTTTCTACTGTAGTTTCTTGCCAAATTATTCTCCCCAAATATCTACTCATAGTCCGTTGACTGATCGCAGATGATAATAATTAACAAAAAAAAACAAAAAAAAAAGAAACTGTAGTTTCTTCACTTGTAAATATATTGTTAATTTTCTAACTTACAACAGTTCAATCAATTTGATTGCTGATCATCAACAATAAAACATAATTTATCAACTATGGATATGAACAGAATCATGATGAAATCATCTAAAATAAACTTATTTAAATGCATTTTAATTATTTTCAGAGCAACTACGAGAACCGCACAGTGTTCGAGTCCCTGGACATCGGCTGGCAGCTGCTGCGTATCTTCCCCAAGGAGATGCTCAAGCGTATCCCCGCGGCCACGCTCGCAGAGTTCTACCCGAGAGATTCCCGCCATTAATCCTCCCCATCCCCATTTACCCCCCTCTATCCTCCCTTTTACCCCCCGGATGCGATGTTCTAACCCCCTTCAAGTTGTTTTACCAAGAAGGGCCGTTGACTGCATTTTAAATGAATTGTATATTAAATATTATTTATGTTTTAATCTGTGTGCAATGTCTATTTATTGTTTCAATAAAATAATTGTTTATACTCGATTTGTTTCTTGATAACCGAATGTTGGAACGTCGCGTCCATCCTTGTAAGATATTATCGTATTAGTAAGTTGTTAATAGTTAATGTCGTGTATATCGATTACAAAATTAAACGTGTTGATATTTAAAGCCATATTGTTAGATGATTATGAAATACATAATAAATAAAAGTATTTTTCGCTCGTTTTTTTTGCACAAATCATTATATTGAACGCTGTGCGGTTAAATTTATCAAATAAAGAAATATGTGATGTCGTTCGACAGTGTAAATAATGCGGTAACAAAATGTTACATTCCATGTTCTATGTTCACTCCAAAGTTTCATATTCTATTTAAAGTGAATTAGGATACTGTTGTTTGAAGAAATAAACTATAGAAGTTTTAATTGTGTTTTTATTTCAACCTTATGTCTTTAATACCTAGCTAAGAATTTATCACACTAATAAAGTTACATCAGTATCATAGGCTGGGAGATACTGATACAAAATATTGAATATTTTGTGTCAGTGTCTCCCGGCCTATCAAAGAAAATAACAATTTTTCTTCATTAAAATCACACAAGTGTATAACTCCGATTAATTTCTTAGTAATTGGACTAAATTTCAAGCATTATTGTCATAACTACGTGTTTGTTAATTATGTACCACGTCACAATAAAAGCTATATCAGAAAGTCTCAAAATCTGAAATATTAAAAAAATATTGATTCCACCCTATAACAATATTAATATATTATGTAGTAGGGTAGGGAAAAAGTAGTAGGAGTCATTTTAATAAAAGTTTAAAAACGGACTCGAGGAATTCGCGACAAGCAGTCACTTCACTCTATTGCCATTTGTACCTACATAAATAAACATTAAAAAATTGGGGTCAGACAAAAAAGGAATAGAACACTGTTGGAATCTCGCTCGATTTAGATGATGAGGTTATCGGTTTCATTGGAAGCCGACATATTATAGTTTTCGATCGCGAGCTCACTCAAAATATTCTGTATTCTTGTTTGAGCAACCATACTTCTCTCTAAGGATAATTCTCGTAACTGTACTGCAACGCTCTTTGCAAAAATATCAAATCTGTCTTCTATAGGGAGATCTCTATTGACCGCTTCTTGTAAGTATTTGTGCTCTCCACTCGAGTGGAATTTTTTCTGCCGTGATTCGTTTGTAACTGGAGGCTGTGTACTTTCACTTGGTTCCTTCTTTGGTATTGAGATATATTGAATCTCTAAAGAAGAAGGCACAATGTTGTCTTGCTCGCTGCTTGTTGATTCCTTATCATCCTTATCCTGAAAAAATAAAAATAAACAAAAATCAAAAACACAATTGGTTCTCCAGTTTATTTCCGTCTCCGGTACTAAGATGAAGACCCGCGAACTTCAATGAACAGTCACGTTTGAAATTGTGTTGCTACTCTTTTTTACAACCCACAATTATTTTTTACTAGCCCTCCGACCGCGGCTTCTACCGCGTTTTCATAGAAAAACCCGCATAGTTCCTGTTCCCGTAGAATTTCCGGGATAAACACTTATACCCTCTATATGTGTGCCAAATTTCATTGTAATCGGTTTAGTAGTATTTGCGTGAAAGAGTAACAAATACACACACACATCCTCACAAATTTTCGTATTTATAATATTACTTGTAGTAGGATTCCCTCTAAAAATATGACAACTCTCTTATCATAGAATTTATTTATAATTACCTAATTAATTGAATAATTCAAACATCTAAAAACATAATATACGTATCCGTACTTTAAAATATAGAAGGTACTCATATATATATTACTTCTAATACATATTTTAGCGATGCGAACAATATCATTAAACTTATTAATTAACCATTATCTAAATACCCTTTTATGTATTGTATGTACCTAGGTACATATTTGCATTTTGGGCGCAACACCGTATATATTAATTATTATATTACTCTATGGCGCGACAGTACCCATGCGCAACTATCCCCTGACCCCTCTACATGACACATTTCACTTTGCTCTAGTTTTTCGCCGGCCGTCTCTACATTGATACTTACATTTTCTAGAGATATGCGACTTTCATTTATATCACTCAACAAACTATCCATTTCTTTGTACCAATTCATATTTGGTATATATATAGCATCACGTCCTAGACCTGATCGCATTGAATTTTGAATCTTTGTCTTTTCCTGATAATAGGTTGACCTGAGTGATTGCATTTTCTTTATTGCCTCAGGCACTCCGAATCCAGAAATGTTTATCTTTTTGACTATTTTCTGATAAGCGGCATGTCTAGCGAGTTTATTTTTATACAAAACTGTTTTTGGGTTCCATAAACATTCGTAGGATTTCAATTCTTTGATGAATTTCATAGTTGTTTCCGAATCCCACCTTCCCGCAGCCATAATAACGTAAAATAATAGTTAACCTATATTATATATTATATGTAACTAACCAACTACCACAGTACCACTTGCCAGTACAACTCTTTGCAGTACAAACATAGAGGAAGGATGTAACTGAGAAGTACAAACTACAACCAAGTACCCCAAGTACAACTTGTCACTAAGTCCAACTTGTCATTTGTCAGACTGTCAGGTTGACTTGTCGTTTAGTTATTAGTAGCGATTTCTATTCACTTGTATTGTACAGTATTGTACTATTCAACAATACCACAGATAATATTGCTATATTTATTTACAAACACTAATCTCACTAGCTATTACTCTGATTCTAGTTAAAATTGCTCCGAGCTCTGATTAGGAAAACCGAAAAGTATGCCTTACACCTTTGCTGAGCATAAATTCAGATCAAACGCGAAAAATTGTTAAAACAAAGCTAAAGAGATGTGCATTGACATGTTCGTAAGCTAAAATACGGATTCTGTTTATTGATCAATGATCAGCTATCTAGGAAATGAAATGATTTATTTTGCAAGAAATGTTGAAGATAAAATGTTTTCACTGGCTGTTCGTTAGACTTAGATAAATTTGTGAACCGCAAGGCCGATTTAGATGATTTGGTTTCGTAATATTTGTTGTAGTCCATATATTCTATCTTTGTCTCACTATGTACCGAGTACGTGAATGTGTACGTTACTATGTAATGCTTTATGTAGATAATACAGAAACGGCTTCAAATGTTAGTTTGTTCGTATCGTAGGTCGGTTTATATAATATGTATTTTATGAGAAATAGAATACATACTGAATAAAAAAGTAGAATACATACTGCCCATTGTATATCTCTAGTATAACTGGAAGTTTAGATAGATACTCATGCTAGAGAACCAATAAGAGAGATTAAAACGAGGATTAAAACCTCTCAATCATGTAATAAACTATGGTTCTATGTTCATATGTATGATAAAGAATATTCATGCATTTAGGTGCAAATATTAGGAATAAAATAAAACAACAATTGTCGTTTAAATTTATTTATTTTTATTACAATGTTACGTGTGCAATAAATGCGACATCTATGTGGATCTCAACACTGGAATGAAATAACCACGATCATCAGATTATTGGAATAAATACTAGAAAACACTTAATTAGCCGGCGATACCAACAATGGCTTCTGAAGCGAAATATTTAACATCTACATCAGGATCGACGTTTAATTTCTCCAAAACCGGTTTCACTTGTGGCTGAATGACAGCTGGATCTAAAAATGGCGCCATCTTTTGCAATGTTTTTGCCACGTTGAATCTAACGTTGGCAACATTATCATCTGCCATAGCGAGTACTGAGGGCAAGAGTACTCTAGTTGTAATATCTTTATCGCAGACCTCTGCGAGTACATTGATACAGAACAGGTAGGTCATTCGGTGCAAGTAGTTCTGTTCACGGGACATGGCCAGTACTTTGGGAATCACATTATTATCAGCCCATTCTGAACCATATTGCTCGACTAGTTTCTTCAGATTCAACGTGGCTGCTTCACGGATAGCGTATACATGATCAAACAGCCAGGATAGGCATATTCCTGTGAGTCTTTCATCGAAGAACTCTTGTCCTAACTGTCCAGCCAATAAAGGCATGTGTTCTATTATGGCAAGGCGAACCCTCCACTTTGTGTCTTCAGACAGCTCTACTATGGCCGGTAGAAGGGATTGGACTAACTGCTGTATCCCGATCACTTCATTGACACACTCCAAGTTGGAAATTATGTTTAATCTGACTTCTGGGCATTCATCTTTGAGTTGTGTGAGGAATAAGGGCAGAAGATGTTCGATGGTGTTCTGCCGTCCTACAATGGGGCTCAATCCCATGATAACGGAGGCTAGAGCTGATTTCACGTGCTGGTTGGGGTCACAGACTAGATCCTTGATCTGGGGCAGTATCATGTTCATGATGATGTGCTCTTGGTGCGCTTTGTCGAGGTTCATGCAGAAATCTTTTACCTGTAGAAATAATGGTAGATTGTTAGTTTACCGTTGCACAAAATGAAATATAATTATGAATAAATTACGTTTAAAATCTGATCTTTAATATCTAGATACCGAAAATTATAAATGCACAAATATCAATTTAAATGTTTGTGTAAAAAATATTTTATTCTACTTCAAAAGATATTATTCGGTTCATACATTTGGTTCATTATGAAGCTTCTATGAAGTTAATTTAATTTATTTATTAAGGTTCGCTTGTTTATCATAAAGAGGAATTAAAAAAAACAAGAATTACATTTTCACTAAAAGTTAATTTTAGTATTTGATATTGCACTAATTATACAAAAATTAATTAAAATTTTTTACAAAAATTATCCAGCACTAACCTTGCCAGCGGCCGCAGCCCTAACTTCTGCTTCAGTGTCCTTGAGCAATGCCTGGAAGATCTGCGCCAAGTCGAGACGAGCTAGCTCGGGGCCTACAGCTTGTTGTAGTTCTACAAACCTGCAGAAAAAATAATTATTAGAAAAAAATAGCTATTAAATTAATATTGGACCGATTAATATTGGCTTTTTTCGAGTGTGGCGTAATTTGGATTTACCAAGATCCATTCAACAACTGACGCTAAAGTAGCCATGCTAATGTTAAGCTGTATTATTATTTATTGAGATTTTTCTCAAGCTTTTGATAGTGTCAAACACGAAAAGTTATTAAGGAAACTAATAAAAGGAATTCAGAACAATTGCATAATATTTCATAGCTTATTATTTATCTAACTAACTAACTAATTAATTAAAAGTTACTATTAGAAGGCAAAAACTAATCAGCTTTAAGTGTGCGAATGGTGTGCCCCAAGGTTCCATGTTACGTCCGTTTTTATATTGTACATAAATGATTCCATATTATGTATTACTAGTTGTGCCCCACGGTTTTACCCGCAGTGCTTCGATCCTGTTGGTCTTAGCGTGATGATAATTATATAGCCTTCCTCAATAAATTGGCTATCAAACTCTGAAAGTATTTTTGAAATCGGACCAGAAGTTCCTAAGATTAGCGCGTTCAAACAAATAAACAAACTCTTCAGCTTTATAATATTAGTATAGATTAATGTTTCCATATTATGTTTTATTTGGTGGTACGCTCGCTTGTGTGTGTGTATGTATTTGAGCGCGTGTGTGTGTGTGTGCACTCACTTGTCGGCCACCATGTACCGCACCCGCCACGAGGTGTCCCCAGCACGAGCACGTACGGTGGGCATCACCAGCTGCTCCATGTCCTCCGGGGGCAGCAGACCGGCTACAACTGCACAGGCTTCGGCTGCCAGCAGACGGACAGAGTCTTGTTCGTCCTGGAACGATTAATGATTTGTGTAATTATTATATTGTACTTCAATAGCCCCTCGGTTTGGGTTACTTTGACATCTTTCACGGAGTAATAAAAAAAATTTAACAAATCTACACATTAATCTGAGCATCATAAAAATCTGTATCAAGATATAGATAGATAGATCTTCGTTAGCCAGAAAGTTACAAGTATCATATGATTCACATGCATTACTTAAACATAGAAAAAACATTCACTATTAAATTCCTAAATAACCTAATGATAATTTTTTAAACATTATTTATGTTCTAAGTACTAGCTCTAATCCACACAGTCACTAACCTGCGCCAAATTGACGAACATCGGTATCAGGTCACTTTTCACATACTCGACTTCGACGACTCTTGCAAATTCACCCAGCTTGTATGCAGCCGCACGCCGCACCATCGGCGTGTCGTCTTGGCATAGTGTGCGGAAATGTTCCCGTAGTTCCGCCTTTACAGGGACCGATACTCGCGGGTAGCACACACTATAAGTGGAAAATTAAAGAATAATATCATATTACAGTTCTTTAATAAGTTTGACGACGCGGTTGGCGCAGTGGTAAAGTAACTGCCTACTGAGCCGACGGTCCCGGGTTCGATCCCCGGTCAGGGCAAATATTTGTGTGATGAACTCAATTATTTGTTCTTGGGTCTGGGTGTTATTATCTATATATGTATTTATTAAATATTATATTTATCGTCGCCTAGTACCCACAACACAAGCCTTAATTGAGCTTACTGTGGGACTAGGTCGATTTGTGTAATAATGTCCTATAATATTTATTTATTATTTATTTGGTGGTAGCGTAAGAATTTATAGCATATAACAAGCTTGTATGCCGCCGCGCGCCGTACCATCGGCGTGTCGTATTGGCATAGTATAGAAATACATAAAATATTAAAGTAACGACACATTTTATTCTACCGAATAAATGTATGGGGTTTACAAGTTTCTAAAATAATGCGATAAAATATTTTCCGTGGTTACAATAGAAAAATGAAGATTATAAAAAATGAAATGTTAATAAATTTGTTACATTTATCAAACTAACAGCTGTTCAGTATTTGAACTATATTGTTACTTACAAGCATACTATACAGTTTAAAATATATTCTATGTGTATGTTTTGGATTGTTATTTCTATTTGCCTATTTCCTTGGTGCATTTGTAAGCAAGATAAGTAGCCCTGAGTAACTTTATCTGTACAATATTGACATAAAAAGCAAAATAACAATGATTTGAATTGTAATAGAGATATTTTTAAATTGGACAAATTGTGAACTATCATTTGTATACTGCTAATTGGTGAACCATTCTAATAATCATTTTCAACATTACATAAACAACATCAACACTCTTCATATTATCTCACCTGAATAGTCCACATGCCGAGGCCCTTGACGTGAACCAGTCCCCGCCAGCCAATCTCTGAACCAGTGGCACGAAATGCTGTTCCAGTGCTTGCGGTGAGTGGTGTGCTGCCACCGCACGGAGAGACGCTACAGCCTTATCACGTACCACTGTCTCTTCTACTGTAGCGAGCGACTCGAGGGGTGGGAGCAGGCAGTGGGCGAACTCACCTCCACCAACAAGGCTTATGAAGTTGCCTGTAATTTTGGTTAGACGCGTAGGTTGTGAATAAAAAGTATTTCAATTTCTATTTGCACTCAGTTCTTTATTTTTAAACAATAGAACCAAATATGCCTAATCAATTCTAAGACAGTGTGACATTACTAACTTGAAATGTAACACTAGCTTTCTGCCTCCATAGACTAAAACTAATTCATTATATAGGGTGACTTGTTATAGGTGCAACAATTTGAAAGGGGTGAAAGTATAGGTCATTCGAGTAAAAAAAAGTATGCATTGCCTAGCAGAAATATTTAACATTTTAACTTTTTTTTTTTAAATTTACCAAATTCTTAGGAAAATCAGCCAATATCTTACCTGTTGCATAGTTATAAAGATACATAGGGACAGACAGACATATGGAAGCAACTAATTATGATTAAAATAGATTAATGTAAACATAAATAACAGAGAACATGCCACATCTGCTGACCCAGGATATAAACATAATTACATCAATACAATAAAATATCAATAAAATATCTCCTTACATATTACATACAGTGGCCTGGAAGAGATCGCTACTTAGCGATAACCATTAAGCATTATTTTCCTATTATCTGTACTCTATGTGTCTCTATTTCTTTTGGTGCAATAATAAATAAATAAATAAATCACGAATAATGCAGTTTTTTTTGGTTAGTATGGTGGAAAGAAATGATCAAAATTGGCTAAGCAATTCTTGAGTTTTCTATAATAATAAATTAACTGGGTTGGCTTTAGTTAACTGCCGCACGAATTTGTTGGAAATATTTATATTGTTAGTTAGCTAGGTAATGTAAGATTGTAATTCCAAAATATTATCGTTAGGAAACTTGTAGTTTTTTAGTTATTAATTTTTAAAGTTAATAATTTTTTGTGCGAAAAAAGCGCATTTATCCGTTTTGTTGTGCAAAAAAAGCGGACCAAGACGTTCCATTTCACTGTACTGTGCCTTTACTCAGCGGCCGGCGAGTGCCAAAAGCGACTTTAGGGCGATTCCCACTCAAACAAAAAAAAATCTACGTAAGTAGGTTAAAAAACTATTAAACTTTTATTTTTAATATCCAAATAGGTAGCGAGGAGCGAAGCGACGAGCGTGTTAGGTTAACTCTTGAACTGCCGCACGAGCCGAGCGAGCGAAGCGAGCGTGCCGCGGCAGCGGCCGGCGAGTGCCAGAAGCGACTTTAGGGCGATTCCCACTCAAATAAAAAAACTGCGTAGGCTTACACAACTTGTTTGTATTTTATTTATGTATCGTAAATTTTTTGTTATTATCGTCTAATGCTTAGTTAAAATGATTTAACACCAATTCCATACATTTTGAGGTTAGAATAGGAAAATTGATTTTTCTCCAAAACTATTGGTTTCCTAACTTTCCCCTTTTGGGGGGAGGGTCCCCCCCCTCCTCCTCCCCCTCCCCTCCCACAAAAAACCTAATATACGTGCGGCAGTTAACTAAAGAAACCCCAATTAACTGTACAACAATTCGGTTTTTGTTTGTTTGTTTCCTACTACATACCTAATTTATTAAAAATCTCTTGCCATAAAACAAGGCTACACATTCACAGAGTAATATTCATTAATTTTTCTTTTTCACATTATAAACCTGAGCAAAGCCAGGGCAAACAACTAGCATCCAATAAAACAAACATTTTTTCTCTTTAAGCTAATAATATAATGCAAAGTGCAAGTTATTTAAATTGAGTACTTTAGAAAAATATAGGATATTTTTAAATTTTTCATTGCATATTCTATTATTTTAATTAATTCATTTTATAGATTGATATCAAAAATCTAAAAGATAAGACAGTCAAAAACTAAACTTTGTTTACATTGATTATACGAATGTTTTGAAATGGTGTTTTATTTGACTATTACAATTCTTGTGTTTACATTAGAAATAGTATTACAATGATACACACATTTCAATTTACATGTTCATGTAATATTATTGACCCAAAAGGACAAACCTTGAGTGCGAGTCGTATTGAGTAAAAGTTAAATTTTCCGTGACAAAGGATTCAAAAATTATTTTTATACGGGAGGTACTTGTACTTACCAAGCTGTTCAGCTAGAGCCAAAAGGACTTCATCTTCATCGTAGATTGTTTCAGTTAGGAAGGGGATGAGTTCAGACCGAGTTCTCTCTACCCCAAGGGCGAGGGCGATAGTCGACAGCTTCTTTATTGAATTCAAACGCAATTGCACATCCTCATTTTTAAGCTCGTCAATCAGAACCGCAATGGGGTAAAGTGACTCATCCGTCCCGGAATCACTGGCTGCCATATTTAACTGTTACTGCGTTTTATGATCTATTTTCAAACCACGTTTGTAGAATATCACTGCAATTTATTTTATTATTTCGTTATTTTTATAGAATTCTTACGCCTTCAACAGCAAAATGGAAGCCTGTTTTGTCGATGGAATAGACAGTTTACTTTTTTTTAATAGAGATGTCACACAGTTCCGATAAAATCATAGACAATGTTATAGATTAAAAATATCGGTATTTTTCTAAATCTACATCTAGCTAGAAGGATTTTATCCTTCATTCTTAATTACTGTAATTAATGATATTATTATAATTACATACAAATATGTATATTTAAAATTCAGTAGATATTAGAAATAATTCCAATCCACTTTTTCACAAAGGATTTTCGAAAGTTAAATCGTTCGTTTTGAAATTTGTCATTAATGCCATGTAGAGATAAAAAAACGACATTTCGACATTTAATCCATTTGAAAATTAATGAGATTGTCATGATTTTTTTAACTTTATTTTTTATAATTTAGAGCCCTGTGCTTTAATTTTTATTGATGAATATTTGAAATGAGTGATAATGACGATGTTAACGCGTCTATTGCGCATATTGTGCTGTGCTGTGTTGCCGGCCAAGGGCTTAGCCGCATGCATACCGGAGGCTTCACGCACCCGGGTATGCACGCCAACTTCTTCGTACACGGGATATTGGGATTTTTACACTACCAGAGTTAGTATGGTAATCTAGTTCATGTAAACAAACATACTGAGCATTAAGGTTTACGGTTTATCTTTTTGTTAAAGAAGGAAAAGAGAACTGTTTTGTAAATGTGGTAAACTTTTTCAGGCGGGAAGTTCAACAATGATTTCAAATCAGCCTACGCTCTCAGTTACGCGGCGTCCAAATATTTAGCACTTCCATGTTTGAACGCGGACTTGTATCGCGGTGACCACAGCAGCAGCATCCATCTTGTCTCTGGTCTAATTCCGTTCACTCTGGCGTTGGCGGGAAACGACCATGTGCATCTTGGAAATCTGATAATTGCATGTAATATCGTGTCTTTGTGCATGTATGCTCATAAATATGAGAGAGTTTGGGGTTGGTATACAGCTGGCTCGGGGGTGTTGGCGTATTTTGTGACTACTACTGTAGCGAAACGCGTGTCGTATCCGTTGTGCTTGGCGCTGATGGAGTATTGCGCGTATAGACTTTTTCATATTCATTTTGCAGCGCCTTGAATAAATGTTTGTATTAATAAAGTGTTTATAATTTATTTATCAGGGTCTTATATTTATATTTATAAGGCCCTGAATTAAGAATCTGTAAATATTCAGGATAACAATAGATAACAGGTTAAAAGAGATTATCCCAAAAGGATGTTGAACTCATCTCGGACGCTTTCTAAGAATTTTTTTTCCATTACCAGATCGGGCTATACAAATATGTCAAAGAAAAAAAAAACGAATTTTTAACAGACTAAGTAAATGCGGAGTGCGTAACATAATTGTCTCAGTTAGATTGTTCCCGCTGCGTGCATTAGACACAGAACGGTTGGTTACGAGCAATGCTTGGTTACTTACGTTATGTGGGGTCACTTGAGGTCGAATTATCCTTTGTGATTATTTTGTATTTTATTTGCACTTGAACCTTTTAACGTATATTTTTTATTTAACGTAACGTATACATATAGGAATTTATAAAAAAAACATACATAATAATATAATTGCTTCTAATCAGGTCACCCTATTCCCAAAAAAAAATTTAAATGTATTTGAATTTTGAGTATAATCGCTCTCATCATCCTAAAATTTTGTCGAAGTATTTTTTTTATTGAAGTTAGTTTTACGTTCGTACAAAGTACGTTAGTCCATTGAATGAGTCCCTCCAAGGGGGGTCTAGAGTGCGTGGGTTAGTAACGTAAGATGTTTCTTCGGAAACATGTCAAGAGTCCCGAGGTAATAAACATACTACAACCCCGGGACACTAGGAGGAGCCCCGGAGTGGGGGGAGGGGGGAAAAGGTCCATTTTTTTCATTTTTCGCTTAAATCTCAAAAACGGTACATGTTAGAGAAAAAATTTCAAGGAAAAGTTGAAAGGCCATAAAATTATCTACAAGTTGTACCTAGATAATTTTTTTCTATTCGCAGCCGTTTTCGAGCTACATCCCATGAAATGTGAAAAATTCGAAAGCTTTTTATTTTACCTAACTACTCTAATAAATTCAATACCTCCTTAACGCCTCCATGGTGGAATCTGTTTTTTTTATCAATGATAGACCTAATTATGAGCAATCTATCTGTACCGGTCACAAGTTGCACTTTTGAGTTTTTTAGAAGAAAAAAAAAGGTCAAGTTCAGTAACTCAAACTACCCTAATATAATATTTTGACAATCGATTCCTCCTAAAGGCTTCCATGGAGGAATGTGTTTATTTTATCAATTACAGACCTAATTAAGAGCAATCTATCAATACCGGTCACAAGTTGCACATTTGAGTTTTTTGGAAGAAAAAAAATAAAAAGATCAAGTTCAGTAACTCAAACTACCCTAATATAATATTTTGACAATCGATTCCTCCTAAAGGTCTGAAATGGAGGAATGTGTTTATTTTACCAATTAAAGACCTAATTAAGAGCAATCTATCAGACCCGGTCACAAGTTGCACATTTGAGTTTTTTTGGAAGAAAGAAATATTTTTTGATCGTATGGGGAAATTGTTTGAGCCAAAATCATTTTTTACTGCGTGTAACTCAGAAACGGTAGGATATAGGAAAAAATGATTTAGGTACAACTTGTAGATAATTTTATGGCCTTTCAACTTTTCCTTGAAAGTTTTTCTCTAACATGTACCGTTTTTGAGATTTAAGCGAAAAATGAAAAAAATGGACCTTTTCCCCCCTCCCCCCACTCCGGGGCTCCTCCTAGTGTCCCGGGGTTTTAGTATGTTTATTAGCTAGGGACTCTTGACATGTTTCCGAAGAAACATCTTACGTTACTAACTCACGCACTCTAGGACTTTTTATTCAATGGACTACGTTCGTAAAGTAAGTTACGTTCGTTTAGTAGGTTATTTTGGTCCTGGGTATAAATTTAAAAATTATTTATATTTTGAGAAGCTCGTTTGTCTTTTTATAAGGCAATTATTTTCAAAGTCATCAGTCGGTTGCGTCCAGGTTGTGTCCAATTAAATTACTCTAAATCAAACAAATTATTAATTAAAACAATTGCCAATTAGTGGTTTAACAAGGAATATCAAATATTAACGAGAACAAGAATTGTATAATAAAATAAACAGAAATACTTATAAACGATTTTCCGTGCGACCAAGCTGCGAACCGCAAAAATTAATTTTCCGATATTGTGAGCATCATGAAATAAGTGTCGGTTACTAATGGCTCTGTGGAAAACGCCATCTGGTGTCAGCGATACCGCGAAATCGAGTTTTGTAAAATATCGTATCGGGTTTAGCGGAGAAATAAGGGAATAGGTTGTTATTTGTTGGATAGATTTTTGGGGTCAATTTAACGATACTCACTTCTGTATTTATGATATTAACTAAGTAGAATTGTAGAAGTAAGAAGCGCTACCAACACTATTCGTATTTAGGTACCTACATCTTACGAAGTTATGTGCGTAGTATGGTAAATGAAAAATACAACAAAATAAATTGTATAAAATAATTAAAATTAATAATTTTTGTATATATACAAAATAATTTAAAATATTAATGTGGTTTTAAATAATGGCAAGTTATTTGTTCTGTCATGTTATCACGGGTGAATAGATCATTTTCGAAATAAGTACAAATAAATAGAATATTGCAGAAGGATTATATTATAGGCTGTTTTCAAATAGAAAAGAAACAGAGTTAAATAGAGATGGAAATTTGTTATTTATATGTCACGAGATATTGTCATAACGAGTGCCATCATCGTCATCACATCACATTTAGTAATAAAATCATTGAACAATAATAGCAGAAGTAGATTTTATTTAGTCCATAACATTTATTATTACATACATCTTCAGTTCCAGGATGCGAAAGAGAATACACAAGTGGAAAATTACACACATAGCAAGTAATAAATATCTCCAAAACGACAATCTCAGCCAAGACAATAGTTTACTCTCACATGAACATTAGGCTCTAATGACCCTATAACCGACGTACCAAACGAATGCTTTAGACGTAAACAAAACTGTTAAATTTATGAAATTACGCGACAACTACCGAAATGGGGTTAATGTTGATTTTGGATATCTGCGCAAAACTATAACTTCGTACTTTAAATTTTAAGTAAATGTTTGATTAGGCTCTGAATACTTAATTATTTTTGATGGGTTCGGTTTTTGGAGTTTGACGGTTCGAGTTTGGATATTTTACGTTATATTCTATATTTATAACATCTCTTCTAATATATAAAAATCAATGCCACTTTTCGTTGTAATTCCATAACTCGAGAACGGCTGAACCGATTTCGATAATTCTTTTTTTATTATATTCCTTGAAGTACGAGGATGGTTCTTATATAGAGAAAACGTAAATATGTACCACGGGCGAAGCCGGGGCGGACCGCTAGTGTTACTATGTTCTTGTAATTAAGTACATTTAATTGAAACCGTACAAATACATGAAAAATATGTGTGAGGATTTTTATTTTTTACGTATCATTAATTAATGATTCCATTACTGTATTTATTCATATTTTTAGGACAATATAAAAAAAGATTTAAGAGCTTTCTTAGATCTTTATGAATATTACCTATTACATACTTGCTGCTCCGCGCGGTTTCACCCTCGTGGCTCCACTCCTGTTGGCCTTAGCCTATAACCTTCCTCGATAAATGGGCGTTCCAACACCGAAAGAATTTTTCAAATCGGACCAGTAGTTCCCGAGATTAACGCGTTCAAACAAACAAACTCTTCAGCTTTAGAATATTAGTATAGATTACATCAGAATCATGTGTTTCCAACGCTCCCGCGATACTAATTATAAAAAATACATTAATCAATGTATTATACGATAGATGTCGTCGACGTCGACGTCTTTGTTTTTTTTTTTGGATTTTTTTACGCATCACAATCTATACATATAATAAATCTGTAGAAGGGTCAATTCTGTACATTGAAAATATTGAAAAAATAAATAGCAGGGGGTGTTACTGGATCGATACCAAACCCAAATATGTGATTAAAAAAATTTTTGTCTGTCTGTCTGTCTGTATGTTCAGGCATCACGTGAAAACTAACGGTTCGATTTCGATGAAACTTGGTATAATTATACCTTATTATCCTGGGCATAAAATGGGATACTTTTTATCCCGGAAAATTACGTAGAAAAAAATAAATCTTCATTTTTCCGCGCGGACGGAGTCGCGGGCGGAAACTAGTACAAAATATGATTATTTTAATTCTAAAACACAATAAGCAGAATCGTAAGAGCCCTAAACAACGAACTTGCATTTTACACCTTGTTCAAAAGAAATAGAAGTCAATTCACGGTCATACACAATCAAAAACAATTCAATTCAATTTTTCGAAGGATGGCAATTTTGTTTGAGTACACAATCAAAAACAAATCGGGCGGTAGGTGACGGTAGCCTGTCAGTCAAAAAACTCAAAAATCCGTCAGTTGTCTTTAAATATTGGTGGTGACTGCACGTGTTCTCTCTGTGTGGAATTATATAGAGCTGCTATTACGTACCCTTCTTGGTTTTGTTTTTAAAGGTGAATTGAATTAATCGATGAAATGATTTACACAGGTGATGGCAGTAGGGAAAGTGAAAATGAAGAAGAGTTCCGATGTATCTAAAATGTCAGAAATAAAGATAATCCCTGATTTTGATTGTTTTTATTTTTTTTGTAATTGTCATAATATTGAAGAATGATCAGTACTGTAAATACTTTTGAACTGAGATTTTAATGATAAGATTTACATATATGGTTTAAATATAAACCTGTGTTTGAAAACCATACTTTATACAATATAAATTTTGTGTTATTTTAACCTTCTTTTCTTCCATCATTACACCAGCTTCAGTAAGACACTTTAAAAGTACTATAAAATTTTCCAAGTAAATCAATCCAACAAAGATAATAATATATTCGCAATCGTGGAGTTATACTCGCTATTTACTTACAAGGAATTATCGAAACAAAATCGTTACTTACCTACAAATACATATTAATCTCTTTTAGCACAAAACATATAATTTGACTAAATTATGCATGAAGAAAATGCATTTTAACTGCTCTATAAAGATATCATCTTCGGACGCTCCGAGAATATGACAGTTGCCGAACAGTGACGAAGATTTCTATGCGCATTATTACCTTTGGAGTACTGTAATGTACAGTAATCAGAAAGTTCCTACAGAAATGGGACACATAGCATACCTGTCTTAATTTAAGAGTGCCTCGGTCTACAGTTTACGAGTTTCGTAATATGTTATTCCAAAGGGTTGAGTAATGACTTTCCCCGTACTGTTATGTTGATAATTAATTTAATATGTAGGCACGTAATTAAAATAATGGTAGTGTGGAACTTTTAAGTGGATTATGGTTCTGTCTGTAGTCTTTGGCCATAGACAATGTGATTTTGTATTATTTATGGGTAAGAGTTGTCACATATATTATTATTATCTTCCCGCTTTTATTATCACTGGCCACTGCTTCCCTTCTCTCTGAGTTTAGTTTTTACTGAATGTATGTATTTGATGTCACGTTATAAAAGAGCTGTAACATCTTTGACCTACGCCGACATGTGATATGACGTGTACATTCGCAACAAAACGTTTTCTACTGTATTAATTTAAATTATCAAAATATTGGCTTTTACATTGACAGCGCAATCAACTTTAGAATCTTTCAACACAATTGAATAATGTAAGTTTAAACCGTGTATAAAATAAACAGGGATCCCATCGCGTCGGTCAGACGTCTGATCTCTGAATGCCTAGACGGTCTGATATCAAACAAATCCATCAGACGATTAGTGATAATCTGTATTTCTAATTGATATTCTTGATTTTCTATTGTGTACCTTATTGACGAGGGTTAAAAGTTATTTTTGGAAATTGAGGGTAGATGTAAATCTAGCTTTGACGTGTTAGTTGAAGCGTAAGAATGTTAGTATTTTGGGATTTTGTCCACTGCTTGATAAGCTATAATGAAGCTATGCTCAATGTTTTGAGTTTGGATGTAAGTACCTACATATTATTTTGTAGTTGCTATCACATGCATAATCGTGGTCTATAATAATAGAAACTAACATTTTTAAAGGAATTTAAATGTACTTTTCATTGTTAGGTGTTTGCGCTTCTGACACTGTAGAATGTGGTTATAGAAAACATTGATAGATATTGAAGAAGTTTTAAACTTGCACTTTGTTATAATAAAAAAACAATAGATATAGTGTTAGTTTAGGTACATTAATCGTTTCGACATCCGAGCGGCCCGATCCGACCACGACACAATAGATTTTCTATTGTGTCTGTGATTCCGGGGGCTGAGTTATTAATACACAACAATATAAAATCACATTTTTTTTAAATAAAATTACATAAATTTTAATTATAGCTTTCATAATGTAGTGGAGGAGAGCCGAAAAACATTTTCGAAGTCAGCTTAGTGCACTTTTAACATGGTCAGTTTAATTAAAAAGCCCGTGAAGTTAGTATTCATCTAGAATCTAGATTCTTAAACAAATTATATAATTAATTCTAGAGTTAAAATGAGACGACGCGACATTTTCTTGTAAGGTACCCGCGGGTATTAAGGCCTGTCGGGCAATAAGGCCTAAGTAACAAAAAACATACGAAATACAGTAGTTGACGATCAAGATTATACCCACACAAGCTCAGAGCTTAAACAAGTTGCTGCGAAGTGGTTGACCAACGCTTGCACTCCACCCCGCGCCAGTGTCGTCGATATCATTCAGCGGTGCGGTCACGCGGCACGAATTATAAAAATTGGCTCCGGTAAAACGTAAGTTATTTTGAAAATATCATATTTACAAGCCTGTATTGACTGTCCATTTATTAACTAATGTATGTTTATCCGTAGGCCACCGTATTAAAGAACTTATAGTTGTAAAAAATTTATTTTTATTTTTTTCTGTTACCGCGTGATTGCCGGATAATAAGGCCTATAAAATTTTACTATAGGCCTTATTATACTCAATTTTTTTAAACTGTTATATAAGTAGGAGCGCGTTTTTGAAATGTTTTTTGGTGGGTAGTATGTACGTAGATATATACATTTTCAATTTATTTATCATTGTTTTCAGTGCTTAAAGTCACGATGCCTCCCAAACGGACATTGTGGTCAGAAGATGATCTGATCGCAGCTGTTAGAGCAGTACAAAGAGGAATTTTGAGTACCTACGGATAAGGCTGCAGAGAGATATAAGGTTCCTAGAAGAACAATCAGAAATCATCTGCAGTCTGGCAGCTAATCAAGGGAAAATAAATAGTAAAGAAGTGAAAGGTAACAAAAGAAGGAAAATTAAACGAGGCGAAAACTTTACTGATGTTAAAACAGGTAGAAAAGAAAAAACGAAGTTTAAAAAGGCATTAAATCCTATAAGAAAGCTAAAAATATATCTGCAAGAAAGTCTACTACCGTCAAAGGTAAATGAAAAAATTAAAATGAGGCAATGCTCGCGATGCTCCAAGTGGTACCACGAAGAGTGTGTTGGTTTGACTGCAGAAGATACTGATGAGTTTTAATGCCCTGGTGGATGCGAATAAAGACAATTTCTTTAATTTTCTAAGTCTACTATGTTTCCTATTGCTTTATGTTAATGATTATTGATCTCAAAAATACCAATTTACATAATATTAGTTGATTTTTGAATAGTTTAAAGTATAGGCCTTTTTACCCTACCCTAGTATAATAAGGCCTACAGACTGCGTTTTTTTTAAAGTTATATATTGTTTTGTTTTTAAGCTAAAGAAGCTATTTTTTGTTAAAACTCTGTAGTAATTTAAGTCCATGACTGATTTATAATAAAACTTGTTGATTATGTTGGGTATTTTTCATTTTATTACAAATTTTCCTTAGCTAGGCCTTAATACCCGCGGGTACCTTACCTAATGTTTATTTTGTGTGATTTATTGCATTTTTCTTACCTTTTATTCTTGGCTTCACTCGCGTACTTTTTCAGTATTGATAGCATGTTATGATATGAGAAGGTACCAAAATCGTCGCCTTACTACATGACGTGACGGTATTGCCATCACGCCAACGCCACGCCAATATTGTGCAAATATTTAATATATTAGCACAATATTATAGCTACAAATGAAAATAATGGTACCAAAGCATTCTTTATTTAAATTTTTTCAAACTTTTAACAATTTGCCCGATTACCAAAATAAATTTACCCGATCGAATATCGTTTATACCTCACGACTACGATACGTATACGTACACGACACGACTAAGAGGAAATTCGTGTAATCTGTAAAAATGCGGTTATAACTCGATCATTTGTTATCCCTGACAGCCTATTACGTAGCCGGGGAATTTATCATCCCAGTATGAAAACAATTATAATGTATTATGGGAGATCTGCCGATATTATGTACGAGCCAAATTACGTTGATATTAAGGAATATCGTGCGAACGAAGGGGGTAATTCTGGTATATTTTAGATCTATAGATACTAATATTATAAAGCTGAAGAGTTTGTTTGTTTGAACTTGCTAATCTCGGGAACTACTGGTCCGATTTGAAAAATTCTTTCGGTGTTAGATAGCCCATTTATCGAGGTAGGTTATAGGCTATATAGTATATATCATCACGCTACGATCAACAGGAGTGGAGCCACGGGGGTGAAACAGCGCGGAGCAGCTAGTCGTAAATATAGTAAGACTAATATACATTTTTATTATAAACTATTGGTCTAATTTTATTTTGAATAGATTAGCATTAATAAAAAAAGAATCATCTTCAAATTAGCTATGAAATCGTTTCCACATCACATATTTCAGGACAATTTTCACACACGGCACGACCGCACGACCTGATCCCATACTAAGCTTTCCTTCGTGTTATGGAAAAGATTTAAATTGATCTAAAACATAGTAATCACCACAGATAATATAATACTATACTAGTAGTATTATTGACATAACTATTTAGTAATCTGCCGCATTATCCAGAAATCCATGTCCCCAGAAAAATTAGGTAACGCTTTCACTATGACGTCACTACCAATCGTGGTATTCTATCACCAAACCACAATGGGGTTACAACGATTAATTCCGCATAATTTGAGCTCCATGGGCCGAAAGTCGGGATAATTCAGTTAGAAAGGTATTAAGGAAGGACATTGACCTGTGGATAGTGTTTATTGGTGGCTGTTTGGACTTCTATCGTGTTAATTGGTTATTTTCCTATTTGTAAATGTATTAAAAATTAATACACCTCTTGTAGCAATAAATAAACAGAACAACAGTATTAAGGTATAGATATAAATTTCAGAATAATAAAGTTTTAAGCTATTGCATAGCTTCTATCGCGGGCCTTGAGCGCGGGCACCGAATCCAGAAATTCCGTACCTAACGAAAAAACCTCACGCTCCCCACTCCGACAGGCACGGAGGTGTGGCTTGAAGGCATGCTATGTAATAGCTTTACCGCGGCAGTCCCCGAGTGCCACAGGTCTTTTTTTTTAACTAAAAAGGAAATTATAAGTGCAATTAACGTATACAGAGACAATGAAACCTCTAAAAATTATAACATTTGTTCTTATAAAGACCTCGTATTACGATTCTGACATGTCTATTTACCTCAGAAATTGAACACTAACAATTCCAAATGTAGATTACTAGCCTCCGTCCACCGTTGAGTAGTGTAGATAATGAATAGCCTATGTGCTAATCTAGGCTATCTGATAATCTGACTCTATCAGCCAAATCTGGTTTGCCGTCAAAAGTTAAAACACCAACTGTCTGGAAGAGTAACAAATATATTATATATCTTTAGAAACTTTAGAAACTATCAAACTAAATAATTATTTCGATTATTTCGAGAAGAATCAGCACGAAACTTGATAGTTACTGCACATGAGTCTTTCTACTCGTGTGATTACTGTTTTAAAAATACTGTTTTGCGTGGTATGTATAAGTAGGTAGGAAGTAGTAAGGGTAATAAGGTATGGGTATCTTATTTGTTTTTATTTTAGAAAACTATTTCATTTCCATAATGGTAGCTTCCACACCAGAGTACGATAAATTCGACCATTACGAGAAACTAGGTATAATATACCTAGTTTATATTATAAAGACTATAGAGAATTCGCGTTTTATTACATTATTATGTTAAAAAGGTATATAAAAAGCAGGTATGTGTTGTTTAGTAAATTGGGGTTGTTTGCCTAAGTAGTT
This sequence comes from Colias croceus, assembly GCF_905220415.1. Lineage (NCBI taxonomy): Eukaryota > Metazoa > Arthropoda > Insecta > Lepidoptera > Pieridae > Colias > Colias croceus. The sequence continues at coordinate 7,431,510 of NC_059560.1, forward strand.
AAAGAAAGTAAAATACACGTAAGTATTCATAACCCTGCAGCAGCTAGCAGATCGCCCGCGATACCACGCGGGCTCGATCGCACTGCAGCAGGACACCTCCCGGACACGACACCTCGGACCATTAGGTCCCACCCAGTGCCCCGCCTGTAGTTGCAGGCGGCGTTGCCACCACTGAAAGGGGCCGTCGCCCCGAACAGTTACCCCGAGGCCTGTGAAGGCCTGCGTGGATGACCCCGCGATGATGATAAAATTTGGTACCTACTAGTCTGTGATTCGGTTGTTTCGGTCGGATTGTTTTTTGCCTATCCAGCATGATCTCGTGAAGGGTGAACCTATTCTAATGGAACGTACACTATAAAATATATAGGCACAATAACATAAAATCAAACTTGTAATTTTATGAAAAAATCTACCTGTTTATTATTTTTAGTGTCCGCACGTAAATCCGCGGTAGATAATTAATAAAGCAAAACAAGTTAACTAATAAAATCACAAATAAAATAAATGTATATTATAAGTATCTAGTAATTCTATTACGTACTAGCGGTCCGCCCCAGCTTCGCCCGTGGTACATGTTTACGTTTTCTCTACATAAGATCCATCCTCGTACTTCAAGAAATATAATAAAAAAAAGAATTATCGAAATCGGTTCAGCCGTTCTCGAGTTATGCGCTTACCAACACATTTTGCGATTCATTTTTATATATAAGTAAGAGAAGATTGAAAAGTTTCACATTTAAGCAACTTCTTATATTAATTGTACTTTCAAATAAACATATTACATCGAAACTAGCATATCTTTGTAGTTATATTGATTTATTAGCTTACAAATCCGATTTAAGGTAAACAAGCTTGCGATAAAAACTTCGAGAGGTATTATTGAGAACATAATGAAATAAACCTCCCGCAGACTTACTTCGCAGACGTAGGTGTAGCGTAAGAGCTGTAGGTTAATACATTGTGTGTTTTAATTTCATTGTAATTTTGATCATTTGTTGATGATTAGGTGAATATTCCGAATTGTACTGATAACTATTTCTGTATTATCATTCATTCATTTATGATAAAAATACTCATTTCGTTCCAGATTAAACATCTAATTCCAGCAAGTAGTAATTATATCGAAACCAATCCAAGAATGTTTTAAACAGCTATTTGTTAGTGTGTAATCTTCTCAGCAAGATATTCTTTAATAAATAACCCGTAGTTGGAATAGTAAATACTTAAAAAAACATATTAGAAATCTACAATTATTACACTGTTTAGAAAAGCATGTTATTTTATGGTTCGTCACTTCGCAATATTGTATGTAGTCTCATTTAAAACAGCGTAACCAATTTTCAATACTTTAACTATTAGAAAGCTACATTATCAATATCCAAATGTAATCTATACTTATTATTTTCTCCAATACTCCATATACAGATGATAGATAAAAGAAGTAGAAAAAATTGCTGTATCTCTTCGTCTATACTGTCAATGTAGTTAGAAGTAGTATGTGTGTGTTGCGTGGAGTAATGGATGGTAGCCGAGATTAATTATATTTATTTAGTTAATAGCTTAAGTTATTTTTGCTTCCAGTATTAGTTGGGTTTCCACTATGTCACATGTTAGTAGATTATAATTGTAGTATTTCTGGGAGATATTTGTAGTCTTTGGTTTCACATATTTTTATTACCTAGTTAGCAATGATATTAATTGTATACGTAGTATATTATTATTAGTCTGTGATATTACTTACTTGAAAAAAAGTTTTATTTTATTGAATCATGGGAGAAATATATAAAAAAGTGTGTGCATATACTAGTGTACACTGTACACACGTAAGAAGTGAAACTTCTTCATGACCTTATTTTTCAAAAATAATTTACTAAATGCAACTTTACAGAAATACGTCGAATCACGCGTGGTAGGGATAAGAAAAAGATGGCGCGTAACGGAAAAATGTCACGCGTAACGAAAAAATGTTACACTAAATTTTATTCCAACCCCGATAAAGAAGTTTCACTTCAAAATATCCTAAGTTAAAATTGTAATAATATTTACATGAAATTGTAATATGATATGAGAAAATTTAGTAATACAAAAAATCCTGCTTTTTCCAGTTCTTTTGTTTTACAACATGGACAATAAGTCAAAATATATTGAATTGATTTTATCGACTTATAAATTCAACGATAAAGCAAAAACGAAGTATGCAGACGGCACTCAATTTATCATCGAAATGTGAAGTTTTAGCGAAATAAATATGTATGCATAGTAATAAACAACAATAATATTTATTTACGACATCGTAAACAAAGTTGATTGATGATGTAAGTTTAAGTTTTTCAAACTCATTGTAATTTGTTAGTTTAGAGGGTTGTGTGAACTTAGGAGAAATGTCAAAGTTGCTTATAGATTAGTAGTTTATATGTATACGATTAACATTGAACATTTAACAATTATAAAACAAAAAGGTTTACTATAAAAATAAATCGGAGTATACGGATAAAAAAAATGCTACTATTCTACCTACTATGCGACTTGCTAGCCGGAGCTGGCATTGTCAATAATTAATTCTATTCATTGAAGAATCGTTGCATGTGTCTGTTGCATGTCCTTAAAGTACATCTTAATATTGTTAAAACGAATATAAACCGTGCTTTTTATTCTTGTTAAATACGCAATCTGAAGCTAATAATTGGAAAAAAATCGCTCGGGCTTGCTCTAAAAATTGACACAAAATATAGACTTTAATAATCATACAAAGGAACCCTAAAACTAGTCTATCCATAGATAATCTTGTGGGTTAAAGCGCCATCACTAAAGTGTCTCAAAAGTTAATTTAAATGGAAATTTCGTAATCTGAAAACCATTTCCTCTTTGATGAAGGAATCTTTAGACGTCTTTATGATGGATGACTCACATTCTGTTCTAGATAGACTATATTAGGTTTATAATGCAGGTTTGCTTGTATGAAAGATGCCTGTGATTTCACGGGAATAAGTTAAAAGCATGTATTTTTCAGTTGATTTAAAAAACGGGGAGGTTGTCAATTCGACTGTATTTTTTTTGATACATAAAAGTTTCGATTCGGTCCAACTATTATAATTATCTTATACTAGCTTTCCACCCGCAAGTTTGCCCGCGCAGCCAAGAAAAACCCGGATAGTTCCCGTTCCCGTGGGATTTCTGGGATAATACCTATCCTTTTTCCCGGGGTAAAAAGTAGCCTATGTCCTTTCTCGGGTATCAAAATATCTCTTTACAAAATTTCATGCAAATTGTTTCAGTATTTAAGTCGTGATTGAGTAACAGACAGACAGACAGAGATAAATCAGTGATCATGGAGCCCGAAGGAAGAAGATATATAGAATACCTACCTTAGGTTACGATTTCATGGATTATGAATTGCTATATTATCATCTCCCAAGGATATCTTGGTGTTTTAAGTGAAAAAAAAAGGTTTATATAACTAGGTATTATTCAACATTATTCAAAGAGGCGTTGGAGCTTTAATAAAAAGTAATATCAGTTCAGAAAATACGTAATACGTTTTTTGTGGGAACACATTAAACACATTAGGCCTATAAAAACTTCTAGATTTATAATATTACTAAAATTAGTCATAATGTCTATAGGAGTAAGTCAAAGATCCTAACAACTACATATTTTGCTTAGTCTAAGAGTTATGGGTCATTTATCGTAAGATATTATTTATTTCAATAATATTTTTATCACCAAAGGCTATAACCGTTTTGATCTACATAATATGTGATACTTTTGCTTTGAGTAAGATTATTGATTAATAAAAAAATGTATTTAGTAAATTTTTTGATAAATACGTAGGAAGTTGATACTTTTAATAATTTAAGCTGCATGAAGAATAATTATACATCCATATTTTATTAGTAAAGATTATGTAGTAGTATTTAGTAAAACGTTGATAATCTCTGTAGGTTTTAGCACAGTTTTAGGAACGTCTGTTAAGAAGGAAGCTTTTCGTTGAGCCTATATTATTTGTCTGTATGTCTGTCTGTCACTAGGTGTTATTCCTAGAGCTTGCACCAAATAACAAATCTAGACGACTGATCTTCACATTAATTTAACTAAATAAATCAAACGTGTACTGGGTTTAATCTGATACTAAATTATTTCAGTCTTAACGCATTAGAATGTCAGAGAGAAATTTATGTCCAATACTATAATATATTCCATACATAATATATAAAATATTCGTAGCACAGTGTTTGTCACTAAATTCCTTTGAAAATATTTCACCTCGATTTCATTTTTATGTTTGTTTGTGTAGATATATTCGATAGGTCTGATAATATCTATTTCGTAAACTATTTTTATAAGCAAAACATGTTTCAAACTCAAACTCAAACTCAAACATTTATTTATTCAATTAGACTTCTTCCAGAAGCACTTTTGAATCGTCATTACATTCTTTAAATTTACCACCGATTCGGAAAGCAGTATCTATGGAGAAGAACCGGCAAGAAACTCCATGTTGTTGTTGATTGTTTTAATTGCAATGAACGTCAAATTAAGCCAGGTTAAAGTAACATTCTATTTATATTTACTTTGACAATGCAACTAAATTCATACATAACTGTAACATCGCAAGTTACACATAAACGATACATAATACACACAGCAGTTCTATTCCCATCTCGCAAACTTTGCTCCATATAGATATAGTATTGTTTACACTATATCGGATGTCCCTTTGATCGTTGTCTGTTTGTCTGTTTGCTTCGTCTGTCAATTGCAAATTGAACGGGGATAACGGCGAGGTCGTCCTAAATTCCTGTTGGATATTTTGCGATTGTAGTTACAAATGGGAGCTGATTTTTCTATGTTATTGGCAGGTTTGATGTTGAGAGATACTGTTTAGTTTGGAAAGGGCAAAATTAATATGAAAGTAAAAATCTTTTCTCTGTCTTATCTTATCCTACTAATATTATAATTGCGAAAGTTTGTTTGTTTGTTACTTCTTCACGCAAAAACTGCTGAACCGATTATCATGCACACACATAGAGGGTAACTTGGATTAACACATAGGATAGTTTTTATCCCGGAAATGAGAACTATGCGGGATTTTCATTGAAAAGGCTGGCGAAAAGCTGGTATAACATAAAATAAAATATTTATACTATGAAAGATATAGATTTCTACCCGATCATTCGTTCGCGTGATGAACACTTATTTTTATGAGCGGAAAAGTAAAGGATAAATAATTGATATGTTAGTAATGTTGTAATAAACACAATCATATTGTAGAATATATTACTGAATAGGATATAGAATATATTGAAAGGTGAATATTGTTAAATGCAAGATACATGGGATCCAATAGCTGTGAAACTAACCGACTGCATTAGGGAAATGCAATAACATTTATCTTGTGACTGCGTGCCTGGAATGAGAACAGGGACGGATTCAAAAATAAAATTCGCATTTTTTTATTGTTCTATGTTTGGCTATAGTTGTTAGTGTAGTTTGTGATCCATATATGTAGATTTTTAATTATAATTTCAATATCAATACCTATTATAAAACAAAGTCGCTTTCTCTGTCCCTATATCCGTATATTTGTATGCTTAGATCTTTAAAACTACGCAACGGATTTTGATGCAGTATTTTTAATACATAGAGTGATTTTCGAATAATGTTTTAGTATGTAATTTATTATGTTTCAGACTAAGTGGAAAGCTAGTCAAATAAAAATTTAAAATGCCATTTCAATTAAATAGTCAATCAAATCAAATTGTTATACAATTTTAATTGACACATACGTATCTCTCTAGACAGGCATGCTATTCCATAATATAAATAATTAACAGAATCTATCTGGTCACTTCTGAACAGATAGAGGTTATTACATAGTAAAAAATAATCATTTGTTCTAACTACTCAAATGATTGCTGTCCTTTTTTGGGTTTAGCGCCCTAGCGCCTTAATACTTAATACGTCTACTTTAAAATCAACCCGAATGGGTAACTACAATGCTTTGATGAACCAATACTGGTATACCTTGCAAGTTTAACTTAAGAATTCGATTATACTGGTATATTGATTAAAATTAAAAGTGAAAATTGTTATTTTATTTTAGTAATATGTAATTGCGTTTTATAACATCAAATGGCCTAAAAAATCCAATCTTTATTAGTTCTGTACGTTATAAATTTATTACAGTCTCAATATTAACATGGATTAAAATGTTAAATTTAGCTAGCATCATAAACGCGGCGTTGTTTATCGGTCACCTCTGGGAGTCAGACTTAGTGTATAATCCCCTGATATTCTTGTTTACGAAAGAACGGACGTGAATACTTTTATTGTGTTGTAAAATTTAATATGGCACCCGTTTTAAGATTGATCAAGTTACGTTACGAAATATATTTTTGATTATTGTGAACTCCCTCTAATCTACTGTATAGTTTGCTCTGTTTTAATATCTGTCAAAAGCTTAGACCATACTTTGGTACACCTTTAAAAGTTTTAATTTGGTTAGTATTTTAAAATATAGATAGGTAGGTAAGTAGGTACTATAGGTAGTAGTTTTAATTGTATTGAGCGAAAATGCAACACTTTCATAATTTTTTATTTGTTTGGCAGTCAATTAGGTAATTTTTAATTGAACTTATTTTAATTATTTTTTCGACGTAAATTTTACTGCATAATGAAATTGAATCAAATTTCCTCGAATTATTTGACATTCTACGGTGACAAATACCTACTATTGAAAAGAAAGCTTTCAGGAAATTATAACTTTCTTTGTTATAATTTTCTGAAATTTCTCAATTCTATCTACATGTTATAGAAATGTAATTGACATTTTAGTTTCTCTGAACACAGCCATTCATCAAAATACTGTATTAAATATCTATTTATTAATCTATACTATTTTAATATAATAAAGCTGAAGAGTGTTTGTTTGAACGCGCTAATCTCAGGAACTACTGGTCCGATTTGAAAAATTATTTCGGTATTAGATAGCCCTATAGAGAGGAAGGCTAGGCACAGCTAATCTAAAATAAAAAAGAGGTATCTACTTAATGTAATTTGGTAATTTTACATGTTACGTTGCCCAAGCGCTTTATATCATGCGCGTATCATGTAAACAATATATTATGGTATTAAAAAAAAGTAAGCAGTAAATAGGGATTGTCCTCAGAAATGAAAACTTATAACTTAGAATTTTAGTATTAATATCTGTCATAATGCATGTCGGCAACGTAAACCCATAAGATTTTCCCCTATTTGTAGTTGTGTAGTTGTGTATCATTTCAAAATATAAAGTATTTTCTTTAAATGACTGTTAAAAGAAAATCCCACGTTTAAGGACAAATATTTAAATGTCACGTTCTTTATGAAAATGAAAGTGAACATCTGTATACATCTTTACACTATGGTCAGCGTTGGCTAATATTAGGTATTCTGTGCTATGGTCTATTTATATTTGGTTCACGTTTACAAAATAATAAAATATTACACACTCCATCATTGAGGCACGAAGTATTTATGATGTTATCATTCATTCTAAACGCCTTACATTTGTAGGATATGGTTTGAAAGTTTCTATTTGTGTTGGAGTTGGGGATTTTTTATCTGTGATTTTTTAAACGTATAGTTGCCTTTTGTGTGAGTGAGGAATTAATATGTTTAAAAAAAGAGCGTAGATATTTGCCGAGCACATGTGTCAGAAGTGAAACTTCTTTGGTAATTCAAAGATACCAGAATCATCACCTTACATAATGACGTGACGGTATTGACATGATGCGACCTTTTACTCTCAACGCATCTACAGAATTTCAATAAGACTTCTCCTAGAAGCACTTTTGAATCGTCATAACAGTTTTAACATTTACCACCGATTCGGAAAGCAGTATCTATGGAGTAGGTATAGAACCGGCAAGAAACCACAGAAATACAAAGATTAGGTAACTGTTAATATTAATTATGAGTTCAAAAACATATTATTTAATAATAGGATCGGCTATTCACATTCGACATTTCGTAATCCCTACATCCCAGTCTAACGAGTTACGACAGACATTTAGCATAGGCATTAATGAAAATCTAGACATAAATATAGTCTCTTGTCGTTGACTCGTTGACACAGATCAAAGACGAGCGGTATAGCAGGTGGGATGTTTGGCAGATGAGCTTTATATTAGATAAAATGAACGATAAAACTATATTGTAACTGGAATCTAGGGTATTGCTACAGGCGATTTTGTTTCGATAGATTATTTATTATAATAATCTATACTAATATTATTTAAGTTTGCTTGTTTGAACGCGCTAATCTCAGGAACTACTGGTCCGATTTGAAAAATTCTTTCGGTATTAGATAGCCCATTTATCGAGGAAGGTTATAGGTTATAATATATCATTACGCTACGGCTAACAGGAGTGGAGCATTGCGGGTGAAACCGCGGGACACAGCTAGTTACTTATAATGACCGAAAAACTATATTGTAACTAGAATAAGGGGTATTGATACGCGACTTGGCTTCGATAGATTGTAATGTTACAAAAAATATTGTGTTAAATTATTTGCAGTATGTTATGGATCACAATTTTTCGACAATTCGTTATCTCGTGAGATAGATTATTTATAATTAATCTACTAGTGTTTACAATTTTACGGCGACATATTATACACATCAACCTGGTAATTTACTTTATACAATAAGCTAAAAATATATTATAATATATTTTCTGACACGAAAAACATCACCACGAAGTCTTTAAAAATACAACGAAATTTAAAAATAAATTTATCATATTTATTAGGTTATTTTTTACGAACCAAATTGTTAATTAGACGGGAGTATTGCGTGTAATTCTTTGGAAAATAAAAGTAATTTCACTTTGATGTATGCAATGAAATATAAACTTCATATGAAGTAATTTAAATGACACACTTAGTACAACAAATGTAAATCAGGAAGATGTTATGGCTGGGTTACACTCTCGTAATGTTAAAAGTTAAAACTCTGCCTTGCGTAGACCGAAGGGTCCTGGGTTCGATTTCCAGTGGAGAAGAAGAAAAAAAAAATGTCTCGATGTAGCAGTAAAGAAAAGGCAGTTAAACAGGGTACCTGTTTCATATACCCCACTTGGGGACACAGGACTTCACTTTATCCATTTACTAATAGGAAGATAAAATTTTAATGTTTCGCGTTTTTTATTTGTATGAAACTATACTTAGGTTTTAACGAATTTGAAAATGAATTAATTTGATTTGCATATCTAGAAACTTATTTCAAAAGTTTATTTTTTAGAATTGTATAGTATCCTTATTCCTAAACCCACACATTATTTCAGTGTTGACAGAGTATTTCTCGAAAATTGAACATACTAACAACTGTTCTTAATAAAAGAGTATGCAACAGGCACATTCTCTGCGAAATCGTTAAAACTCATTGAAATGATTCAGCCCATTCATAAATAGCCGACCTTGCCCACAGTTTGTGCGTTTGTTTGAGGAAAACCTCTTCACCGAAATTGATTATGTTTTGTTCGAGTTTATTGTTCTTTTTCCTTCCGTTGTACAGTTTTTAATTACCTAACTAGAGAAAGCGATTTTTGAATCTGTGGTAGTTTCAAAAAATACTAATCGCCCTAAAAATTACATGATACGAATTTTATTTCGAGTTTTCTGTTTTTGTTTGTTTTGTGTTTAAATAATGTACATCTTTCCTTCATAAATGGGAAAAATAACTATTAAACTTAAACTTTCGACAAGGTCATTGACCTTTCATTCATTTAGCAAACGACAAAAGAATGACAATATTTGATGATATAGGTCTACCAGAATCTGATGGCATATTTATATTTAAGAAATAAAAGATTTTCATGTGGCAACTTATTTGACAACTATCAAATTGGTTGTCAAATTATTTGTCTTTTTTGCAGTTGATAAATAATTTTTAGGATTTTGTCTAAAAAATCTTCGAAAATATCGAAAAAGCCGCTGTGATCACAAGCAAGAGGTGTTGTTTATAATGTGTATAGAAAAATATTTGATGAAGAAGGGTCAAACACATCACAATTTTCAATTTAGAAGATTTTATTGGTAAATTGGACTTACCCGCTTTGATACTTTTAATTAAAAAATATTATATGTAGGTAACTATAATATTGTTTGTTGATTGGAATATAATTTTATGAAAACTTATTACAGGAGTTTCCAATACGGCTAATCGTCAAGTCCAAGCTGTCCAAGTCAATTTTATAATGTGTGTATCTGTTAATACTTACGAAAATAAACATAGTTTTATTTTACTTTTATTTTATTTTATAAAAAATTATAAGCAGTCTAGTTTTCTATCGATATAACATCGATATTTTCACATGGCATAATGATAATGAACATACAAATATAGGTATGTGTAAATAATAATATGTATTACCTGTGTAAAAGTAATATGTATATTATACATGTAAGTATGTACCTACATAATATTAAGTCGATATCTCATTATTAAGTCCACTTATGTAATGTGACTAATGATATTGAGAACAAACTAAAAAATAAGCAGTATCAAGATCGTTCAGTCCATTTTCCCTAGTGTTGCACACTCAAAATTTTGATTTCCCTAATTGCCATCAGATTCTGGTTTACCTATAATAAAATTATCAGAATTAAAGCGGGATAAAACACCCTGGGAATACCGCGGAATGTTTCCTGAAATTTTGATAAGAATTCGTCATTTCATTATGTATGTCAAGTTCAGTGTGATTCACGTTTTTTATAATTTTCTATGAAATGTATTTGGGTATTTACGGTTTTACATGTGACTATGTATGTGTTAATAAATGCTGAATGAAGTTTGTATGCTATAATCAAATGCTGCTGTGAAATTAAAATATTTTGGTTCTTATGAGATAATATCACTAAGCAAGTAGGTAGAGACTAGAGCCGCGGGTTGGTCCATGTTAATTAAATTTTCGTAATTTTTCATTATATAGTCAAACACAAAAATGTAAGAATTAATTTTACTGGAATTATGTTAAAAAAATGTTTATCTATTTGAATTATCTCATTTAACTTTTGTTTTGGTAACATTACGTGATCAAGTGACAACATCATAAATAAAGCCTACTTACGTGAATCTTTTGAAAACATCGTACAATGACCCAGAGCTTACCATATTTGTAGTTCCAAATGATACCAATAGTTTCCCAAAATAAATCACAAATAATTAGTTGATTATTCGCTTCCAAGACAATAAAGTATTGTTCTGTCGTTTTAATTAATCTGTGGCGGGCATGCTGACCAATTTATTTTTCCCGCGTTTTTGTTTACGCGCCAAACGATTCGAATTCGAAATTCGAATTTTTTAATGTCAACGCTAAGGATACAATCTTTCTCGCTTGACGTGCTATCATTTTGGTTATAATGTTGTAACAGATATATTAATTGTTTCACGTATTTTGATGACAAATAAACAAAATACACGTGCTTTTTTATAAATATACACAGATTATACTTGAGGAAAGATCGGTTATTGTGATATTTTGCTTCAAGAAAAATAATTATGTTAAAAATTATATTTAAACACTCGATATTATGAATTAATTAACTTATTATGTATATCTGTCAAATATATAAAGTACTTCGTTCTATATTTATTGTAAGTTGACATAAAACTTGGCTGAATGGACAAAGCCTTTGCCAATGCCTTTACAGATTATGTCAGTGCTTCATCAATGAACGCTCGACTCACATCGCGCGAAAAGAATTTGTTTTTCTTTTAAAATACGATAATATTTATACTATCTTGGTAATAAAAAGTAAGCTTTTGAAGAGAAAGATTTTCTTTAATAAATATCTTCAGCAGGTTTTTGGTAAAACTATGTAACTAGAATAATTTTTTTGGGAAGTCGGTTAGAATAGTAAGTGCGTAGTTGTTATAAGAGGATCCAGACTTTCCGAGACGAACATTTTTCAGACCTAGCAAACTGCGTGACGTAGAAAAGCTTGTAAAATTCATATTTATTCAAATGAGGATATTTTGATATAACGTAGGCGAAGGACTAAGGCTTCAGGGTTAACTTTGATATTTTCGTCCGCCATTTTTAGGGTTGTCACCGTTACAGCCATTACTCAAACCTCATGCCATTTTGCACAAAGTTCTCATCTTGTAGATTAAAATTAGATAAGATTTTTCTATGAAGTAGCTTTGTAAAGCTATCGAATATAAATTAAGCGATTGAAAAGCTTCTTATTATTGTGCTCAAGTGTTTATCAAAATTATTATTTTATAACATAATATGTATCAATTATTATTATATGTATGTTAGTCTATAAGGTATTTATTCTATGGGTCTGTACAATTTATTGTCTGTTACCTGAAATAAATGTAATAAATAAATAAATAAAATATCAATTATTTCGGGGATCACCTAAAGATTTTGCCGTAAAGTGGCAACCCTAGGCCATTCTGTTAAATTAAGGAGGGTTTTATTTCATAGCAAGTCCACTTTCATAACAGAAGAGCCATAAACAAATTATAAACATCATGTTTTGCCTCGACATGCACAAAATTTATAAACATAATCATTATACTATCCTATCTTTACTACGTAAGTAGTATAAAACAAAGTCGCTTTCTCTGTCCCTATGTCCCTATGTGTGCTTAAATTTTTAAAACTACGCACCATAGATTTTGATGCGGTTTTTTAATAGATAGTGATTTAAGAGGAAGGTTTTCCTATCTAATTTATTTAGACAAAGCGGGCAAAGCCACGGGCGGAATGCTATTCTAGGAAATGGGAAAGTTTGTGACATCCATGTTTGTTTGGCACTCTTTCACACAAAAACAGATATTTTTGTTTATGAATTTGCACAGATCAGATATAGATTAGAGTTTTTTTTTAAAGTGCAAAATAAATCCGCGCCATAAAACTCTGTATTTTCATATAATTTCGTTTTCATTCATAAACACAAGATATTTACAATCTTTACATATAATAAAAAACCTATGAAAAAAATACTAACGAAAAAAAAAATCTACCTACTAATAAAATGATTCATGAGTCTTTAACACCAAATGGCAAAAGCTCTTAGTGATACCGGCCTATAATAGATTTTGAAATAATAGAACCCAGTAGGTATAGTATCCTACTAATATTATAAATGCGAAAGTTTGTGAGGATGTGTGTGCAGTGTGTGCGTGTTTGTTTGTTACTCTTTCACGCAAATACTTCTGAACCGATTACAATGAAATTTAGCATACATATAGAGGGTAACTTGGATTAACACATGGGTAGGTTTCATCCCGAAAATCTCACGGAAACGGGAACTATGCGGGTTTTTCTTTCAAAACGCGGGCGAGGCCGTGGGCGGAAAGCTAGTTATATAATATCTGTGATAGAAGAACTAAGGTAATATTAATGAAGACAGAAATAAAGAGAAAACCGGAGATTAAACACAGTATAAAATAAACGCCCTTTTAAATATTTACGCAGAGAATTTTATTAATTCAATAAAAAGAACGTTAAACCAATCTGGTTCATAGATATAAATTCAAATTGACATATTTTCATTTGAACGCAAAATACATTTTAATGTTTTATTATTTTACGCTAATTTTATAAACTGTATCTATGTGTTTTTGTATTTATAATGAAGTGTCTATTTTAATAATGTTATGAGAAGATATATTATTTATTTTTGAATGGAAACTAAACCGCGTTCATTTTGTCAAAACTAGACAAAAAATAGAGTCTAATTGAGAACATCCTCAATTTTTTGAAGTCAGTTTAAAACGGGATTTAAGTAAGTACTTATTGTAATTTATTAAATAAAATGTAAAAAATACAAGAAAATACTCTCGACATTCGAAAAAATAGGACTATTGGTAGAGAATATTCCTAATCTGTCCTCTGACTGAAAGATTTAGAGACGTTTTCCGCAGTTTGTTTGTGTTTGTGTAATACTAAAAATAAATCCACCGTATACGAGTCGGACTCTTATATAAATGGTTCCGTAGAATTAACATGTATTAACTCTCGTATTATTTGTCTACGTTTTGAATTAAAATTTGGAAATCTACGATATACGACTGTACTAGTATAACTTATAAGTATCACCGAGTTCCTAAGTTTGATTTCTTTTTGTGACTTTTTAAATGGCTATTCAAATAGCAAACATTTGTTTGTTGCTGAATGTTTACACTGTTTACACACAGTCGGAATGCATATCTTAATTCAGAGCCTCAATTCAGAGTTTTAATTCAGAGTCTTGATTAAGAATCTAAATTTAGAGCACCCAGAAATATATACAAATGAATGTACCAACGCAAACTTAGCACCCCATCATTGGAATTTTGGGTCGAAAATGACCTTGATCGATAGGTCTCCGTTAGGTCCTTTAAGGTCCCACAATTTTTTCGTTAGGTCCCGTTTAGTATTTTTTTAAATATTTTTTTTTTAATTTTGGGTATAAAAAAATTACACTTTAGCACCCCATCCATAGAATTTTGGGTCAAAAATGACCTTAATTGATAGGTCTCCGTTAGGTCCTTTAAGGTCCCAAAATTTTTTCGTTAGGTCCCCTTTAGTTTTTTTTATAAATAATTTTTTTTTAAGTCTAGGTATAAAAAAAATTACACAGCACCTCATCCATAGCAAAATTGGCAAATTTTATCAAAATCGTATTCTTTACAGTTAGGTCCGTATAGGTCCATCATTGAAATTGTTAAATTATTTGTTTTATTAAAATTATAAAATAATTAAAACCTGTGCATATCGATAATCGTCGATGTATCGTTTAGCGATATGATCAAGACAAATAATCGAGTCATGTTTACTCGATCATTGATGTGGCCTCACGAGACTGGAAAAAAATACTCAATTTTAATCTTTATGAACTAAGCAATAAAGTTGAATTTAGAACGCAATATTGAACCGCACTGCCCACGAGACGATTTTGGAAAGAAATACAAATTTAATCTTTATGAAGTAAGCGATAAAGTTGAATTTAGAACGCGATATTTAACCGCACTCCCCACGAGACTATCTTAGAAAGAAATACAAATTTAATCTTTATGAACTTAGTGATAGAGTTGAATTTAAAAACTCGTCGCTTAAAAGGTCGTAAATTTTTACGACTTTCTTAGTGACGGACTACTTCTAGCTATAATTTGAAATGAAATGAGAAATAACCTTTATTGTATTAAAATTTTACACAACTGCACAAAAAGGAGTATAAAGTATGGAGTTCTCAATTCGACTGTTTTTTGTGTTTGTTACCTCAGAACTTTTGACTGGGTGAACTGATTTTGATGATTATTTTTTTATTTGAAAGCTAAGCTAGTGCCTTCCCCCTTCCAGATCGTCGTGTTTTAATTTTGCAAAATTCTGATAAATAGAGAATTTAGTTTTTGGTTAAAAAATTATATTAGTATCGATATACTCGTACCCTAAAAATTATTCCAAAAAACAGGAATAAAAAATCTCCATAACTATTTTTTCACTGCGGTTAAATCACGGATGATCTAGTGATTGCATCACTGCGCACGCGCAGGAATCCCTTTGAAATACACACGTATACTATAAAACATGACAGAAAACATGCGAAGGTAGAAATAGGTTTGTACAGGGTGTATTTTTAATTAACATGAATTAAATACATGAAAACTTTTCAATTGGTGGCTTTATCTATACTAATATTATAAAGCTGAAGAGATTATTTGTTTGAACGCGCTAATCTCAGGAACTTCTGGTCCGATTTAAAAAATTCTTTCGGTGTTAGAAAGCCCATTTATCGAGGAAGTTTAGGCTTTAATATACCATTACGCTAAGACCAACAGGAGCTAAGGTGAAACTGCAGGGCACAGCTAGTCACTTATAACTAAGCTGTTGCTTGTAGGCAAGTAAGAAATAAACTCACAAAGAATTCATAATTGCGTAAATGTTACTGACCTATCAAAAGATTGTTTCATAAGTTAGGCAACATCTCATAATTAATTTAGTAACATGAGCGTGTGTAGTTTTATAAGAGTTATATATAATAAGTGTATTTTTAGCTCAATAAACGACTTATCCATCAATAATGAGTTATTTTCTCTATTTCATTTGATTGAGGAGTTAATACGAAAATTGTCTTTTTTGCGGCTGCTCTCTAGAGGATCTTTCCTAAACGTTTGTCTTATCTTCACTTATATTATAAAGAGGAAAGAATTGTATATTTCTATGTAAGTATGTAATGAACAAAGTAAAAAACGATTGGGCCAATTCAATAATTAGTTTGCCACTAGAAAAGTGCATTATCACTGAGTAGCATTTTATCATAGAGGTAAATTTTTATAATTTTGTAATCCTGCCTCGTGATATATGTTTCCATTTTTTTAAATTTATATTTAGAAATCATTTGTATGCCATAAAAGTAAAATAATATAAAATATCATAGATGTAAAAGCACTTACAAGCTCTAAATACTGCCCCTCAATTTTATAAAAAAAAATACGTGTGGCATTCGGGGACTGCCGCGGTAAAGCTATTGCATGCTATGCCTTCAAGCCACACCTCCGCCCGTCGGAGTGGGGAGCGTGAGGTTTTTCGTTACGCAATTTTTGGATTCGGTCCCCTCGCTCAAGGCCCGCGATAGAAGCTATGCAATAGCTTAAAACTAATACAAATTTCTATTAAGCACACCCTGTATATCATAGAAAATATTTAATTTATCATTAGTCTTTCACATCATTAGTATGATAAATAAGACATTTTAAAATCACATTCGTCATATACTTTGATGTTTTTAAATGATTAATTGGTGGGCGGGGTCAGCCATTAGATAAAAACGTTAAACGTGTCTTTGATTTGAGTTTAGATAATTTATGGTTTATTTAATAATGGCGGGAAATTCGAGAGGTTTGATGCTTACATAAATGAATGAAAATGATCGTCTTTATGTTGAATTTGGATGTTTTTTTTGCTTAAAATATCATATTGATGTAAATTAATATTTTCTATAAAGTAGGTATAAGAAATAGGTAAAACAGTATGAAAAATGGAACAAAGTAAAATTTATATAAATCGTAATTGTTTTCTAGCTACGTAGGTACTTACCTTTATATTGAAACTATTGGAAAGTAATGTCTTGTTGAAAATAATGAGGAACGTCGCACAATCCATGTTTCCATACACACGCTTGAAACACTTAAAAATACCGTAAGCTTTATTAGAAGCATTTTTATATAATGAGTAATGGTATGTTTTATAGTTAGCACCATTCCCACCAAATTTCAAATTTAGAACACAATGTTTATTTTTTTAAATATTATTGTTACGAATATGCGGCCTGTGAATAATTGGAAATTAAATAATAATAGTTTAAAAAAACTAAAAAAAACACGCTTTTTATAGAAAACTGAACTAAAAAATAGAAAATTTTATCAAATTAGTGTGTTGTCATCGGTCCTCAATAAATCTACAAAGTTTGAACGAAATCTGGCCGTTTAAAGTGGGTCAAAATCGCGCCCAAAGAAGTCGGTTACAAACATACAGGTGAAGCTAATATAAAGCGTGTAAAAAAAGAACGCGCATCTATATTCCATAAAGTTATAGATTAACCTTGTTAGCCAGCTAACTTATACTTGCGTGTCATTAATTATTCCATTAGGGCTTATTAGAGCAATTAACAGTAATAATTAATAGCTTCAGTTTATCCGGGATTGTGCACAAATTACGCTCGTTTGTATCAATATACCTAGCTAGCGAAGTCTACGAGTGGTTCTTGTAAGAAATCGCTTCACATTAAGCTTTTAGAGAAACGGCCATGTTGTTAAGAGCTTCTTCATTTCTAATTTTCGAAAAATATCTACTATTTTTGTGAAAATATTTTCTAGCTTTACATCATGGATTTTATCACTAATACAGCCGTAAAGTGTACAAATTATTTCCTTTTCTGGTAGAAGTATTTATATCTAATAGATAGGTATTTTTTTAGCCGTAAAAATTAAACAATTGGAAAATGTAATCTATATTCTTCTATATTATATTATTGTGATTAAGACTTATACGATGTAACTATGAAAAAAAAAAATGGTGGATGTAAAAACAAAATGTAGACAAGGTTGCTCAAGTGATATTCCAATTAAATTGTAGAGACACTGAAATGGTCAAGTGACCTACGCGCTCTTGCATTTTTCATAAGCACTGCGCTTTATCAATATTTACTCTACATCAACGAAATTAATAATAGAAAACTATATGATTTCTAACCACACACGAAAGTTATAAGAAAAGCTTCGCTCTCTAAAGACAATAAATTCAATAAATCGGCGATTGCTATCGCATATCCACCATATAAATAACTGAAAGACCTCGGAATCTCAAATTGAAATCTTTTTATCCTTACTAGGAACTTATAAGCATCATTTCGGCGCTAAACTAGAAAATAAAAGATCGCACTATCGAAACCAGATCAAATATCTATAAAAATTTGGCTGAATCATAAAAAACCTTTGCCTATAAATGGAAACAATTTGGCCATAGACAACGCGAGTTGAACATTCATAATTCGAACGGCCACCCGCCTATTCTGCGTGATCAAAATGAAAATTCGGCCGAAGAAATTCCTTCAGAAGGATAGTGTTCGCGCGAATCGCGTGCTGAGTGGTTGTGTGGAGAGTTTACGACGAGCGCTTTAAGTTTCGCGCGCGAAAGTTTTCGAGTAACAAAGGAGTGCTTGGAAATAATTACGTACGAACGTGTTTATTAGTGTTTGTTAGAATTCAATTTGTGAGTGTACGTGAGTTGCTTGGCCGATTTTTTGAAAAGTGAGTACTGAAAGTTTTTATTATCTTTATCGGAGTCTGTATTTTTATTAACTTCATTTGTTTCTTTTAATTTAATTAATATTATTGAACGGGTTCTTAAGATATTGTTTTGTTGAGAAGTTTTTTTTTTAATTACCTAGCTGTATTTTTGCATATTAATAGGACAATTATTACAATATTTATTAGAAAGTAAAACTCGTTTAGTTATGTATAAGGATTAGTTTAAGGATATCAATTAAAAAATCATAATTTTGTTTTTGGTTTTTATTGTAGTTACCTATAGTGGCAAATAAAAAATCTATTTATTGTAATACATATTTCTCAAATTAAATAAATAAATCCACGAATAATTCGCAACATAAAAAACGCAATCATCTCTATGCTCTTTTATCTAATACGATTTGTAACTTGGAACATTTTTTCAGTCGCTCATAAATATTAAAGTACTATTAAATCACAATTTGTATAAAATGTAACGCTTCGTGTAGAACATAAATATTAATAATGTGTCTACGAAACTTGTGCAAAACGCATAAATTGGATAAAGATAAAAGAGAAAATATATTGTACGATTATTTATTTATAATAACTACACTTCATAGAAAATACATAATTGTAGATTAAAATTATATTTTCAACGGCTTTTTCCATGTAATAATTTATCTCTGCGTTTTAACTTTTAACGCATTGCATGAATTTTTTTATATTATTTTTTTCAATTTTTTGAACTTACTTTTGTAACTTACAAGTTGGAAATTTGGAATAATTAAACAGTTTTAAAACATTCTCTTTTTTGTAAGTCGGTTAAAACGCGAAATCCACAAATAAGTAAATAAAACGCAAGAATACTTCTGACAATATTGTAATTTGTAACACCTCAATTTCTTGAACACACGTTTTATTTGAAAATAATCGTTTTCAGGGTATTTATAAGCCAAGTTACAAAACACACAAACGTTCAAAATAATGAATTGGCGACATAATTAATCACAACGATAAATTTACGCCGACGATATATCTGTAGACATGCTGTAAATTTTGTGGATTGCTTTTACGGGGATTTTAACGGGTTTTAAACGCGTTTAAAACGTTGCTAGATGAAGTGTTATTCTCTACAAATAATTTAAATGTATCGTAGGCTTATACTACTACTAGCTTTCCGCCCGCGGTTTCGCCCACGTACCCCGCATAGTTCCCGTTCCCGTGGGATTTCCGAGATAAAACCTATCCTATGTGTTAATCCAAGTTACTCTCTATATGTGTGCTAAATTTCATTGTAATCGGTTCAGTAGTATTTACGTGAAAGAGTAACAAACACACACACACACACACACACATCCTCACAAACTTTCGCATTTATAATATTAGTAGGTATGATATGATAGATATGATATAACTGTGCTACAGCTAAAAATTAAACACGCAAGAATACATTGAAAGGATTTTTTTAATTAATTTAACGGGTTTAACCTATGATATATGTATAAAAAAGCTAGATACGTTACCCGCTCTCTATTTTGGCAAGAAAAAACTCAGCTAAGTGCCCGAGTTTCACTTAGTCACGCACCATTCAGCGTCATGGCTGGACGTTCTTTTTATATTTTAATCAGCAGTTGTCATTACGAAGTACATGAGTGAGACATGTATTATGTCTCGTGCGTGAGAGTGAAAGAGAGAACAACTGTATTGGTGATAATGCGTTAGTAAGTAGGTATGTATTAATTACGCTGTTTTTTAGTGCAATGATGTTGGCGTATGCCGCGTCTACTAGTATAATAGGTCATTGGGTTTAACCCGTTGTAATCGTTCTTAGATGAGAGTTATTTGTGTATTATTCGCGGAATAATATTGAATCTTCATTTTGTAATAAATTATTTATGAGCTTTGAAAGTTTTGGAAATAGAATAGACATTAGACAGATGTTAAATAGCTGTATGTTTTTACAAGAACTAAAGTACGTATACTTTCACTGATGAAAAAATGTTGTGTGGTTTTATGAAACCACGGTAAAAGTGAAACTTTTTTTCACACTATAGACATTTAACTAAAAATTATCGTATTTGTACGATAATTATCGTACGTATCGTGCGTCACGCGACATGCGCTACACAGACCAAAAAAGTTTGAGACGATGTAATAAAAGTTTCACTTTAAAAATTATTATCGTATTAAGCATGTTATTTATTTAAACTTCGAGTTAAAAGAATCCGTTTTTATTAGTTTTTATACGTAACATCTACTGGCACATATTTCATGACTTCGACCGCATTACACGCATCTTAATTGCTTTCAGGGAACTGTTATTATTTTCAAAATTGGATTAGCATTTCCGTTGATTTCTCTTTAGAAGATAGATCTTAGAAATCGTGTGCCAAAGGAAATGTATTAATAATGCTAAATTAACAACAAGCAAAAATTAAGAAAAACAACTTTCTTTTCAAGAAAAAAAAAGAAACGACATTTTGCAATATAACAATGAAAAGTAAAACAAAAACAGGAAGTGTTTTATTACCTATATGTACTCGACATCCAAAGTTCATAGTAATATAATATTACTGACGCTTAAGCAAGTCTGTCTGTCTCTCATCTTCACGCCTAAACCATTGAACCGATTTGTATAAAATTTGGTGCATAAATAGTTTGAGACGGCGCGAATGGAACGGAACCTTTGCAGACTTTCTTTTGACTACGCGAACGAAAAGCTATTTATTTATGTTTGTGCCATCGTACCTCTAAAGCGGATGATCTAGAAATCTTTGAAATTTTCTTACATGTACTATATATGTATATTGTATAGCCCAATTTATGTTCGAATTTCTTAAGGATTTATTCGCGAGTAAAACCACAGGACATAGCCACTATCGTCTACGGTAGACATTAACTTATAAGGACTTAGGGACCCTCCTGTACGGCTATATTTAGATGGCCTATTCCTAGTTATGTTAGGTCACAGTGAAGGGGACATTGATTTTAATATCTTTAACTAGTGATGTGCCCTGATTTTGCTTCTTTAGATGAATATTTTTTGGATGCTGCCGAAAATAGGGACTAAATAAGTGGGGTGACATAGAGAAAATTCGCAATTTTAAGTCTCGTAGTATAAATAAATAGACTAGTAAGTATACAAGACTATTGTAGCTTTTTTTAAATAAAAATAAGAATCGAAAAGCATGTATAATAATTAATAACGTAGAAAATACTGTCACAATTCGAAGAAAGCTGTATTTTTACCGACATTTTATTATTTTTTTTATAATGACGCGAGTGAAGTCAGGGAAAACAGTACCTAATGAAAATGAAAATGAAAGATTTATACTATATTTTTCAGTTTATCCCCGTTTAGCCAATGCGAAGCCGGGCTACAAACTTGTATATCGGTAATATTGAAGATTCGTTCTTACAGTTATATCTGAGGAAGATAATATCCGAAATACTGTGTTAAACAACAAAAATAAATACAAAAACTAACGTAATATTATCTCCATACAATTTTGAAGTTTTGTCACCGCACTTGAACACAGTAATTCCCTTGCTCCGAGGGTTTCATAGAAAAAAGCAATCTAAAGTTTTATTATGTCACTGACCCGTGACTCCTAACTGCCTATCTAGTTGAATTGTTGTTACTTTTTGGCTTATGTTTGCTAACTTTGGCACGTGGCTTTACTCGCGTGGATATATAATATATTATTATGTGCTAAATTACAGCTATGGATATTAATCTGCATAATTAAAAAGTCTTATCTACACGTATTGACGAACTTACTATAAACAATTACGTAAATGCCTAGGCGATTATAACTTATCTATGTGCTGAATTGCATGCAGATTTGATCAGTCGTTTACGTGTAAGTGCAACTAACATACATACACGTAATTAATTTCATACTTCGTTTACTTTGGCGTACGCGACTTTATACACGTAGACTTTACATGAAAATTATGTATAATAATGTGTGCCAATATATTCTTGTAGTAGAATAATATGAGGATTCTTACAGTAATGATGTAATTTGCGGTTTATTTATTATGAATATTCGTTCAATTAATGAAAACTTGGCGAAATCTATAGCGATACTATATAAATTTCCTTTATTTTTATATTTTTCATCCAGTAGGTATCTAGGGATAGCTGTTTATAGTCCGGTCCGGTTAACGTTATAGGTAGCTTCTTTATAACATGAGTAAAACCGCGGCTTGTTGCTAGTTACAATTGCTATTATAAATACTAAATAGCAAACTAGGTAATAAGTAGAAAATAATAACATATTAAATCTAGAAAGTTCTATTACAAGGCGTAGGATGCTTGACATCAAATGTTTTAAAAGTAGTGAAATCCTACCCACGCTTTTCCAATATTAAATTTTTAACTATACATTTTAATTTTTTATATTTTATGTCATTAATCGTGGTATGATAATTTTTTAGTTCGGAAATAAACATTGTTTGATATTTGTTATTTTTATCGATGTTCTGACTCTATTAAAGGGACATTAGCACGTTTTTCATTTCTCTGGCTTTATCCACGGTGACCCGACTAAAAAAATGTCTTATGTTGGTAAATCATAGTGAAATAAGCTCAAATTCGATACAGTAGCTTTTGAACTCTATACAGGGTGTCCCCTAAGTAGTGGTAAGTGGACCAACGCGAACGGGTTATAGGGAGTAGAGGGACTTATTATCTAACAAAAATACTAAAATTTACTGTCCTAAACCATAAAGCTTTTGATTTATGCTTTATTTTCAAAATTTGATAAAAATATCATCCACGTAAGCTTAATGTGAACTTTTAAAAAAATGAAATCTCTCTTTTCTTTACAACATAAGCGACAATAAATAAAAATTTGTCTCAAATGAAAATTAACATTGCACGCTATAACACTATACTATACAACAAATAACACCCCTATTCTTTATTATTATTTAGTTAATACAAACAAAAATTATTTAGCAATACTTAAACTACTTAATCATTCCCTCCAATCAATTTCACCACTCAAATGATATACAGCCACTTCCTAGGTCACACAAGCTAGGTTCACATCAATACATGAATTATGGCCACTCGTCGGTGACAGCGGTGTCCATAAATTCTGTATTGAGCGACTAATTGGAACACCAAGTAGTACAGCTTGATAGTATGTTTAACCGACTGTGCAAAATGGAGAATCATGGTTTTTGTGTGTTGGTATGCAACGCTTATATTTTTCTTTAGTAGTGATATTCTTTTTGAAGTGAAACTTCTTTAGGCGCGTTGAGAGTAAAATTACAAGGTCGCGTCATGGCATAATACCGTCACGTCATGGAACAAGGTAACGATTTTGGTATCTTTGAATCTTGTCAAAGAAGTTTCACTTTTGACACGAATGCTCGGCACACACGCTCTTTTTTATTCTAAGTGTGTGACTGGTATATAACAAAAGTGTAGACAAACATTCATTTTAACACTTTTAAAATCGTGTAATTGGTCTGCATTTTTTAATTTAAAATCTTCGAGTGAAATATTGAGTCTTTATTGTTCTGAAATCAATTAAGTACCTTTTGAAGATATTTTCCAGGAAACTTTTTCCTATTAAATGCTTTACACAAATTAATTGGTTCAGCTGTTCCGCCATCGAAATATAATTGTTATTTATTTATATAACAATTCTAAGAATTAACTACACAAAATATAAGTTGAATATTAAATAATTTAATACTAACGACTTTCACACCTTACGACATAATGAAATATCGTAAGGTGTAAAATCCAACGGTAATACGACACAAATTGCTCACTCGCACTTGGTGAAGACATAAAACGATATAAGGGTTTACGTTTTTACGATCACATTTAATGCCTTTTTACGAACACCCGATTATAGGCCAAATTATTGACATAATATAACCTTCTGATAATATTTTGCGTAAGGAAACTTTTTATACCATACGGTATGTTCGGAATTTTCTTTTATTTATACTTTATTTTATAAAGAAGAAATATTTAAGTATTAGTTTATTATAATTTTAGTCTATATCTACTCGAATTATTTCGTCATTAGACAGCTACATAAGCACATAAGTGAATATTTTTACGCTATTTTTCGGTCGTTTAAACTTATATGAAAAATATGATTTTATCTACTCTACATTTTAAAATGTGTTCAATTTATATTGATAAAATAATTTTTCAATTCAACAATATCCATCCATTGTTCCAGCAAAAATATATTTATAGTATGTTATGACGTTTATACGGTAAGTAAAGCCAAACAAACAAACAATACTAAACAAAGGATTTAACACGATAAAACATTCATTCTAAAATAATATTTAAGTGCATCGTTTTATTGCATCGTAAAATCAAATAAACAGCGTGTTATTTTTGGCATACATTATCTGTGATATGAGATTATTGGCGCCAAAATACATGTCATTATTTTTTTTAGTAATTTATGTTATTTAGCTTCACGTGTTTTTGAAGTGAATACTTCTTTCTTCTTCTTCTTCTTCTTTTCTTCAAGTGGCAACTCCCGATCCCACTGAGGACGGATTCTGCCAATGTCAGGTTTTGAACGGATGGTCAGTTTAAGTTAATGCTCATGTTAAGCGTGCTCTGTGCTGAGGAAAAATCACGGTTGAGATGATTTACTTTTTATTTACTCATAGACTTCTTACATGGAGCTGTATAACCTGACAAAGAACAAATATTAGTTATAGACAACACAACACATCACAAAAGCATAGCATAAAATAGGTATAGGTAGTCAAGAGGGAGTTCAAAATTTTAGATTGTTAAAATTGATAAATTTTGATAGGATATTCACAAATGAGGTAGGGACAAGGCAAAGTAAACACTTAAAATTAGTAGGGAGGGGAACATCTGGGGGAAGGATATCCAGAAGTGAGATTCGGAGCTTTGGGCAAACAAAGAATAAATGGTCATAACTACCTTCGTCTATACCACATTCACAGAGAGAATGGTCACGAACATGAATTTTAAATAAATGAATAGGAGTGGTATTGTGACCTAAACGAAGGCGGCAAATGGTGGAAACAGTAGGCTTGTCTATATTAGGGAAACGGAAGAACCAGGGCTTACGTGGAATTGAGGGTTGGATATCTCTATAAAATTTCCCTTTGGTTGAATTTTTCCACTGACTGTTCCATGTATGATCCAAGCGATCCTTAGAAAGAGAAGAATACTTCTTTAGGTGCGTTGAGAGCAATTCAAGGTCGTGTCATGGCAATACTGTCACCTCATAGAGTGGCGATGCTTTTGGTACATCTTTGAATCTTGCCAAAGAAGTTTCACTTCTGACATGTGTTGCTCGGCACACACGCTCTTTTTATAAATTATTATTGGCTGAAAAATATGATAATAATTGGTTTAAATTATTAATTATCAGTTTGTTGTATTTATCTCTATTTATATTTTATGTATTTGAGATAAATTATGGCCAACAACAAAACTTGGCAGTAAAAAACTATATCGAGACATATTAATAAACGTAAAACATACAACGACAATAAATATTTCCATCAATACAAATAAGTAAATTGATCGCAAAGCTTTTCAATTTGAAGATTTATTGCAGTTAAGCTGGTAATACATTATAGTAGTTCATCAAATGACGCCGGACTCTAAAGTTTCATAAATTTATTTTAGGTTCTAGGTATGCATTTTCATGTTATTTATATATTGACCTTTGGTCGTCTGTAACTGTTTTCAATACAATTATATATTTGAGAATTGAAAAAATGTTTGAAGATAGTTTATTCAACGCAATTTATATAAAAGAATATAAAAGAAATATTTATGTCAAAGAAAAGTTGTTTAGACATCTAGACAGTTTATTGAATTCCTGGCGGGATAAATCGCTAATTTTTAATTCGGCCAATGTAAAAAAATATTTAGTACCTAGTACAAATATTGATTACATGTACATTTTAATAGTTCATCTTTCTGAGCATTTCTGATGTATGAATTTCGTATGCATTATATGTATTATCATAATATTAAGTACTAGCGGTCAGCCCCGGCTTCGCCCGTGGTACTTATTTCGCAATAAAAGGTAACCTATGTTCTTTCTCAGGGTCTAAAGATTGTCTGTGCCAAATTTCATCAAAATCGGTCCAGTAGTTTATGAGCCTAATCATCACAATCAAACAAACAAACAAATTTTTCCTCTTTATAATATTAGTGTAGACATACATAATATGCACTTTTCCAATGGGCCCCAGGCGGCCCCGGTTGCTGTAAGCCCGCGCTACTTCACTGCTAAACTGTTCAAAAAGACATTCTGTATTATTTTCTCAGTATATTTCTTAAAATACATGCCATTTGCATGTGATCTGAAGTTCGGCTTAACTTGAAGATGCCATCTGCAACTCGATTTAACTTCTCGGTATCGAGTTTGGAAATATTTTGTTAGAATGTGTTAAAGTTATTCGAATTTTCTAGTTTTGCACTACTGCTACGGATGTTGCACTGTATGTATTAAGTTTCTATTCTTTCTTTTTTTTTGTTAAATAAATCATAAAGCTTCCGGGAATAGTTGGATCAACTCAATTCCCACTGAAATAGATGATCGGATACGGATTATGCAGAATTTAGATATAAGTACGAACTTAAGTACTTATTTAATACGCGATTTAAACTGTGTTAAATAAACTTAAATTACATGCAAATTGGTTCAGCATTATTATAACTTACAATAGTTAATAAACAAAACGGGCGAGTATAACTAATAGCAATAAGTTTGTAAAATTAATAAGATATATAAAACAAATTCATGTGTACTTTAAAAAGTTAATTATTCCAAATCTAATTGCCATTTAATGAATTCAATTAACCCTTTCAAGATCTACTTAAAATTAATTTAAGGAGAAGTTAGTCTTCGTAATTTATATCAGTTTCGTAAAAATAGACCTAAAAGTTTAAATGTTTAACATTCTTGAGTTTTACCGTTGTTAGAATATTAAACAGAATAAATCGGCAAGTGCGACATGAAACTGTTTGTAAGGTTCCGTATTTTGAATATTTAAATACAAGGTACCTACACAGTTTCTTACTTGATTTTCCAATGAATAAAGAAATACGGTAGTATTTTGCATAGTTATTTGCTGTGGATGATATCAGTAGTCAACTACTTTCATATTGATTTATACATAATGCCTGGAGTATTATATTTTTGAGCACGTTTGTCACATAAACGGCTTAAAAATGTTTGATTAACAATGAAAGGGTTCCTACGATGTGTGATTAAAAATGAAAGGCACGCGCGGCGTAGCCACCGATGCGCACGTCATGTGTAAAAATGTATGACTCCCATAACGTATGTAATAAGCTAATCAGTAATTTTATAAGCACGCCAATAATTGACAATTTAGGGGGCGTCCATAAATAACGTGACAAAATTATAAAAATTCTAGCATATTTATTTTCCCTCGTTTTTTGTGGCCTTTACGGATCTCTAAAAAGGACGCACTATTCTGTATTCTATGGCAAAGATATAAAATGGGAAATTTAAAACCTTCCTGCATTCTCTCCAGGGAGCATTACTTGTTTTATTTTGTTTTACTATTCTTTAATATTTGTAACCTACTTTTGTTATTTATGGGAATTGTTTAAAATATTTATAAGTTTAAACCACATGTGTTAACGGTATTTCGTGATACTTAAATATGCTTCAAGCAGAAAACAATGGACGAGATATGCAACAATAAAAGAATGAGGAAAATGTTAAACATATAATTACTTTTAATACACATTACAATGACTACAAGAGGTCAAAAGTTCCTCGTTGCTTGTTTTTCCTCTAATTGTATTTGTTCTTTGTTTTTTTTTGCGTAATAAATGGTTATAATTTTTTTTATTATCATTTTATAATGTCAAATTTTTCGCATTTACTCCTTGTCTGGAAGATACATCAATAAATGTTACAATAAAGCGAATACTTATATGCATTTTGTACAATTTATTAAAATGAATAAATCAACAGATGAATCATAGGTACTTATACCTGCAAATATAGAGCATGAAAGAAACTTTTTAAATCAACATATAAAAAAAAACTTACTTTCTACAATTTCCCTGGGCTTTTATTTAATGACCACTAGGTGGCATGACAATTAGATAAATTTATACTGACTTTAAATATGTAATTTAAGGTCAGTATAAATTTATCTAAGGCTTCGTTAGATCGTTTAATCAACCCACTCAAAGTATTTAAGAGATATTTAAGAAGCTAATTTATTTTAAAGTAAGATGAAATTTTATAGTTTCAAATTAATCAATTATTTTTTATTAAATGTTTTCAAATGTAATTTATTATTCAAGTATTTATTTAAGTTACGACTTTGCTGTACATTGTACAATATGTCCGAGAAAATAAGTTTAAATTATAATAATTTTATTTATTATTTTATAATAGTTTTAATTATAAAGGGGAAATAAATCGTGTAGTTTTGAAAATCGCTGCAGTTGTTCCTTGACATGTCCAGATGATCATATCGAAAGTCCTCAAGGGTGGGGGGTGAGCCAAGGGTGTAGTAATCCACTGTAAAATTCACTTAACTACATATGTTTAAAATTTGTACTTTCTAGTTACCATAGAAACAAAGCTACCCGCCAAAACTAATACAAAATCTCAGATCACTTAAATTGATATTTTTACATGGCAATGCTCAAATCGAACAAGAAAATTCTACATATTATATTTTAGTATTCAAGAATGACGCAAACTGAAAATGTGCTGAAAATATGTACCTCTTATCAGTGCACTTAGCATTTCCTTAAGTTTTCATCGACGTAATTATCGGCTGCCAATCCAAACCGACACAAGTCACATACACAGTATGTGAAATTGAATCTTATATCTTGAAGTATAAGGTTGCTTTTCGAATTATCGGCTGTCAATCCAAAAGAACACAAGTCACATGCACATTATTTGAAATTGAATCGTATCACAGTTAAATAGGGTTGGTTTTCGATAGCACGTGTTGTGTAAACTCGTTCCAGATTATCAAAATGGCGGGCGAATTGCGTGATAAGTGTTGCAAGTGTTTCCTTTGGTAATGTCATTTTGCGTTTGTAAATGAGATATTTTTTTTATAAAATTTTGAAAAAAAATATATGTAAGGATTTTACTACTTTTATTAAAAATAAAGAATAGGTTTACTTACCTAACACAATATTGTATATAGAAAGTACCAAAAACTTGTGTAGACAAAGCAAGCAGTTATTTGGAATGCCAATATGCACATGTAAAAATTTCAGTACCTACCTATTAGAATTTGATTTCGGTAAGTCGAATCCATAAGATAGAAAATATTGGAAAAATCTTAGTCCTACTTACCTACATTATAAATGCGAAAGCACGCGAAAGTTTGTGAGGATGTGTGTGTGTGTGTGTGTTTGTTACTTTTTCACGCAAATTCTACTGAACCGATTACAATGAAATTTAGCACACATAATAGAGGGTAATTTGGATTAACAGATAGGATAGGTTTTATCCCGGAAACCCACGGGAACGGGAATTATGCGGGTTTTTCTTTCAAAACGCGAGCGAAGCCACGGGCGGAAAGCTATAGTGACAAAATAAAGTAGTTGTCTTCAAAAACACAAAGCTACATTGTCGGATATAGATAACGTAAACTAGTCCAAGTGTCACAAGAATACAGCAAATACATTGAAATAAACGAAATATTCAAATACCTTCCCAATTTTGTTGTCAGTCGAAGATTCGATCAGATGCGAGGTTCTGTATCTTATTTATTTACAAAATAAGATCGAAATAAGCAAATGGAAATCCTTTCATAAAGGTAGATAGCATAAAATGTTTTATGTAATGACAAAGTATGAGAATTCAGCTTTTTTGGTTTTTATTTTTTGATTCACAAAAAATAAAAAAAATAGATAAAAGAGCGTGTGTGCTGAGCAAACGTGTCAGAAATGAAACTTGTTTGGCAAGAATCAAAGATACCAAAATCGTCGACTTATGATACTCCGTGACGTGAGTTTCTTTTTGTCTATTGGTAATCACTAATCATGTTTTTTTAGAGTCATTTAAACACTGTTAATTAATTTTAGTCTTATAGCATTCAAATACAGGGTTAGTTTTCAATGACCAGCCAAAATTTAAAATTAAGATCTAGATATTAAACCAAAGGTACATTTGAAATATTATTGTCGAATAAAATAAAAAAATAATAGCATTCATTTGAAAATGTCTTAAAAATTTCCTAAATCGTAAACACGCGATAATCAATGCACTTGTGTGCGTGCGCGCATCGCCAAATTTATGTGTGCGCTAACTTCTACCTATCTAGGTTGTTGAACTGAATTGTGCTTTTGTAATGTCCACACGTTCGCTTTTTAGTGGCGGACAGGAATGAAATCTAATTTAAAAAAAGCGTTTTTTTTTTTCATTAGATCGAAAATGTTATCGATTCTGAACCATTTCTGAAAATTTGGCCGGTCATTGAAAACTAACCCTGTATACAGTGTTATTATTAAAAACTATTTTAGTATAAAAATTTTGCTTTCCCGTTGATATAAAAATATTTTCAAAGTGTCCATACTACTGTTTATTTGATAGTTCCAGTAAACCTACTAAAACAAGTAAGTCTATATCTATTATCTAGTTAAGTC
Source organism: Colias croceus (assembly GCF_905220415.1). Classification (NCBI taxonomy): domain Eukaryota; kingdom Metazoa; phylum Arthropoda; class Insecta; order Lepidoptera; family Pieridae; genus Colias; species Colias croceus. The sequence continues at coordinate 7,462,932 of NC_059560.1, forward strand.
ATTGTACCAATAAAATTAAGCGATAGTCTTGTCAAGTGGTTGTTTTTACTGCGTCTTTATATAGTATCGCTAGGTTCGGTCGAATCGTAAACTTTGAACTACCTTATAATGGATCATATTGTCTCGTGTTGAGGACAATTGGATACTTACGTGTTTTCTTTAGTGTGATAATCTATACGAATATTATAAAGCTGAAGAGTTTGTTTGTTTGAACGCGCTAATCTCAGGAACTACTTGTCCGATTTGAGAAATTATTTCGGTGTTAGATAGCCCATTTAGCGAGGAAGGCTATAAATAAACTCGCTAAGACCAACATAAGTGGAGCCTCGTGGGTAAAACCGCGGGACGCAGCTAGTTATAAATATTGTACTAGAAAACATGCTTTAATAAGATAAACTCATGAAATTATTATATTGATCATTGATAAGTGTACAAAGTTTAAATTAAGTCGTTATCTTTAAAGAGGGTTAACATTGAATTTAAGTAGTCTGTTAGATATACAAACATACAGGTGAAGCTAATAAAAGCGTGTTAAAAACTCTATCGCAGGGAAAGTTTCATATATAAAATGAAAATGTTACTAAAAAGTTGGTAAATTATTATGAACAAAGTCGAGAAAATAAAAAGTCAAAGAAATTAAAAGTATAGATAGTGATAGTTACTGATGCTAAACATCTATTTTTACATACCTATAATAAATCTGTAGAAGGGTCAATTCTGTACATTGAAAATATTGAAAAATAAATAGCAGGGGGTGTTACTGGATCGATACCAAACCCAAATATGTGATTAAATTTTTTTTATAACATGTCAGTGTCAGTGTTACTCAAAATGGAGAAATAAACCATCCACGCGAATACCGACATCCGCGCGAACAGAGTCGCGGGCGGAAGTTAGTAATATTAATAAAATAATAACCGTTTAGATACAGTACTGGCTGAGATACTGAATATCTTGAAGACGACTGCTTCTATTTTCATAAAGCATTTAGAACAAAGCTTAAAACTCATAAATCAAACGCGTTCGATAGAGTACCGTTTGAAAGTATTCCTCCGCCCACCAACTAGCCTTTTATTTTTATTATTAGCACTCTATCTTATCACAAATGCCAAATGCAAATGCTAATTTTAAATAGTACTAGAAAATAATAAAATAGGTTACAAGATACATCTTATATAAAAAATAATGATAAACGATAGAAATAAGTTTCATATAATTTTATGACCCCAAGGACGAAATCGTGAGAAATTACTATTTTTGTTATAATATATTTGAAAAATAAATGTTGTTCGATTCTCAGACCGACTCGATATGCACACAAAATTTCATGGGAATCGGTCCAGCCGTTTCGGAGTATTATGTTCACTAACATTGTGACACGAGAATTTTACGTAATATGTAGAAATTATTTAAGGATCGATTACATGCAAAGAGTAAATAAAAACGTTCAATTTCACAACAAACAGCAGAAGACCCTATAAAGAAATTCTTTAAAGACAATCGGGTAAAAATTCACGTAATTTGGTGGAATTCAAACAAATCTTTATTCGGAATGTCACTTTGCACACAAACGATAGGAATTTGAATATCTTATGCGAAGCGAACATTGAATATATATGATTTATTTACAACGTGACTATAAATATTTATTCACATCAGAAGGAATGTCGGCGGCTTTATATAAATCCAGGCTATTTATAGAAACTCCATCTGTAACAGAAGAAGCGATTTTTCTTATTTCTCGTTTAATTTAACATGTGTGGAAAACAAGCTATGGGAATTTTTATGAGGAACGGGTGACGCGCGAAACAGTGGTCTATAGCGTGCGTACAAATATAGAAAATAGTCGTATAAATTATGTGTAAAATATATTTATTGCGTTATTTATAGCAAAGTATATATTGTATGGTACTTAGATGGAGCATGACAACCGCCCGTCGCCCTTGTCAAAGAAAATACGAAATCAAAAGCAAATACATACATCGCTGCACCAGTGCTATAGCGCATAAGGTGTCATGCAATACGTCAAAAAGGGTTTGAAATTTTAGTAAAAAAATGCTGTCTTGTGATAATAAAACGCTGTAAAATTTGTTCCCGAAAACAAAAAAATAAGATAAAACATCGTTTCACAGGTTTTCTGTAGATTATTTGGCTGATTTATTCCTATAATAAGAATCATAATTTTACAGATATGAAGGAATACAAAACTTCAACGTATGTTGCCAGTATTTTGAAAATGAATTTGCCATTTTTATTGGTAAAACGGTTTAATGGTTAAAAGATCTCCAGGGTAATGCTGTTGGATTTTTCGATCGTGAATGTGATTATTTGTATAGTGCACTAAAGGTTCATGATCATTATTAGATTATTTTAAAAAGCATAATACATTATTTTGTTACTTTTATAAAGCTTAAAAACGTCATAGTCGTTTTCGCTAGTGATTTAATTTATGTGAACTGTATTTATGTAATTGATGGATATGATGAAAATAAAATGTCCCGTATTCTCGACTAAAAACAACCGCTATTCGCATTCATATATTTTGAAAAGTAAAAAATAATATAATTATTATATTTAATATTAAAACTTTTTTATATGTAATTTATTTAATTAAAAATTGAATACAATTATTTTGTCCATAACTTTAGTAGGCAGGTACTTTATGTAATAAAAGAATTTTTACAATATTATAAAAAAATATCATTAACCCGAAATTATATTAAGTATATGTTTATTAAAATAAAAATTAAAACTAAGTAGTACTTGTAAATTTATGTATATAGCCTACGTCACCACTAACACCGCCACTAACATAATAATTCAGATGATTGCAATGAAACCTCACAACTCAAAATCGGTCCAACGGTTTATACTGCAGGGCGTGTCAAAGAAATATTATACATACATACATAAACTCGAAAAACATAACCCTCTTTTTTCCGTAGTCGGGCAAAAATTTGGGAAATTTTTCAATATCTGGTAACATTACACGCACACAGAAGCACCGTGTACATACAGTGCAGCGGCGAAATGACAGCACACATAGATTTATTGAAAATGACGATAAATCATTCGGTTTAGTTCAACGCTCCATCTGTCTTTTATTTTGTAATCTAAGGTATGGTATTATATACTTATTTAAACTTTCAAATAATAACAAACAGGCGAAGTTACAGTGACATAAGTGACGACCATAAAAAATAGCGATCAAAAAGTTTTAAACATCCAAACGTCGTAATAGCATAATAAATAAATCGCATTTTAATCCCGTTAAAAGTCTTACACAATGGTAAACCCATTGCAGCCATAATAGTTTGTATACTAGTACCACAGATAACATAATACAGATAATATATAAGTAGAGTGCATCGCTACAACGCTACAAGACAAAGACCTTTAACCTAGGTTTATTTTTAGGTGCAATAGTATTACGTTCTGAATGCTAAGCAGGTGCCGTTGGATAACCTTTATCTAAACACTTAGCTTTTAAAGTAATGCCTTTTCACACAGCTATATGTTTGTGTGAAGTGTGTGCTGATTTATTGATTGTGTTAATGTTTGTGTATCGAGAGAGGATTTAGTTCCTTAGTTGTGAAATTTATGGTGACTTCAAAATCTCAATACCTTTTGTATTAAATATAAAAAAGAGCAATTTTAATGAATGATGGTGTTTATCATACAAAGAGATTTGATTTTAACGATATATCGACTTCTTTTTCCGGACTTCAAAGGAGATGAAATAGGGGTTGGAAAAATGGTAATGTAAGATTACCTACAATTTATAAGTGAGAACTGAACTAACCTGATAAGTAAAAGAAATAATTTAATCATAAGCATATTTTACGCTTTTACATTAAAATTCTTAGCGCACCACCACATTATTTACTAAATCGTAAAATCTCTTTGAAATCCGTGAAATCTAGGAGAAAATAGGTTATTTGGGAAATGCACAAACTCGGTACAAAGCCGCATTCAAGATATCACAGCACGTAATTGAGTTTCCGATTTATTTTGGAGAACTCACGCTTTTGGAGTTCCGCAGGGAGTGGAATTTAACTGAATACACGTTTATATTTAAGTAGGCGTCCCGGTTTCACACGAGACTCAGTTTAAGAATACATATTATATTCACTTCTTCTCCTTTATAGTCTATTTACTCAATACTCGCTAGGCGGAAATGATATACAGTTTTCTTAAGCTGTAGTTATTTGGTTAAATATAAATAAATAAACAAAACATCAATTAATGTTTGTATTGTGTGATGTAATCTTTGAAATATCTGAACGGATTATAACAATATTTCACTACTAAAAAGCTACAGAGTGTAGTCTTACATTTTATAGATTTTTATATCTTATCAACCCGTGCGTGCGTGGCTACTGTGTTAAAATATTTATGTTTATAATTATTTTTAATCAAGACAAATTGTAAACTACGGAACCCATAATTTAATGCAGGCCAATACACACTTAAATTTTTTTTGTTCGAAGTCGGGTTAAACTTAAATTAAATATGGGTTGAATTCTTTTGTTTTTGGGACCATAATTATGAATTATTTGGGCACTTCTGTATCTATATTTGGAGTGAGCACGTACAAAAGAGATGCCTAATTAGGCCCATTTTACACTTTTTTCTCTGTATTCTAATTATATGGAACATTTTTACTTTAATTAATGTTGCTAAGTTCTTTGTCGGAATTTTTCGGTTAAAAAAGATTGGCAGGTAATAATGTAAAGTACTAAGTTCAATCCGCGGGTTTTCTTACTTTAATGTGAGTTATGCTTTTTTTTTATAGTGGGGAAATCTTCCAAAGATACCCACGGCCCCCGGGGAAGGAGCCAAGGGTTATGTCGGATTCTTACCGACTAACCCCACTGTGTTCCGTCGAGCCGCGCAGTTAGCCGGGGCCGCGGGAACTCTTAGAAATCGTCCACGACCCCGGCAATGCTGGTTCATCTATTTGCATTTCGAATTTGAGCTAAATCGTTACAGTAACAGTAACTAACGTCATCATAAATTTATAGCTATTTATTTTTAGAGAACCATCAAATCAAAACATTTTATCCTTGTTACCTCTGTAAACTACCACAGTGTAGAGTTTCGTACAATCAATTATTGGGCGTCTCATCAATAAGTATAAAGCTACTCACGGAAAATTATCTTGATAGTTGATAGTAATCAAGTGCAAAAATGGGCGATGGATCCTGAACTATAATATTAATATTGATTAAACTTGTTGTTGAATTATTGCAATTTTATGAACAAAAAACGCTAGTTATTAAATTTAAAAAGCTTTTATAATTTTAATTTCTGAAACGTAAAGGAGTCTATGTCCTCTTAAAAAGTTCTTACAATTCCTACAGAAAGAATTTAGGGCCGATTTTTCAATCCTTGGCTAAAATTTATCCGTCCAATAAAGTATTACACGAACATGTCACCTGTAAACTGTCAAATACGGACAATTAGAAAACATTTTTGAAATGGTAGTTTAATACGTTATTCGATGAATAAGTTTTAACCAACGATTGAAAAATCAGCCCTAAATAAAATAGACAGAAATGTAGAGTTATTTTCGCATTTATAGTATCTAAACAGATATTATTACAACAATGTTGTGCGTTAATTACATTAAATTATCAATACTCTTTCCCTCATTTAGGACATTTTTTATCCTTTTAACGACGGTCTATAATTATACTGGGATGAAAGATCGCGTAGGAGGTCTATTTGCATAGAAAAACAAGGGGAATAAAGTTTAGTATTTTCAACCAGTATTGTTAGTTTTCAAGCGAATGATATTGGATATAAATACTTGATGAAGGCACTGAGACGATGTCTTTTGTTTGATCAAAGGGTAATTTATTAGCTAAAATAGATATAATTTGAGTGTATTTATTTCATTAATATTAATTAAATTGAAACTTTTTGTGCGCATTTATGTTATTTTGTCTGAAATGTGTTTTTATGATGGGTGTCCCTCAGGGATATGTTTTGTCACCAAAACTGTTCCTTATTTATATCGATGACATGTTATGTTTAGAAGCATTAATTAAAACCAATAACTACTAACAATAAGTAATACTAGTTTTCTTGATAAAATTGAAATCAAGAGTTGCTAATCTTGATAGAGTACACCTGCGTGGGAAATATTATGATGTACAAGTATGCGCCAACGCAAATGCAACCCAGTTTATATCGCTCTCATAGATTGATAAGATCGACAGCTTTACGTGCTCTCTGAGAAACGGGGTTGTTCCAATATAGACAAGCACATGATTTCATGCTTTTATTGTACTTGTACACAACGATTGTAAATTACATGACTGTTAGACTATGGAACTCCTTACCACTAAAGATAAGACTTGCTCCCTCTCTTTCCTCTTTTAAAAAACTTGCTCGGAAACATTTCCTCTTATCTGCCTTTAATTCGGAATAATATATTTATTACAATATGTATTTACATTTATTAGTATATGATATACTTTATGTAGTTTTATGTATGTATTATCATTTATTTATTTATTTTTCTATTATAATATATTGTATATATTATGTTAGGTTATTTATAGTATAGTTTTTATACATATATGTATAGTTATGTATGTGCATATAATTTTCATTTAGTGTATAACTCTTTTTTATTCTTTTTTTTATGATTTTTCTAATTTCAGGTCAATTAAAAAATTATTATTAAATATTTCGCTTTTTTGCCGCTTGGTTGCCTGGCAGAGATCACTGCTTAGTGATTAGGCCGCCAATTGTAATACGTCCTTCTCGTTCCATATATCTCATTTTTATTATATAATGGTTGTATTACAATAAAGTGTGATAAATAAATAGATAAATAAAAAAATAAATACAATTTTACTCCAATCGATAGGTATACCAAGAAAAAAGCAATACCTGTTTTGGAGAGTTAAACAGAAACAATCCAGCATTGTATTTTTTAACGATTTTCTTAGTATTTTTACATAAAACACCAATCACTACATCAACGCACTTCTATATATCAACCTAAATAATCAAAATTGTGTCATTGATCAGCCCGATTTCTATACGAAAAATCATTTCCCACAAAATAGGGCGACCAAATACCAATAATATGTATATCGGCTATCCCACAAAAAATCTTCTGTCACCATATTTGTACACACGTAGCGCAGAAGCATTTATTAAAACAATAATCGAATAACAAGATATATTATCGTACAAAGGGAATTTCCACGAAATGGCCACTAGGTTTTGTCTATATTACTAACCGACATCAAACGCTTGGAGTCCTGCCAAAGTACAGTCGCGTAGAACGTGCATTATATTTTAATAATTTCTCAGCGGAAGCGAGATTGTCTGATTTGCATGATTTTGCTGATAATACTCATTTGCATAATATGTAATCTACTGAAAATTAAGACGTCTAATGTACCAAACTTCCTCAACTCTTAAAATGAGATGTACTGATATAAGACAATGACTCACTGGTGTTTAAAGCTAAATATAATCGTCCTTAAAACAATTAATAACTTTTTGCAGAATGAAAACGGTTGTAGAACTGTAATTGTATGTATAATCAGTGTTATGCATCAAATGCAATTAAATAAAGGATTGAGAAATGTTTCAATGTAGTAAAATTACTACAATTTATTATGTCATATTGTGTTAGCATTTCAGTCATACAATCATTTATTATTTTAAAGTATGACGTAACGAAGTGGTGGCTCAGTGGTTAAAGTTTTCGATTAAACTGAGCAATAAATTAAATTGTCAATTATTCTCAATTGGAGCAGTGATCTGAATCGTAAAGAAAAACATTGTAATAAAATTGTTGTTTTTTTACCAAAAACTTTGACGACATTTATCTACCCACGCTGCCAACGTAATGAGTTAACTTGCCATTAACAAGGCAAAAAGAAAAATAGAATAAATTCGTAGATAATAGATACGTACGAGCATAGTATAAAAAGAGTGTATCACGCACTAGCTGTGCTCCGGGGTTTCACCCGCATTGCTCCGCTCCTGTTGGTCTTAGGGTGATCATATATAGCCTATAGCCTTCCTCGATAAATGGGCTATCTAACACCGAAAGAATTTTTCAAATCGGACCAGTAGTTCCGGATATTAGCGCGTTCAAACAAACAAACAAACTCTTCAGCTTTATAATATTAGTATGGATTATAATATTAGTATAGATAAGGCTGTTTTTTTTTTCAAAATGTGGCATTGACAGTCGTGATACTGATACTCTTGCCATTATATAATCATTTTGTTTACTTTCTCAACAAACTGCACTTGAAGCTTCTGTCACCAATTTGATAATATACTTTACGGCCTGAGTAAGGCATAGAAAATCTTTGATATTCTGAAACATAGTCAAACCGATTTTCACGATGTCTTTTAAGGTTTCTTCGGATAAATTAGAAGTCAGAGGCTCAGTTTTCTTACATTCTTGCCACATAGTTAAGTTGGTATAATCTTTTGAGCAAGTACAAGAGAGTTAAAAAAAATGCATTCGCAACTTCAAATATCAAATAAGCTTTGGTACTGAGTGACAAAATACTTCAGTTATCTTTTCTTGTTCTTTTTTGTTCGTTTGTCGGTCTTGATAAGGATTTAATTAAGCGTCTATATTCATCGAATATGGTGTGTCGAAGAAGTTGTAGTACTCTATTAAAGCTAATAGTGGGAAGCGATGCTTTTCGCCACACATCAAATATTTCCGTAGCTAATCTTTCGGATAAATCATGAATTTTGTTATTTTATCCGGTTTAAATTCATATCTAATAAATACGTAATAGTTTCTTTAGCATCAGTATAAGTTGGTAATTGAGACACTGGGTACTTCTCTGGCAAACAAAACACAGGACAACATGTCGTTTGTCGTATTTTGACTTGCAACATTTTACTGTAACAAAGCGAAATTATAGATAGAGCTCACATCAAAAATATTACATTATGATCTTAATTGTATTTACGTGTAAAATGTAATTTAGAAATATTACTAACATTAGTGTTATTTCCTTAACGGCACTGTTTAAAATCAATGTTTCCTACACTAAGAGTCAGCGCAAACGGGCCACCGACCAGAGCCACTGGTAGCCAGCGATAGCCACTTTTTAATATATTGAAATATTGTGTATTCTGTGTCTTCCCGTTGGCAACCAACGAGATAACACATAATCTGATTTAGCGTTAATTTGTCAAAATTAAACATAAATGATTTTCGACTAAATTTTTTGAATTTCTGAAAGTTCATGATGTTGGGGGCACCTCTAAATGTATCATCTGCAAAGTATAATTTTGCATGTGTTTTTATGAGCAATAATGACATCTTTTTACAGGTATGCCGAAACGAAAATGAAAAAATATATTTTTCACTCCACCCTACTATATATACAACTTTCCGACATCATCCATTGGGGCCTTCACGGCCGGCCAGTCGAGTAGACTGGTCGAGGATCCTCCCTTTTTCGATGGAGGAATTCCACCTTCCTTCCTCCACAATTACTATTAGTAACAATAAACTGAAATTAATACGGTTTGTTCCGGTTTTTCTTCTTAACAGTTGAACCAATTTCTAAGCGACTCTCACTGGCAGATAGCTCATATTATAAAGAGTAACATTGATATAAGAAAGGAGGAGTTGCCAATAAAAAAATCATATACAGATTATTCAAAACAAGTATTCGCATATATATGTATTTGACTATTTGACATTTGACATCAATCCATTTATACTGGCCTGTCAAAATGACACACCCGTATACAGCTACGCCATATTCTAATGTTGTTTTGACGTTTTGTGATATTTAGATATTTAGCAACATAATACGTGACAACAACTTGCTTTTTCATTAATTAATTCGCTTATATGTTTCTTTCAATCATCGTTTTTTATGTTTTTCTTTCAACTTTTTACTGTTAAAGATCACAGTGGAGTAAAAAGAGACACTCCTTCATAGGAGGGTTATGATTTTCGAGTGTATGTTTGTATGTATATTTCTTTGGCACGCTCTACAGCCCAAACCGCTGGATGGATTTTGAGTTTTGACTTATGAGGTGTCGTTGTCATCATCAGAATTGTGATAGTAACAAAGACTAAGTACATAAATTAGCAGTTGGGTTTTTTGTTTTTATAATAATAATAATTCTTGTTGTATAATTATTTTGCATTGATTTTTTTCAATGTCCTTGTATTGTTTGTTTTTTCGTTACGATAATCTATTATGGCAATCCAAAAATAAAATTATAATAATTGTGTCCATGCATTTCTCAGAAACTAGTTATCACATTATGAGCATGTTTTATTGGCTATTAATCATTTTTTTCGCTGATTTATAATTTTAATCAGAATCAGTTTCTTTCATTTGCCAAAATGTAACACGAAGTTTCTATGTGTTACTTTAACTACATGTATTTATTCGTGTGTGAAATATCTATGTGTTACTTTATTTATTTATTTGCGTTTAGTTGTATAAATGGCTGTCCTAATATTTTAGTAATAGCTGTGCCGCGCGGTTTCACCCGCATTGCTCCGCTCCTGTTGGTCTTAGCCTGATGATAAATAGCCTATAGCCTTCCTCGATAAATGGGCTATCTAACTCCGAAATATTTTTTTAAAGCAGACCAGTAGTTCCTGAGATTAGCGCTTTCAAACAAACGCCTCAGCTTTATAATATTAGTAAAGATTAGTTGTATAAATAGGCTGTCCTAATATTTTAGTATTTACCATGTTTCTGTCACATCAGGGGCCCGTTAATTTTGTAGACGTGAAATAAATTACTTTCAACTGGACTTGTCAAGTGTGTCTGAATGGCCGATTTGGCGCGATGTTTTACGATTTTTAATTATATCTATCATTTGGAGTAAATGAGGTTTGAAGATGTATATAAATAGCTTTCTGCTCGCGATTTTTGTGTGAAATAAAGAGAAGAGACACGGTTTTAAGTACATCTAACTAAATAAAACTTGCTGTATGATTTATGATAGCTTGTTATATTAACTAAAACTAGGTATAAGTATATTAATAGAACATGGGTATAGGTAGCTCATACCCGTTGCCCCGTCGCGTCGTTGATGCGGCTTGACGGAACACAGTGGGGTTTTGGTCAGTAGGAATCCGACATAACACACGGCCCCTTTCCTGGAAGCCGTGGGTATCTACGCAAGATTTCCCCACTTAAAAAAAAGGTATAGGTAGCACAGTTAACGAGAATTAATATCATATTATTACTAATCCTTGAAGGCTGTGTAAAAAAGTGACTAGCTGCTTGCCCCGGCTTCGTTCTAGTTAAGACAAAATAAAAAAATCCCATGCTAATTGCTAAACATATAGCTTTTCAACGACAAAACAAACCCTAAAACTTTTCTTTGTATGAGTAATATTAGTAAATAAATATAAATGACCATTCATTAAATATTTAAAACAAAGTGCAAAGCAGAAATAACCCACCTGCGCCATGTAAAATTAGAAGTACATACATTTAATTCAAAAATAGTCTGTCGTGAGTTATTACACATGAAGTAATTAATAGACGATGACTGTCTTAACCGACTTCGCTAGAAGAAGGGTAATGTATGTATTTGGCACGTTGTGTATGGTCAATCGCTTGATGGATTTTAGCGTAAGAGGTGTTATTAGATTCGTGTTTATTGTGGGAGTGATAGAGGATATAGTAGTATGTTTAAAAATGCCCTGGCTTTGTTCTTTGTACAAATATAGCCTACTAGCTTTCCACCCGCGGCTTCGTCTGCGCAGTCAAAGAAAAACCCGCATAGTTCCCCTTTCCGTGGGATTGCTGGGATAAAACCTATCCTATGTCCCGGGATAAAAAATAGCCTATGTCCTTTCTCGGGTATCAAAATATCTCCAGACCAAATTTCATGCAAATTGGTTCAGTAGTTAAGGCGTGATTGAGTAACAGACAGACAGAGTTACTTTCGCATTTATAATATTAGTATGGAAAGCAAAATAAAATGAAATACTTTGAAAGCAATAGAATATTACGATATGTACACGTACTATGTTCATATTATCCAATGTTAATTTTATTTTTAATCGGTCCAGTATTTCCTGAAATTAGCGCATTCTTCAGCATTATATTATTAGTATTAGGCATATTACGCATAAGGCAAAGGCATTGCTAGCAATTAAAATAAGTGATTGCTACAATAAAAATACATTTATTTTCCGAAGTATTTGTTAATCTATTAGGAACCCCTTCCAGAAGCCATGATATTTTGGCGGGATATCAATCAAACAGCGCCTAAATAAATCTCTTAAGCTAAAAGCTTTTCAGAGCAATTATTGGTCTCCCTTCCTTAATGGAAAACCTTTACATGGTTTGTCGAAGTTCGACTAAATGGAGTATGGGTTGCATGTTGACTTGATTCTTTCTTATTCATTTCATAATTGTGCCCGCTACTTAACATGTGCGTAGTATACAGGGTGTCCCACTATCGGTGTACTAAGCGCGAAGGGACCTGTAGTTTTGCATACACTGATCAACAACAAAATTACGTCAGAAATTTTTTCTGAAAATCCATGTTTTCTCTAGTTTCGCGCAGCCGGTAAGTATATAATGTGAGCATATTTTTGTCTATGAAAACATAGCTTACGTGCGGGTGGCAAAGTTGGGCGGGTTGCTTGTTATGGGTGTACACATAGAGTTTTAAGAATTCATCTACTTAAGTATTTGAAAAAAAATGCGTCTGGAATTTTATAAGTATTTTTTACGTACTCAGCGTATGCAAAACTATAACCTCCTTTGAGCTTAGTATACCAACAGTGGGACCCCCTGTATATAAATTAAATTTTAGTATTTTTGTTGCCAAGGACTGAGTTATAGCACAAGAGTTTCATCGAAATCCATCCAGTAGTTTTTATACGAAACCCGGTCAACAGACAGTCTTCTACTATACTACAGTTTTATTATATGTATAAGATAGAGTATAAATTTTAATACTTTGTTTACATAAAATGCAATACTTATATTGAAACAGTAGATAAAATAATATATAATAATAAGGAAAATCGCACAGACGGCCTTATCAATAATTATAAGTAATCACTTTCAGGCAACCAAGCGAAACTTATAACAAACGTAATTATATAAAGGCATTGCAACGCAATATTGTTGAGTTTATTTGTTTCTATCAATAAATAGTAAAAAAACGACGTGTGGCACTCGGGGACTGCCGCGGTAAAGCTATTGCATGCTATGCCTTCAAGCCACACCTCCGCCCGTCGGAGTGGGGAGCGTGAGGTTTTTTCGTTACGGAATTTCTCGATTCGGACCCCGCGCTCAAGGCCCGCGATAGAAGCTATGCAATAGCTTAAAACTTACTAAAATAAAAAAGTGTTAAATGGCTGAATAAATTGAGACAAAATATGTAGTATGTTAAACTTGTAGACATGGCAAAAGCTAGATTGAATAATAGCGCTCTGTTATTTTAACCACGAGTCTCTACAAACCAGTGTTGCGGAAACTTCCAAAACACATGTATGTGGTGACCATTTTGAAACCAATTTATATTCTATTTTCTCCTCCATTATTTAATTTTAACTGCATCTTTTGTGCTACTCACTGCCTATGAAATAAGAATGTCAACTACTAAGTCAATGTTAAACAAAAAAAATTCGAGATCTACGTTCTTTTGTTATCTCTGTATAAAAAAATATTAATTTCTAATAACAGAAGATACTTCTGGAGAGTCAAAGCTTTCGAATTTTAAGCTCGCTAAATTAGTTTATCCATAAATGCTCTTTTCATAGATACAATTTTATTATTATTTATTTATTGATTAAAACTGCAATGATGTAGGTAAAGTAGATGTATTGATTTACTAAAACACATAGGTACGTATATGTTACACACTGATTTCATCATTAAACAGTCTAAGTCCATACTAATATTATAAATGCGAAAGTTACTCTGTCTGTCTGTTACTCAATCACGCCTAAACTACTGAAACAATTTGCATGAAATTTGGTATGGAGATATTTTGATACCCGAGAAAGGATATAGGCTACCTTTTATTGCGAAATATGTACCACGGGCGAAGCCGGGGTGGACCTCTAGTATATAATAAGTAAAAAACAATTTGAAAATCAAAGCAATTTCACTACAATCACATAATGTAGGCAATGAAGTTATATCGATTGTGGCCACACTTCTGCTAAGTGCGTAACTATGTTATTGCTTGGCTCGAGGTTTTTATAAGAAAGTATAAGAATTACCTTTAGTGTATAGTTTTTATTTATATAGTAGAGAAAGGTTGCTTATTTCGAGATAAAATCAAACGTAAATATACGAAGACAAAATAATATTAATATTTTAAAGATAAATATAAAAAAAAAAATATTGATAAGATGTCACTTTATACCTGTTCCTGACTTGTCTTCTAGAATTGTTTCAATTTATTTTGATGGCATATTATTTTACAGACATCCCTATTAAAAAGCTGTTCATCTTCAACAAAGAAGCAATTTGAAATTCCATCAATTTCTACCAAATCAATATCCTTTTACCTAAATATAATCCACATTTACAAGGAAATATAAAAATAAGATGGCAAAGGCATCACGAAAGTTATAACACAATTCTGACTTCTTGCCTATTTCGCAGCAATACGTGACAAAATTATTTTGTAAGTTGCCACGTGTTTAGTTTGGTTTTAGAACTATGGGTTCAATGTTCTTTATTATGTAGCCGTTTGTCTCTTTTCCCAGGTTACCCGGGATCAATATAGTATGTTAAATACAGTCTATATTATGTTATAGAATTGTTAAAATAAGTCGAATAGTTTTTGTGTAGAATAGCAAACATACAATAAAAAAATGTTTGCGTGTACTAGTGTACACACGTAGAAGTGAAACTTCTGTATGACCTTATTTTTCAAAAAAAATAATTTAGTATATGCTACTTTACAGAAATACGTCGAATCACGCGTGGTAGAGATAAGAAAAAGATGGCGCGTAACGGAAAAATGTCACGCGTAACGAAAAAATGTTACACTAATTTTTTTTTAACCCCGATAAAGAAGTTTCACTTCAAAAATCAAATCAAATCAATTATTTTAATTATTATTTCTTCTCATTCACTTTCTGCATGTTTCTTTTCGACTCTCCTATCGTGAAAACGAAACGGATTTTGAAACGGTTTTCATTTATCGAAATAGTTCTCAACTTCTCAGTAATCTTAGGTGGAAATTGCTGTCTTTTACAAACTCTCTCTGAAAACTAGTTTTAGAAAATACGTTAATTTAATAATCAATAAAATAAATCTACACTTATATATATAAAACTGAAAAGTTTGTTTATTTATCTGGATGAACGTATTAATCGCAGGAACTACTGATTCGAATTGAAACATCCTTTTGTGTTAGATAGTCTACATAATAAGGAAACTGCACGGGTTAGTTAAGTAATATAACTTAATTGTTTTTGTTATACAGAAAGGTTATATAGGAAGTTACGTACAGCTAAATTTTAGAAATTCATTACTTGATCCTACTTCCTACTAATATTATAAATGCGAAAGTTTGTGAGGATGTGTATGTGTGTGTTTGTTACTCTTTCACGCAAATACTACTGAACCGATTACAATGAAATTTAGCACACATTATAGAGGGTAACTTGGATTAACACATAGGATAGGTTTTATTCCGGAAATCCCACGGGAACGGTAACTATGCGGGTTTTTCTTTGCAAAAGCGGGCGAAGCCGCGTGAAAGCTAGTAATATATATAATGCTTAACCATCAAATAACCCCAAATGCCGACCACTTAACGTCAATCGTGTTAATCACGTTCATGTTAGATGGCCATTTGGAAAAATGAGCCCAAAAATTAATGAGGCGACTATGAAGTCAAAAGATTTGGGTTTGTGGCCAATAAAAACCCACTCCGATTGGCTGAATTATTCCCGCTAGTTCGGATAGTTATTTTAATGATCATGTCTAGTTTATGGGAGTGCTTTTATTTTATTTGTCTGTCTGTAACTTGGGAATGAATAAATTTGTGTATGACATTTCATGGTTTCTTCAGGATAGTTCAGATTTGATTTTACAATGTTCTGAATATTTCAAAATGACATAGCAAAAAAATACTCTTTTTTACATGCTGTTACGCTCTGTTATAAATTTTTCTTAAAGTTTTTTTCTATAAAACTATAACCTATATTTAATTTAATGCACTAGTTTCCAATTGCTTGTCTCAGGTGTAGTCGAGATAAGCCGAGAAGATAATCTGGACGTAAAATGTAACAAGGATTTATTATAGAGAAAAACCTGACTGCGTGAAAAGCTTGAGATTTTAATTAATTACCTTATAAAACCACTTCTTTTTATAGCCATACATCTTTAAATAAACGATAAATTGAATAGAAGTATAAAAAATTTACGCTCATATTCCGCAACAAAATATTGTTTTTAAGATTACGTTACTCACCTCTAAGTTTATGATCTATAGCCTTTTTAGAAGTTACAAATCGTTCCCGCGAAATTATATTACCTACACTAGCTGCACAGCTAGCTGCGCTCCGCGGTTTCACCCGTGTGACTCCGCTTCTGTTAGTCAATCATGATTATATATAGCCTATTGCCTTCCTTGATAAATGGGCTAGCCAACAGCGAAATAATTTTTCAAATCGGACCAGTAGTTCTTCAGATTAGCGCGTTCAAACAAACAAACTCTCTTATAATATTAGTATAGATATAGTATAAATTACATACAAACCAAAAGGATATAACCCTATTTCTTACAGTAGGGTAATAAAAAATAATCTGAATATATAAAGTAGCGTTATATATCAGGTGCTAGACTCCTGAACATAATTATACAAAAGAATGTAACAATAAATAACAGCTAGTAATCTAGTGAAGTGCATACTTGAATCATTTAGGCTGTATATCCACGAACGGTTTAGAAAAATATTATTTTATGCATTATTTTTTTGTTAATTCTATGTCATTTGCCTATATCTATAAATTGTCTGTAAGTGTGTCTATTATTATGCAATATAAATGTATGCATCCTCTTCCATTTTCTCTGTTCATTTATAAAATCATATTGATTTCGATTTATCCGCAAATTATAACTTTTTGATATTATTATAATCTATATCGCGGGTCTCAAACCATAGGGGCGTATCCACAAAACCCCTACTTTTCAGGAGAGACAAAAAACTTAATAACTTTTTTTGTGATTGAGCCACCTTGTTGTGTTTTTGCATGTAGCTATATATTTACACTGCAGTTAATATGGAATGCTTGGTTTTGAGATATTCCCTCTGTAACACTAGTTTTTAGCTGATACGTCTATTTGCCATGACGAATAGACGGCAAAACTCCGTCAAATTTCCCCCATAAATGTATGGAATTTATGGACGTAAAACCCTTCTCCTTAAATTATTAATATTTATACTTATATTTATTTTTACCTAGTTGGTGACTCAAAATATTGTAATTTAGGAATGAGAACCCATCGAAATTAACGTTATTTACGCGGTTTTTAAAAATCTTACGCCTGTTTGGCTTGACATTTATATTGAGAGGCGTTTGAATTCAAAGTAGAGGTATAAACCAGTTTTATTCTACAATCTAGACAAAAAAAAAACAAATGGACGTAATTACACAATATTTTCTGTGTGAAAATAAAAATAAGCATATAAAAAATTAAATTTATTTATAAATCTGAACATAGTTACTTACCTACTTTAAATGACTAAAGTCACAAACATTTAGAACTACGTTAAAAACAACCGACTTCAATATGTAACGGAAAAGTAAAAAATAAAAAGAAGATTTGATGTTATTAATTATAACATATTATTTAGATGTGCTATTTACTAAATAGGTTTGATACTAAGTGCTTAGTGCTTGGCACCGACTTCAAAGCTATTTAATAAATAGCACATCTAAATAATAATATGTAGTAATTAATAATATCAGATTTTTTTTTTACCTTTCCGTTATTGAAGTGGGTTGTTTTTAATGTAGTTATTTTTAATACTTTATAATGTATTTATCAACACGAATCAAACGAGCCCAAACTCGATAAAGTTGAGTCAATATATTACTGAGTTCCTATGGCCACCTTCCGATTCCATCATCAAATCAGCTCTATGTCATGATAATGTTTCATCGTTATCCAATTTACATACTTTTACAAAATTTCAGCTTAATCGGTTACCGGGAAGTGTATTAAAGTTACTTGCTAGATTTCAATTAAGTCATCGAGATCAGACAAAAATGCTCATAAAATAAAAACTGCTAAGCCTATCCGAATAAATTTTTTATGAGACCAATTCGACACCATTACACATCAAACAAAAAAAGAATCACATAGATCGGTCCAGAAACCTCGGAGTAATCGGTGTACATTAATAAAAAAAATATACTGGCCAAATTGATAACCTAATTTTTACATGATTTGCTGGAGACATCATTACATATCTTAGCATTGAAGCCACCACTGAATTTCGATTTTGTCCTGGGCAGCAATCAGAATAAAGAATCAGGTGTTCCACATTGGTAAGCTTGGTGATATAAGTATACAAACATGTTGAGACTTCATTCGCCCCTCTATTTCTCTCGTACTCTGGCCAAAAGTAACAGTAGCCCAGTTTGCTCACTGCATTATGTATTGTGAAATTCATAAAGCCCAATTTCCTTTTATAAAAGATAGGTTTACCCAAAATGTCCATTAGGGACAGTATAATACTGCTTCGAAATCAAAGGTATAGACAAGAAGAGTAGAGTCAACCATTGCCTTTAATTTATCTTCTTCTTTTCTTCTTTGGCATATTCTTTCCTATTAACATGTTTTTCATACTCCTCCTGTTTTTCTTTCTGTTCTTCTTCGGGTAACTGCTCAAACTTATGACACCAACATTGGTCTATCCTCGGCTTGTGAAAATCTATATTATTTTCCAGAATTAATTCTTTGTATGAAATCTTGCAGATAGGAACCTTATTATTTTCCATGAAATGTTCTTTATAAAATAACTAGCTTCGCATGCTTTCTCTAAAACGATTTGAAATTTAAACTATCCTATCTCTCAAGTTGGATCGAACTGCACATGGGGTGCGAATTTTATTATAATCGGTTATGTGGTTTAGGAGTCCATTGAAGACAAACATTGTGACACGAGATTTATATATATTAAAGAAGATATATAATATATAGTAAATTCACTAAAGTTATTCCACGCATTAGAATTACATATACTCGCTTTGGCATCTCACTGCAGAATGATCGTGTTTCCGTGTTGTTGACATGACGATACGTCCACCAACTTGCTCTGTGACATCCTCCTAGTGACGAAATCTTGAGACAGCAATACTAAAATATGTAGACGTATGTGCATACGTCCGCAGTGATGACTAAATATCCCCAGGATCATGTTGACATTGATGGTCGTATGTGCATACGTCTATATAGCTCGATACAATGATTTCAGGTTAAAATAAAACAAACAGTCGTATGTGCATACGTCTATAAGGCATGTCAAAACTGCCTCAATAAGCAATAATATTGCTCTTACGTCTATTATACGGCTATATGGCCTAACAATAATTGTAGACTGTCTAGCTTACGGCAAATAATATTTTGCATTTTATACAAAAAGTAATCAGTATTAAATTATAAGAAAAATTGAGGTTATGTATTGCTTAAAGTAGAATCCAATGGCATTAAAAACGAAAAATCGCATTTTTGCATATACGCCCCTATGGTTTGAGACCCGCGATATATATTATAATAATATCAAAAATTCATATATTATGGTATAATTTGTGACAAAAAATGGGATAAAATCGTGTTCCTTAAGGAACGTACGTCTATTATGTGATAAACACACTAAGACTAAACCTACTACATACTACTTAATTAGAAGTGTAACCTTTGGAACATTATATAGAAGAATAAACATAATTGCCCTGAGTTAGGAGATATAACATACAAATAACGTCCATGTATATTTTTACACATTCTAACATCTACCACAACCTATTACTACTTTCGATAAAACCAAAATAACGTCAATAAAAACGCTCGTGCATACAAACCCTAACAACTTCATCTCGATGATAAGAATAGGTTTTGATAGCAGCGTTTATGAGCGGCCGTAAAAATAACGTTGACTCAGCAATTCATTATTATACACAGTCGAATATAGAATTTATTAAAACGTTGCTCTTGGGTACTATATTTTTATTACAAGACTAATGATCTCCTCTTATGGGGTAAGATTGTACATTTGTTTCTCTGATCTTTTGTGTATGTAAAATGTGAACTTTAGCTGAGTAAATTATTATTTTTAACAGTAACATTGCCTTCAAATTGACAAAATTAATATGAGATCACACGGAAGGACCGGAGCTTTCCAATAAAAATCATCAAAATCAAAATCCGTTCTCTCAGTCGAAAGTTATGAGGTGACAAACACAAAAAATAGTGTCGAATTGACAACCTTATAATTGTTTTTAGAAGTCGGCTGAAAAGGGTTTTTTTTTTAGTGAAACCCTTAAAAATGCTTGTGAGATGATGGAATACCTAACTTTAATTATGTTTGTTGCAGTTTAAACTTTCCTCAAGTATAAACATTTCCGATTAAAATAAACATTTTAATGATTCCTGGAAAGGTTAAGTCGATTTAAGTAAGTTTTCCTTGTGGAATTTTACATAACGTTGGCAATTAAAGCTTTGGATGAAGTTCTGTGTTGAATCCTATGGGACAAGGGACAGAATTTTGAAAGGGAATAGTTAGTTGGAAAATCAGCCGTAAATGTACAATGGGTTTACGAAATTATTTATTTAATAACTTATATTTATATTAGCTTCCTGCGGCTGTTTTGTATACAACTAATTAATTATGTACTAAAACCTACCCTGATAATCACGCTATTCATTCGTGAAAACAGAATTAAAATCGGTGCAGAAGCTTTTGAGTCTATCGCGAACAGACAGACAGACGCGGCGACAGACAACTTATTTATGTATCACTATATATTAGTGATAATGATTAGATATATTATGTATGAGTATTCTGTTACAAGTTCATATATCAACTTTTATTTTCATGATCAAATGAATGCAGTTGTGAATTTTAGTCCGTTCTTAATATAAATCGGTTCAGTGGCTTAGGTATGGTTTAATAATGATAATAATGAGTAGGTACTAGCGTACTTTAGGCGTGAAAACATAACAGGCAGAGCTTATAGTAACTATCGTATTGTGATAAAAATATTTATATGGGTTATATTATATTCAATAAAAGTATATTTGTATTAAAGGTGGAGGTGGAGGTCTTTTCAATGAAACACAAACACTTAATTTTATATAAATTTAATTAATAAATATTTTTGTTACAACTATTACCTACATAATACAATTACAATTTACAAACTTAAGGTAACATCATGTACAGTGGTGGTCACATAATTAAAGACACCTCCTAATTGACCATAAAAGATTTACATTAGGAAGTACAATTATCTGAAAAAGGTTTTTAATCTAGTATTATTTTTATTAAACCATACAAGACAATATGTTCTTTAAAATGAGGGACAAAAAATAGGTATATTCCTTGTTAGTTTCGACACTTGCTCTCTGCGGGAATGTAATACAAACTTTGTTTACGTACGTCTAGCTGGCCACTTAATTAAAGACAACAAGAAATGAGTTATAATTTTTTATAAATAAAAAGAAACAACATTGTGCGTTTATCGTTTTGCCGCGTAATTTCATAAATCGTTGACACTCCATAATTTTTTTGGCCATTTTTAACTTTTAAAATTGAAATTCATACGTTTAATTGTTTTAATATAAATTATTATGGTTAAAAACAGGAGTTGCAACTCGTCCACAAAAAAAAATATTTTTTACTTCCATGATAATTAAAATGTTCCAAGGATATGGTTATGAATGCTATAAAACATGTCAAGATGTTTCACACGACCAAAAATGTACTCAGAAAAGCAAAACTAAGTGAAACTACTCGGCCGAAAAATTCAAAAATGGTGTTGTTGGCTAAAAAAGATCCATTTCAAGGGTCGGAACTGATACAGTTCAGAGTTGTATGGTGCAGCAGGCTTGAAGGGGGGTCTGCAAGGGCAATTAGACGGAGACTGTGTGGGGAAAACTTGCAATGAAGAGTATTTCGGAAAGTACCACTTTTGAAAAAACAAAATGTGAAGGCAAGATTTGACTTTGCTACAAAATACGAACTTTGGACTGAACGAGAATGGAAACATGTGCTGTTTTTGCATGAAACTAAGATTAATATGATTAATTCTGTCAGAAAACAATATGTAAGACGCCATCTCAATAATTAAATGGATCCAAGATACACTAATAAGTAGTCATACATCGGGGTCGAAATATCAATGTGTGGCGCTATTTTTCTGGACTTGGCGTTGGATCTGTCAAAAAGACAGAAGGCAACATGGATAAATTCCAGTACAAGTATATTTTAGAGCAATCTATGCTGCCCTATGCGGAGGAAAATTTACCTTTTGTTGGGACTTTTCAACACGATAATGATCCTAAGCACACAGCAAAAGTAGTGAAATGATTGTTAAGGAACCAATCTGTAACTGTTTTGGATTGGCCCCCCTACAGTCCGAATTTAAATCCGATCGAAAACTTATGGAATCAAGAAAGAAAGAAGTCGTGGCAAAGCGGTCAACAAACGTCGACTAACTTTGCAAAGCATTTTCGAAGAATGGAACCAAATTAGTGATGCAACTTGTACAAAATTAGTTGCTTCTATGCCCAAGAGATGTAAACCATCATTACTGCCAAGGGACATGCAACCAAATATTGAAAAGTGTAAAAATGTTTTGTAAATACGTCAGACATTTTGTGTTGGAAAAATAATCTCATTAAAACAATAATTTTTTATATTTATTATAAGCGAGTCTTATGTCTTTAATTATATGGCCAGACCTTTGCTAGGATAAAACTGCTAGTAGTAAGGATGAACCGATTAAAATCTAACAAACCGACAAGTTCTGTAGATAAAATTTAGTTTAGCATTAAACAACACATACCTGAATATTTTAAAATTATTTAACAAGTTCCAATGATAGTGTAAAAAAAAAATGTTGAGAGAAATGCCTTGGGTAGTATAAAATGCTCTTAGTGTCTTTAATTATGTGACCACCACTGTATATCTAACATTTTATTAATATAATACACACACACACATACATATTATATGGAACAACCCTTTGTTAAATCCAAAATTCCCTCACAAAGGATATTCTTAATATATATAAATCTCGTGTCACAATGTTTGTCCTCAATGGACTCTTAAACCACTTAACCGATTATAATAAAATTCGCACACCATGTGCAGTTCGATCCAACTTGGGAGATAGGATAGTTTAAATCTCAAATCGTTTTAGAGAAAGCGGGGGAAGCCGCGGGCGGTAAGCTAGTATCACTATATATTTATAAAACACCCCATGGTTCCAATCAAACTAAGAAACCGTTCCCCATCCCGAATCTGACCCACTAGGGGCACCCCGCTAGCTACATTACAAGAAAAAGCTCACGAAATAATATATGTCCCCGGGAACAATATATTTGTGGAAAATGTTCCGGCCGTTCTCGAGGTATTGGGAGACAAACGAACAGCAATTGATTGTTATTTATCTTATATGTAGGAATAGGAATAATTTATCGTATACCTAGAATAATTTTAAATCTGAAAAAAATCGAAGAATTAACAGCTTATAATAATATAAAATGGTTAAAGAGATAAAAGTAGTTTGGAAACATGTTAAAAAAAACTATCGAATATACTAAAATATAAAAATCCGTTAAAACCATTTCTGAGGAATAGGATTAAGTACAAAATATAATATATATTTCTATAAAGGTATGTCTCTAATATATTTATTATTTACATAAGATGTGAAGAGATCGGAAGTACTGCAATATCTTCTAAATAACACCTAAGAAAAGATAACATAGATTATATTATAATATACTAGTGGTCCGCCCCGGCTTCGCCCGTGGTACATATTTCGCAATAAAAGGTAGCCTATGTCCTTTCTCGGGTATCAAAATATCTCCATACCAAATTTCATGCAAATTGGTTCAGTAGTTTAGACGTGATTGAGTAACAGACAGACAGACAGAGTTACTTTCGCATTTATAATATTAGTATGGATTTATGAGTGCTAAGAAAAACTAGCAGAATTTGATTTATAAAGGGAATTACTTAGTAACAATTTAACGGGAAATATCGGTCACAAATGCCTCCAGACATATTTCTTGTGATCAAGGTTCAATTTATGGGAGTTTTGGCTTGGTGACGCAAAAACTTATTGTTCTGACTACTAGGATTTGTGGTTTGAATTAGACTTGTTTTTTTGATTCGATTTTGATGTAAAGTAACTGTTTTATTATATTCTTATCTTTCTTCTTGTTAGTTCACGTTTAAAAGCTAATTGTGACAATAATTGTTTGCAAATATGATGTGATAATGCACAACAAATATTCTATCGAGTGTTCTTCTTAGTTTATGTGTATGATTTTTTTTGACATTTAAGTTTTTTGAATTTGATAAGTGGCTCAAAGTTTTTGGGAAATCTATTAATGTCGTTACGAACCCCGAATTTTAATGTGGAATATCTGCATTTTTATATAACATTATGTAGTGTCTATCATCATCCAATTCGCGTCATCTCCGCTTGTATACATACCTACAAAAAATTGCAAAGCCTATGTTACACTATGCCCATTGACATTACAATCGAAAGTGATTACATCATACAGTTGTCGCACATTTGTTACTCTAAATAATAATGGCTATAGAAACGTCTCCATTAATCTGTCTCACGATCAGCAAGAGATAAAATTGGCAAGCTTTAAAGACACTCCGATAAAAAACCCCTTTGTATGTAAACTAAAATTTGTCAAAACCCCACTCGAAGTCATTAATTCAACACCATTGTTGCCTTCCAAGCCAGAGGAATTTTTACAATCGGAAAGAGGAAGATTTAAAATTATATATGTATGTTTATCAGCCATCTGGTTTCCATAATACAAGCGAAAGCTTAGTATGGGATCCGATCGTGCCGTGTGTGAAAATTGTCCTGAAATATTTATTTATTTTTATTTATTGTTCCAGAAAAGCGGTACGGAGGAGAGGAATAAGCCCAAAAATGTGAAATGCGCGCCCGCACATGATTTCAATCGCCAATTTCACCCACACACCGACAAATAGCCAGCCGTACGAGACACAGATACACACATACAAACATGAAACGCAGAACGCGAGTCGCGAATCGAATATATTCGATCGAATCGATTACGAGTCGAACGCATCGAATAGTTCGTTCATGGCCGTCAATTTTACTGAGTACGCCGAAATACCATATTACATAAAGGCGACGTCGATGACGTTTTGCATAGTGATCATGTGTTTGGGGGTGATCGGTAACGTGATGGTGCCGATAGTGATATTAAAGACGAAGGATATGAGGAACTCGACGAACATATTCCTGGTGAACTTGAGCATTGCTGATCTGATGGTGCTGCTGGTGTGCACGCCCACGGTGCTCGTGGAAGTCAACTCGAAGCCGGAGACGTGGGTGCTGGGCAAGGAACTGTGTAAGTAGTTGTATTATCTCTTCATGAACTTAACACGTTGATTGCTTTGAGAGATACCTGTAACAATAGAATTAAAAAAAAACAATATAGAATGCAAATAAGTGATAATGATAAAGAGATAGAAACTGATAAAGATTTAAAAATAAAGTCGAGTTAGTAATATCGTTTTGTGACTCCTAAAACTTTCGCCTTTCGTTTATGTTTGAATTATTCCCGAAAAAGGCATGTCCTAAGAATTGAGAACTTCTGTCGTTTTGGAAATAATAATCAAGACTATTCATGAAGCGTTTCAAAGTTCGCAGGAAAAGCTAATGAAATATAAAGTTAACTAAGAATTCGGGGTATTTAAATAATACTGTATTAAAGAGACCTTTTGCCTTTATCTCATTTCCAAGACAAATTAGTGTGATCGTGATGTTTTTCACGTGTTTTTATTATGAATTGATATAACGACACAAAAACGTTTTCAAAAATCAATTTTATATTTAACGTTACAAATAAAAAAAATATCAATACCTTCGAAAAAATAAGGAATCGCAAGTTTTGTGGCTTCGCATATCAAAGTTTCAAATGTTAAATATCATAAAATTGTGCAACTTGTTCCGTCTTTTAAGTAGGTCTTAAGTAGGTACTAGATGTAACTTTTGGACAAGTTAAGCCAACAAATTTTAACACAAACAAATTACATAAATACCCTCACAAACGTTTTACAAGTACCTACTTCTCTCCTTTACAATAACGTCTTAACCTATTATATTACATTTGTATCGTCTTTTGTTACTAATTCACTAATCACCACATCAATGGCTTAAACTATAATAGTAAGCACAAATTATATAATTCTATACTAGGTATTCAGTCTATTCATACATGCTATTGTAATGCCTTCAAAGGACTTCATTTGATACGTGTGTTGTTCTGATTTTGGCATGTGGCTTAAGATCCTGTTGCTTATATGTAAATTAATATGTATTTGAGATACTAAGTAGATGTTTCACCCGCATTGCTCCGCTCCTGTTGGTCTTAGCTTGATGATAGCCTAGCCTTCCTCGATAAATGGGCTATCTAACACTGAAATATTTTTTGAAATCGGACCAGTAGTTCCTGAGATTAGCGCGTTCAAACAAACTCTTCAGCTTTATAATATTAGTATAGAAATTGTTGACGCCGAAACTGTTATTTTATGTATTTTGATAAGGATTCAAGTCAGTTTAAATTAATTTATCTGAAACAAATCGTACAAATAATTATTTTGTTATATTCTACCATAGTATACCTTCATAGAAAATTGATAAAAATATATAGATATAATAATTTACTTTTAAAAATACAGAAATAAACAAACAATTTCGCCAACCAATAACACGATCTCCAATTGTCTTCTGATCCGATTTTTTAAAGAGATTTCAACAATGGAGTATTTAATATACCCAATATGGTCAATATTACCAAAAAACTCATCGATGTTACGTAAAATATCGGTAAATGAAACAAAAATAATTTTTTCAACACTAAAATCTTCGGTTACGATATTACGAGCAAATTAATTTGAAATTTATATTCAGATATTCCCATTTCGGCTTCATTAAATATTAATAAAAAGTTTTCGAACTAAATTAAGAATCGTAACTGTTTTTATGAACCGATATTCTGCGATACTGGTTGTAATTTGAGCAATTGATACAAAAACAGTGGAATTTGAGTTGATTATAGTCGGAGGGTTCTGTAATATTTTCTTGATATAACAAGCTTTTTGCCCCGTATCCACTTGTGTTGAAAAATATATTGTCTATCACTATATCACTCAGGCTGCAGATGTATCTACTGGTGAAGGAATTTTCAGAAGTTTATTTATAACAAACTGTTGAATATGTTATTTATTAAATGCTAGAGTAAAATAAACTAACTAACGCCCGTGGCTTTCTTTGACTTATGTATCCATGTAAGCATTTGTAACTGGCTACAACTCGATAAAAAGACAATTATATACTTGTTAATATTGTTTTTTTATATAGTAGTTAACGAATTTAATATAGAGAGAATAAAAAATAAAAATAAAAATGTACGATCTGCATTAAAATCAATATTGTAAACGGTTAAAATTCTAAAGAACTGAGTACTCTTAACGTATACCTAATGCCCATACTGTGTATTTTTAACCGACTTCAAAATGAGGAGGAGGTTATCAATTCGGCCGGTATATTTTTTTTACTATGCTGTGTATGAGCAGTCCTTTCTCAGCCCACTTTTAAAGATTTTACAATGTTCTTTAGTAATAAATCAAAGCTCGTAAAGATAAAATTAATTAACCAAACCCACTCGCTACAAATATGTTAATTTACCAATAAGCCAGTAATCATTATCTTTCAATACTTTGTTATCAACGGCTGCTAAATTAAATAAATACTGATAAAATTACAGCTATACCTTCCAACCATATTTTTATGATGCATGCGAAATAAGGGCATTTCAAAGAGAGCGTTTTTATATTCAAATTTTTTGTGACTTCATCATTTGTATAGCGCCCGGCAAACTTCTTGGCCAAAAAGTATCGTGGTGGGGGAAGTTTGCGCATCAAGTTTTAGTACATTTTTATATGCGCAAGCTACCACCACGCTACTTTTTGGCCAAGAAGTTTGCCGGGCGCTATATCTATGGTGTCAGGACCTATAGAACGGTTGAATAAAATGACAATTATAACTATGAATAAAAATAATTATATGTTCACTGCCTGATCCATTAAACATTGTTTTAGCAGGTCATCGCTTCATAGGGCTTATTACATAATTTACCTACTTACCATATATCTAAAATTTCATCATAATCGGTCGTGCAGTAGAGTGTAACCACAAATTCTTTCGAACATATTATGTTTATTAATTGCGGTTCAAAGATTCCAATTATTAATCGATAAAAGAATGACAAGGAACCCATCCTTTCGAAAATCCCTTCACTTCAATGAAATATCAATGTGGGCTTTAGTGGGCGTCAATCTTGAAAATTACTTAAAATTATATCTTTTATTACTTGTAAGTACTTCGTTCTGGTTTTAATTGAATTATCAGTTATTTATATGCAGATAATACGTAATTGAGAGTTGATAATTTGGTCTTAAGCTAATTATAAAAAAATATATTAAATAACTCGTGATAAACTATGAAATTACTTGACCGATCTTGATAAAAGTGTACCTAATAATTTGTTTTTACCTGAGGAATATGTAGATTTCTTATTGTATTTTTAATAGGTTTTTAAAACAGTGAAAACAATGAATCTAAAAAAATACTTACTAAATACATCTTTTAACTAAAAACATAATACGAAGGCGCATATATATTATATTTTCTTTAGCGTTACTAAAACAGCAACATATAAATTATTCTGTAGAAAAATATAACTTTGAGTAGGAACTAAAACCCATTTTTTCAAAGCTTCATCTTAATCTCTATATACTTCTGTGTATCTGCATGAACACACACACACAAATCCGCATACATATTCATTATTGGAACACAAAAATGACAATATAAATTACATTAAAAAAAATCAATTATCAAAAATAACAAGAAATTACGAGGAAATTGAAGAAATCGTATCGTAAAGATCAAAATGTTTTTATGGTCATATTTCGTCATAGTTCAGGATACATCGCCCATTTTTGCAAGTGACTACTATCAAGCTAATTTTCCGTTTGTAGCTTTATTTTGATGAGACGCCCAATAATTTCGTGTACGAAAGTCTCGATTGTGCAGGTAGCTAACAGAGATAACAAGGATAAAAATTTTTGATTTGATGGTTCTCAAATATTTATTACTAACTGAATGAATTTTTTTTTGTTCAATCTCAAGATAATTACCTAAATTATTCGAAAAAATATTTGTCCTACAAAATCTATGGTTTGTTCAAAGAGTCCCCCTTTCCAAAGTGTATCGATAACGAGGTCATCATAAATGATTACTAACAAGCTGATTTTTTTGTTTTCACTTAGTTAATGTTTATATAATTCAACAGACATATTGTCCTACAAATTGCGTAATAAATATTTGAGAACCATCAAATCAAAAAATGTTATCCTTGTTATCTCTGTTAGCTACCACAATTGAGAGTTTTGTACACGAAATTATTCGGTGTCTCATCAAAATAAAGCTACAAACGGAAAATCAGCTTGATAGTAGTCACTTGCAAAAATGGGCGATGTATCCTGAACTATCATATTATATTGGTTGGAAATTAAAAAGAAATATGTTTATGAAGGGAATTACAAGAAATGCTATTTAGATATCTGAGAAATTTGATTATCCTTAAATAACTGACTGTATGATTTTTGAGTAGATCGCTCAGACAAGTGGGTTTTAAAATAATAACTCAGTCTAATTTATTCAAACGAATAGCATATGGCACACTTCTATCCAACTGTGATTTCAAACTATAAGTGTAGTACAATAATATATTCTGTGCTTTAAGTACGTATGTAGCTTTAATTATAACTAGCAGTCCGCCCCGGCTTCGCCCGTGGTACATATTTCGCAATAAAAGGCAGTCTATGTTCTTTCTCAGGGTCTAAAGATTGTCTATGCCAAATTTCATAAAAATCGGTCCAGTAGTTTATGCGTGAAAACCATACATACATACAAACTTTTCCTCTTTATAATATTAGTAGGTCTCTCTTTATAATAGAAGTATAGATATACGTAGTAAAATAAAGTTTTGAAATTTTTATTTGGCTGTTATTTCGTTAATTTATAGAATAGAATCAATTTATATAAATCAAACCTAGAAGATAGAAAAAGCAACATATAGGCAACTTTTTGACTTGAAATTTAAACTATCAAAACATTTGGGTCGGTAGGTATGATTGGTTACTTAGGCAGGATACATAGGTAGGTATTCAGATAATAATTTTCACAACGCGGCTAAATACGGGAACGTCAGCATATACAAATTTGTCACACTCTAGCATCAAGGGATTTAATTCAAAATTATTCCAAGACAGCCAGTTCAATTTAATTCTTAAAGTTTCTTATAAATTCCTAGAATACTAACTCAAGAAACGTCAAAATAGCGGATTCCTCGGCGCTTAGCATTCTGATATGAATTGAAATTTGATAAGTTTCTAATTCAATTGAATCTCGAACTTTCCATTCAATCTTCGATAAAAACAAGAGGGCAATAGAATTTATTTTTTCTACAATTTTGCTTTTTATTTCGCGCTGTTTTTGTGAATTGAAACTTTTAGGGGTGACTTCTGTAAGACTGTTTGTCTTCATTGATTGGTTAAAAATAATATTTTATTAAGAGCTTTCAAATATTAACCGCCTATAGAAGAGGAGTTCATCAATAAGATTGTTCATCAAGAAGATGTTTGTATGTTTGTACACGTATTTATCACAACCACTGATCGAATTATAGTTGATATATTTTTATGAATAACTGCAAGTTCTTCAAATTTTCCCGTATGTTAAAATATTTTGTTGCAGTGAAACTTTTTTAGGCGCGTTGAGATGATTTTGATATCTTTGAATCTTGCCAAAGTAGTTTCACTTCTGACACGTGTGGTTGGCATAGACGCTCTTTTTTACTAATACAAAGATATTAACCGAAATGTTAACTGTTAAGGCTGTATGAGTTTATGTACTTATTTATGTAATAGTTTCAAGTATATATAACTTGACTTTATAAAAAATACTAGATTTTCGCCCGCGGCTTCGCCCGCGTTTTCAAAGAAAACCCGCATAGTTCCTATTCCCGTGGGATTTCCGGGATAAAACTTATCCTATGTGTTAATCCAAGTTACCCTCTTTATGTGTGCTAAATTTCATTGTAATCGGTTCAATAGTTTATGCGTGAAAACCATACATACATTTATACCTTTCCTCTTTATAATATTAGTATAGAAGTATAGAAATACGTATTTTCTTATGAAATAGCCTTCAAACGAACAATCCTTTTTATTTCAACGTTAATAGCATCTTTGTCTTAATGAAATGCATTCAATTAATTTGTTTACAAGAACGTTATCGGAGAGAATCCGCCATTTTAGTTAGAGCATACAATAAATGTTATTTCATTTAGCTTATTTATTTACTAGCTTTCCGCCTGCGGCTCTGCCCGTGTATTCCAAGGAAAAATCGCCTTGCTTCTATACCAAATTATCTTGATCTCTGTACCAAATTTCATCCAAATCAGTTTAGTGCTTTGCGGCGAGAAGAAGAGACAAATAGAGTTTTTATATGAAATAATGTTAGGATTGCGTGAAGACTTCTAACACTAGTTGCTGGTGCCGGCTTCGTCCGAGTTGTTCCTGGATAAACTTACATAAAGATTACACGTGGCCTGGGTTCGATTTCCAAAAACTAAAGACTGTCTTGATTGAATCCTAGAAGTTCAGTAAACGACATAACATCGTATTATAATTATTATCAGTAAAATATAATATAAGGACTTAAGTAACTCTTATTTCCAAATTAGTAACTGCCTTTTTATTAACATTTTCAGTTCATAAAAAAAACTTGTAATGATAAGGTATTACGTTATATAGTATTACTTCTTAAAATCATATAAAATGTTTGAAAAATCATATATGTATAGAATGTTAGAATATACTACATATAACGGGTTTTAACTAAGATAATATTAGAGTATTAGTTTATCAATAGAACTGTATGCGGGTGTAATTTATTACAGACATATCAAGCTATGAGGGGCTTAGGAAATTAGGTTTAGGTTAGGAAATGTAATTATCTGTATGTATACATGATGTCATAATATCTGTTCTATTCAGAGGAAAATAATGGCACTTGTGAACTTTAATAATGCTTCAAAAACGTTTAATAAATTTATTTGGAATAAGCTTTTTTAAATTGTTATTTTAATATTATCTATTTAATGATTTTAACAACGAATCCTTATTTTCTTCCTTTTCAGTCATCTCCAATCTCTATCACGTACGATGTATCAAAAGTACTTCGTAATATTTTGATATTCAAAAAAATCATAATTACTATACGCTCGCCCCGGCTCTACCCGGAATTAACTAAGTTAAAAATCTTCGAAAAATCGTCTACAATTAGATTTTAACGTTGAATAAGTTTTTGAGCTAACTTAAAATATGTATAACATACGTTTTGTTTTTAATTTATACTAATATTATAAAGCTAAAGAGTTTGTTTGTTTGAACGAGCTAATCTCAGGAACTACTGGTCCGATTTGAAAAATTATTTCGATGTTAGATAGCCCATTTATCGAGGAAGGCTATATATAGGCTATAATCATCACGCTAAGACCAACAGGAGCAATGCGGGTGAAACCGCGCGGCACAGCTAGTTATTCATAACCGTATTGATGCCTTAATTTACTTCAGCAATGAAATTTCTCTCTTATTCAATTTCCCTAAATCTTTTACTATAACATCTAAAAATTCTTTCAATTAATAAAACACTATTTTCCAGGTCTAGCAGTACCCTTCGTCGAGTTAACAGTCGCCCACGCGTCCGTACTAACAATTCTGGCGATCAGTTTCGAGCGATACTACGCGATTTGTGAGCCCCTGCGAGCTGGCTACGTGTGCACCAAGACAAGGGCCACGTTGATATGTGCACTGGCGTGGTTCTTTGCTGCTTTGTTTACTAGGTATGTATTAAAGTGGCTTGATGAGCGCGCAATGGACTGTGATGTTTGGAAAGTGTGCTTTTAAGTTTGCTGCTATGTTTATTGGGAATGTATTTGGTGAGGGATCAATAGATTGTGATGTTGGAGTGTGTGGTAGGGTAGAGTTAATATGTGCGCTAGCGTGGTTCTTAACTGCTTTGTTCATTAGGTATGTATTAGCGTGGCTTGATGAGCGAGCAATGGATTGTAAAGCTGGAAAAGTGTGGTTCTTTTCCGCTTTGTTAACTAAGGATGTATTTGTTGAGGGAACGATGGATTGTGAAGTATGAAAAGTGTGGTAGGGTAGCGTTAAATGTGTGCTGGCGTGGTTCTTTGCCGCTGAACACAGTAGGTATGTATTGTAGGACGCTTGGTGAGCGAGCAATGGTTTGTGATGATGAAATTTGTGATAGAGCCATTGCATGTTGGGAAAGTATGCTAGAATAACTTGAATATGTGCGCTGGCGTGGTTCTTTGCTGCTTTTGTTGACTAGGAATATATTTGGTGAGGGAACAATGGATTGTGATGTTTGGAATGTGTGGTAGTGTAGAGTTAATATGTGCGCTAGCGTGGTTCTTTGCCGCTGAACACAGTAGGTATGTATTCTAGGACGCTTGGTGAGCGAGCAATGGATAGCGATGTTGGGAAAGTGTGGTAGGGTAGCGTTAATATGTGCGCTGGCGTGGTTGTTTGCCGTTTTGTTACTAGGTACCTATGTATTTTGGGAGCTTGGTGAGCGAGCAATGGATTGTGAGAATGGGAAAGTCTAATGTTGTGATTTCGATTAATAAAGTAATTATAAGGTAAACAGAACTTTATGGATAACCAAATAAGAATTAATTAATTAATTAATGATGTTTAAATGAATGACAAGATGTTTAAATATGAAGTATGTTTTGCGCCTTGAATCTACCGAACTGATTTTATCACATAGGTATATTAATGAAAATAGCTTAATTTTTTTGTAAAAGCGAAGCGAAGACGAATTGTTAGAATTATGCGAAATATTTCACAAATCACAAGCATATAAATTGGTTTTGTTTGGTTTGGTGTGATATTACCATGTTTTAAATGCATAATACGCACAAAATATTTATAATGCTATCTCGATACCCCACATTGAAACTTCTGGGGTTCGCTTGTGTGTTTTGTATTACTGCTGTTATCAAATAATTATTAAATTAATTATATAAATATATTGTAATATTTCAAAAATATATTAGGATGGTTATTTCGTGTTTATAAACACGAATTTTGAAAACTTTTGTAATTAATAAAGATTAATATTTTTTTTGGTTCGTGTCTTACTTTTATGTCAAAGAGATAAAGAATAAGTCATTGTTTTCCACTAAGGTTTTCCAATAAAGTTTCATTATGAATTAAAAACAAAAGATTTTCATGATATTATTGCAACAATTTTATAAAAATTAAATTATATTTGTTATAATCGCGAATAGATAGGCAGACGAGGTAGAAAGTTTGTTTTAAAAAATGTAGAGATGTTTATCTTTGTCAAAACACCTCTCGTAAATACGGAAAATAGCTAAAATTCATAACACTATTGTGGATGAACCACACAAAGGTACAATCTATGTCCAATATGCAAGAACTAATCAAACAGAAAACGCAACGTTCCAAATATTCCACCATTTAACATTTAATACTATAAAGCATTAAATTTCAGGAAATTCGACAATTAGTTCGCAATATAAAGTTCCGTCGAACTTCTGTATCCAAAGTTCCGGAAGCTTCGATGGGACAATTGTTAAACCATTGTTTGATGACAGTTGGCGACATCTGTTTCTGAAAATTTAATACTCCATCGGGTCAAAAGTAGGAATTACTTACGATATCATAGATTTATTCTTCATATAGATTGAAGATTTTTTAAGTTTATAAAATTTTAATTTCACGACAAATTGAAAAACCGATCCGTTTCGATCCGCTAAGACCTAATAAATTATACACTTAAACCTTGCTTTTGAATCGCTCTATCTATTAATAAAAACCGCATTAAAATCCGTTGCGTAGTTTTAACGAATTTACCATACATAGAGACAAGGACAGAGTAAACGACTTTGATTTATACTATGAAGTGATAATCGATGTAAACTTTAAAAAGAAAATAAATAAGTTCTAAGAAAGAAAATGTTTAACTACAACTTTTAAAATAATCGCGCTCATACTTTTCACTTTTTATCATAAATAATTTTATCTAAAACAAGAATAAACCTTCTAAATTTTTCCTTTGTTTCAAATTCAACATAGCATCGCACCCATAAAGTATAGAAATAACTCCGAGAGCGCAACCCTAACGAATAAAACTCCTCGATATCTCGTGATACGCTGTCAAAACGTCCACTAAATTGGCTCGCAGGTTTCCTTACACTTAAAACTTTTCATATTTAACGTTCAGCATTTTTCAAGATACACTTTCGGGCCATTTGATATGTAAAGTTGAATTGACTAAGCAATAGGGCTGTCAAAAATGGGAAAATATTGAACAAGTTTTGGTATGCAGACGTTTTCTGGTATTAAGGGCTATTTTTTATTCAGATTTATTGGTTAGTTGATGCATGTGGCTTTGCTCATGTTAAGCGAGATTTTTGTCGAGCAAGCTTTTTTGAAAACTAAATAATTGTAAAAATAACTTGTTGTTTTTATTATGGTTATGATACCTACTAATTAAATTAAAGTTTAAAATATATACAGGGAAAATGCTATCATCATCTGAACCATAGAACAGATTTGGATGAAATTTAGAATGGAAACAGCTGAAAACATAATATGCTAGTTTAAAAAAAATCAAAAGGTTGTAATACGTGTTTTTTTTTCGTAGGCGAAACCTCTAAGCATAACTAGTTTTATCTATCTACTAGCGGTCCGCCCCGGCTTCGCCCGTGGTACATATTTCGCAATAAAAGGTAGCCTATGTTCTTTCTCAGGGTCTCGATAATCTGTGCCAAATTTCATCAAAATCGGTCCAGTGAAAACCATACATACATAATTACAAACCTTTCCTCTTTATAATATTAGTATAGATATATATACTTGAGTCCTTAAGGGCCTATCTTTATCCAGATCACATGAAACATAATGAACCGTTTCGAGCTTTTTATAGCAGTTGAAATGATCATTAGCAGAGAGATAAATTAGTATGCGTGATTACCTTAGAAATTAACGACTACCGTTTAAACGTTTTCATATTATAAAAGGCGGTTTTTAAATGGGACTGGTTTAGTTATAGGAAAATACATATACATATTTATACATATGACGTTCTACAATGAAACAAAAATTACGAAATACATTATCTAATATTAAATATTATCTATACGAAACAAAAATTAAGAAAAAATATTAAAAATACAAAATAGAGACGAAAGATTTTCATATTGATGTTATAGTTCCTCTTATATATCTTGATAATGTTAAAAATAGTTTGGAAAATCCAAAAGTGCACGCCTCATAATCTCATCCTTTACAATAAAATTGATTATTTATAAAGAGTACACTATAAAATAATATAAAAAAGAAATAAAATAAAACAGTTGGAAAAGTAAAGAAAGCGGTACCGTAATAATTGAGCTATTTTTCTTGTGGCCCCACCTAGATGTGAAACTGCGCAGGTTTAAGGGACTGACTACCAACTTATTTTTTAAACCTTGGCTTATAGTATAAAGAATCGAGTTTATAATGGTGAATTTTGAGTACACTATAAATATAAAAAAAATAAAAAAATAAAGAGTATATATAGATATACTAAAATTATGGAGAACAGTCGATATTTTTTTTTTGTTTATTTAATAACAATTAAACCACATCGAATCAGACCCTGAAAAATGAAAGGGTTCTATTCCTGAGCATACTCAAGCGTAAGAGAAAAAAAAAGACTCGATTAGTAAAGTATTTTGGTCGCTATCGTGTTAACAAGAAAATCCTCCGCACATACAGACACACGGACGTCCAAGACAGAACTTTTTTAAACTGTTTTTTAACTAGTTTAAATAACAAAAATGACATCAAAAATATCATGAATGTTAAAAATAGTGTTTTTTCTTAATATGTGTGTGTATGTATTATCTTACAAGTGCAATGTATGATACATAAAGACATTTTAAGTTTGAAAAATCAGATGTTTTGCGCGAAGTGACAGTAGTACCCACCTCAACGCTTCGCTTATGAGGCGTGCAATAACGAATCATAATTAGAAAATTAAAGATATATACAAGTAAAATTAAGTCAGTATATCATCGTGCTACTTGTGGTGCTACTAATATATACGTAAGTAGGTACAATAATGTGAATAGAATAATGTTTATCTGTGCCAACTTACGTAAAGCTCTTTTCAGCAATATAGTTTGATTACTCAAACTCAAACATTTATTTATTAAAATAGACTTTTGAATAGATTATCCAGCGATTGTTATTACTAAGGCTGGTTGCAGAGCTTGACCGACCATCAGTGCGTACCGTCGGTCCTGACGATACGCATCAACAATTGCGCGTTACGCGTGCGTATGGTCGGTCTAGCTATGACCGGTTTTATGAATTTTCATACATAATATGACAAGCGCGACTGACGTACCTACGCACTGATGGTCGGTGAAGCTCTGCAACCAGCCTAAATCTATTTGCTAAAAATCAATGTATTAAATCCGCACAGAAAATATGCTTTATAAAAACTATAAAAAAAAAATGACAAATGTAATAAGACTTTAATCAATTATCAAACCTCAATAAAAGGCGGTTTATTTTCAACAATAGGTACTTTTGCAGGCAGGTCTGTAAATTACTGTTAACAATACTGATTCTCAGTGACCCAAAAATTGAAAGTAGCCACTCGGATTTCACAAAACATACTTGACCTATTTTCTTATATAAAGTAGCAATATTTCACAAATCTATCCATCCAAATCCATATCCAAAAAAGTGTTCGTTTCACATCTTAAAACTCAAAAACGGTTGAACAAATTCTAATAATTTTTGTTTTGTAGTTGTCTTTGCTTGTATTAGCATATAAATAACAATTAATAATTTGAGAAGAAAGTCTTAAATATGATATTTAAGTTTATTTTGTGTAGTAGTAGTAAAATTTTGTATATTTTGACGAACCACAAGCGCTTCTAACAGAAATCTTCACTACATAGTATAAAACAAAGTCGCTTTCTCTGTCCCTATGTCCCTTTGTATGCTTAAATCTTTAAAACTACGCAACGGATTTTGATGCGGTTTTTTTTTAATAGATAGAGTGATTCAAGAGAAAGGTTTAAGTATATAATTTATTAGGTTTAGACAAAGCGGGCGAAACCGCGGGCGGTAAGCTAGTTTTGAATAAATAAATGTTTGAGTTTAGCTTATAGTCTACACGTGTAGAGCCGGGGCGAACTGCTAGTTTAATATAAATATTATTCTATAAAGGAGTCTGTACAGAATAAGCGGAGACAGATAAATTCAGCAAGTTTCGTCGATAACGTCAAATGAAATAGAAATATAAATAATAAAGTACGGCTTTGCGAGATTATCCGCGGACCGTGTCAGAAATCGTGCAATTTATTATATAAATATCATATTCTTGTAAAGATAACTTCTTATTGTACAATTATTTTGCTGAAAATAAAAGGTTTTTATTTTAAACGTGCAAACGTGGGAGGATCGTTTGTGAAATAAATATTGTTTTCCTAATGGTCTCTGCTAAGAATATTGATTAAAACAAAATTAAAATAAGATGTATCTGTGAGGGATTTTATGCATAGAAATCCTGACATTAGAAATAGGATTTTTTTTTAATTATAAATTTATAATAGGAATTTAGTATTTACTAATAAATATGATATATTTTACATGTGCGCGTTCTTTTTCGCGATTTATTTTTGTTTCAATAGTTTAAAAATATGAAACCGAACTTGCCACTTAAAATTAATTATAACTATATTTAATGTATTTAAATGAGAAGAAAACATATAATTTTTGATATGAAACTTCTTTAGGCGCGTTGAGAGTAAAATTTCAAGATCGTGTCATGGCAATAGGTACCATCACGTCATGGAGAAAGGCGACGATTTTTGAATTATCTTTGAATTTTACTAGGCAGTTTCACTTCTGAACACTCATTTTTTAATCTCTTTTACAAAGTTTTTGAATCAATATCTTCGTTACACAAATTGCATCAAAGAGTCACTGACCCCATCAATGGGTCTTCATTATGTTAACCCCGTCGTGAAATGCAAATTTTTGCTTTAATTAAAAAATAAAGTAGCGATTTAATCCTGTAAGCGGAGCAAGCATTATTGGATAGTGCGCCATGAAACTAGCGTTTAATATAGATTTAGAAATATAAAAAGAGACACTTTCTAATTGCTATGCAAAAAAAAGTGTGCGTGTACTAGTGTACACACGTAAGAAGTGAAACTTCTTTATGACCTTTTTTTTCAAAAAATAATTTACTATATGCAACTTTACAGAAATAGGTACGTCGAATCACGTGTGGTAGGGATAAGAAAAAGATGGCGCGTAACGAAAAAATGTTACACAAAATTTTTTTCCAACCCCGATAAAGAAGTTTCACTTCAAAAAGTTAACTACTAGTACCTAGTCTCTTTTTTGTGAATGTTTTTTAACTAGAGTTACTTAAATGCTTAGTAATATGACGATTCATAAACGCTTCAGCAAGTAATTGAGCTGAAATAGTATAAAGCAGTATAAAGGACGAACAGTAAAACACAAACAAGATATTTTAATTTCAACAAGAATTAACTGTTTGTGAAAAAAATATCAACATCGACTTTTAAAGTAATTGAAATGTTTTCTAAACTTAGTACCTTAGTTTTGCTATAAAAAATTGCGATTTATAATGATTATCGAAATAATCCAAACAGCGTCGAGGAATATGTCTATTTATTCAAAAACGAAATCTATACCAATCATTTAGTAA
The DNA here is from genome assembly GCF_905220415.1 of Colias croceus. Lineage (NCBI taxonomy): Eukaryota > Metazoa > Arthropoda > Insecta > Lepidoptera > Pieridae > Colias > Colias croceus. The sequence continues at coordinate 7,503,134 of NC_059560.1, forward strand.
ATTATATCCGCACAATATAACATGCAATTTAAACTAAAAAAAACATGACACCTATTTGATACTCAAAAAACTTTAAACTAATCTTTAAAATACATGCAACTAGAGCAAAAATTCCAGTCTTTATAACCAAGAAAAGTGAGATATTCTTAAAACCAATTTATCTATCTTTTATCAATACAATCATAACCTAAAAGCCACGGTTTATGGCCCCAGAGCGACGGTTTGACGACACTTACTTGCAAGTTCTTCTGCATTTTATGGACCATTCCTGGTACCAGCACTAACTTGTACTGTATTGTTCACAATTTGGGTCGCCTTGTGAAATTGATAGTAATATTACATGCTAGCTAAGAATACGCTTAAAACATTAAACAATACAACGTTTTGATATAATCGCTTTGAAGAAGCAGCACATAATATTAATATTATAAACGAAAGTTTGTAAGAATGTACGTTTTGTCTGTTACTCTTTCACGCGAAAACCATTGTTTAGATTTTGATGATACTTGAAAGTGTTGAAGCTTATGTACTACTAGAATAACACATTACATAAAACTCAAACCATAAATAAGCATTAAAAATATCTGCTTTTGCCCGCATATTCGTCCGGGGGTGAAACCGTGCGGCACAGCTAGCTTAATATTTGCTGACCAAGTTTTTCAATTGTAGGCTCTTGAGGTTGTGTTTGCTTCAAGTTTTGCACGGGATTTATTAACTTTTGAGGTAGTGATTACTTAACTACTTAGTACTTACAGATATACTTTTATTTATCAAGACTTTATCAAAAACACCTAAAAACAAAAACGGGTAAAGATTTGGTTTTTAGATGTTTCTATTCAATTATGTATTGATAAGGATATAATACAACTAGCATGGCGTGAATAATTACCCTAAAGTTCCCCAAAAAATCACACAATTTTCATATTTAAAATCCTTTTTTAAATATTAAAAATAAAACATAATTTCATAAAATAATCGTTTTGAAAAGTGATAATGACAAATCGTGCATGCGATTAACCGCCAAGAACCCTTTGAGAACAAGGTTCGTACACAACAATATATGACAGCTTTGTACGACTAGCTTTACGTTCGCACCTCACTATGCTTTGCACCCCTGATTTTATCGTCTTTTCCGTTTTTCCATACACATTTTCTTTTTCACACATCATTTGTTACATGTTTGTTTTTTCTTTCGGTTGGGTTGTTTTTCGTAGTTTTCCTATCTTTTAATTTAGGTTTTGTTTTTCTGTTTGCAATTAGAATGAAATGTTAGAGATTTAAATTGTGATTTGGTTTTAATGGAGTTCTTTTATTTCAGTCCAATCTTGGGGATCGCGGAGCTGCACACAGTGACGAGGCAAGATGGAACGTTCGAGCAATGTCTAACACAAGCTGTGACGTTTTGGGAAATCACATTCTTCGTGATGGTCATAATATTCCTTTACCTGCTACCTCTTATAATTCTAATCATCCTGTACACAGTTATAGCTAAGAATTTGATATCAGCAGCTTCTAAAGTGGTGATGAATAAGACAGTAGATCCTTACAATGTGAGAGCAAGAAAACAAGTGATTTTAATGTTAGGGACAGTGGTTCTGTGCTTTTTCCTATGCTTAATGCCTTACCGAGTGTTGGCGCTCTGGATAATTGTTACGCCATCAGAACTATCGGACAATATAAGTCCTGAAAAGTGGTATAATTTATTGTATTTTTCTAGAATTATGTTGTATATAAATTCTGCTATAAATCCAATTTTATATAACTTAATGTCATCGAAATTTCGGATAGGGTTCTGCAAAGTGTGTATTTGTTACAAGCGCACTTCTGATAAGAGTCAAAATAGACGAGTGCAACGAACTGTCACCAACGGGTCGACGACTAGCAGTAGTCTATCTAGAACAACGAATAGTTTGAAGAAGTTATTCACACATCGAAGTAGTATCGATAAAAGTGACACAGAGACAGACACCAAAGAAAGCAAAGATACCGCTAAGCACAGCAGATTTTTCGATAGAATATTCAATAACAGAAGATTTATAAGGCAGCACTCAGCTCCAGTATGTGAGGCTAAACCGAAAAAAATAAACAGAATGCGCAGCGAAGGTAACATGACGGAAGTGAGGAATATTTTACACGTAGATAGGACAGGGGACGTGGAGGGCGCGAGATTTATAGGTCATTCCAATGTTAAAAATAGACTGGATGTGGAACTCGATTTAGGCAATCGTGATCAAGGATCGCTCAGACGAAGTGTCCTTATAAACAGCGCTAAAGCCAAAAGTTTAGAAGGCGATGGACATAAAAAGTTCGTTGTCTATGAAAAGATAAAGGTTGATTGTGTCGTCGGCATCAAATCTAAGAGTGTTGATTACGATTTTCCGGAGAGCTTTGTTTGATTTGTGTAGACGTTGGGATAAATTATTAACCCATAGAGACTTTAGGGTGCTTTTCTACCTATAATGTGCGAGGATGTGTCGCGAGGAATGTAATGTAAATAACCCATAGTATTGCTTCAAACTTCAAACTAAATGAAGCGATATGATTTTTTTACAACCACATTCCTCGCTACACATTCTCGAACATTATTGGTGAAAAAGCACTCTTATGCCTCCACTAGTCAAATGTACTTTTGAACAAAACATTAGCTATTCTTGCCAACTTTTTAAATGAGGTTATATACAAGTGTATTGTGGTTATTTTAAAGTAGTTATGAGATGAAATGACTTTAAAATTGGAGCTTAGTAAGAAATACATACTTATTATAAATTTTAATCCTTGTTATACATAAATCAAATGCATTTACGTATTATGTAATCTATTTTCATGAAGAGATATGTAATAGTTTTTATATTATGTAATCTGTCGGAAGAAATATATAAAATTTTATAAAATTAAATTATTTAATACAGATATAGAGACGTTTTAATTGTATTTTAATATTTATTTAATTTGGGTTTTGCTATGTTTGTTGATAGAATAGAATTTGTTTTTTTTTAATATTATTATGAGAACCTGATTATGATTTGTATATATTATGTTAGGAAGCTTTTTTTTAGTTTTAATTTTTTAAGTAAGTTGCAATACTGTATGTAGATAGGTAGTTTTAATTATAATATTATTGCTTTATTAAATAAAAGACTATTGAAGGATTGTTTAATAAATTAATTGAACAATTGATTGCATTTTATTTTATTGAAAACTAGCTTACCGCCCGCGGCTTCGCCCGCTTTGTCTAAAACCTAATTTTATATACTAAAACCTTCCTCTTGAATCACTCTATCTATTAAAAAAAACTGCATCAAAATCCGTTGCGTAGTTTTAAAAGCATACAAAGGAACATAGGGACAGAGAAAGCGACTTTGTTTTATACTATGTAGTGAAGTGTGTAGAATCTACTTGTGTTGTAGTTGTTATATACAAATAATTGCAATCGCCTTAGACAAACAGACAAACTTACATTTGCCAATACATTATTTTAATGAATCCTTGTTTTATGAACGTAAAGATTCAGTAAGTTAGTATATTTTTTGATCACAAAAACGGTTTGTGAAGACCATACAAACAAAGTCGCAGGCAGTGCTAGTCTATATAAATAGTATAAATCTGAAGGACAAGGACTTCTTACTATGGTAATCTCAGGAACTACAAATTTCTTAACACAAAACATAAGATAGTCCATATATTTTTTTTTTTAAATGTTCTCTAGAAGCACTTTTGAATCGTCATTACATAGATTTACCTACCTATACAGGGTGTCCCACTGTTAAGCTCAAAGGAGGTTATAGTTTTGCATACGCTGAGTTCGTAAAAAATACTTATAAAATTCCAGACCCATTTTTTTCAAATAGATGACATACACCCATAACAAGCAACCCGCCTAACTTTACCACCAGCACGTGAGCTATCGTTTAAGATTATGTTTTCATAGACAAAATACTCACATTAGCGAAGCGGTATATATGCCGGCTGCGCGAAGCTAGAGAAGAAAACATGGATTTTCAGGAAAAATTTAGCAAAAAAATTTTGACGAAATTTTTTTGTTTAAGTATTTTTTACGTGATCAGTGTATGTAAAACTGCAAGTCTCTTCGCGCTTAGTATACCAATAGTGGGACACCCTGTATAATATCAACGAACAATAGGAGAAAATTAGCAATGAAAAATATTACAAAATTGATAAAAATATACCTCTCGAGAGCAGACAAAGTTGGAGGGTCAGCTAGTATGGAATAAACAGTAAAGTTTGAAGAGTGGCTGAGATGTTCGAGTGGCAGCAGATGTTTGCTTTACTAGTTTTATACGATATTGCTTTAAAGAAATCCTTTTGACAAATTAATAAAAAGTTCATATTGTTATATGTTCGCTTGTTATGTTAGATTCTGCAGTATTGTAGACTGTATTTTGTTTTGTTATTAGTAATTATAAATTGATCCTTTTAACTTAGTTATAGAAAGTACTGGTAGTAGTAAATACTTTGATTTGTTTGTTTTAATATATAAGAAGAAGCATCAGTTCAAAAGTAGTGTAATCTTTTCAGAATTCCTGTATTTAATGGTTAGCTTTGAGCAGATTTTTAAAAAGCATATGCATTATCTCATTTAAAAACGTTACAAATTATCTATACATATAATAAAATCGTAGGAAAGTCAAAACTGTACATTGAATATTTTTTTAAAAGAATACTTGGGCCGTGATCTATAATCGATATAGAAGCCAAAAACATAGTTTTTAGAATTTTTGTCTGTTTGTCTGTTTGTCTGTTTGTCTGTTTGTCTGTATGTTTGTCTGGGCTAATCTCGAAAAGTACTGCATAGATTGACTTCAAATTTTGCATGAATATTACTAACAGGTCGGGTGAGGCTATAGGCTACATATTATCAAGCTATCACCTACGGGGGAGGAGCTGTGAACCTTTATTTTTCTTACATATTCCGTGTACTACGACAGCGTACAATCTAAAGACTCATGTTTAAATGTTGTTTTTGAGTAAGCCATGCTATTATCTACCTTTACACTATAAAAACTACGTCATTTATGTAATTTTGGCAGAGAAACAGTTAAATGAATCTTAGCAGTATAAAGACAAATTTGAAACAGCGCCATCTATAGCCAGTGTTATAAAAATCAAACACACATTAACTATTGGAAATTAATAATTAAATGACGCATATATAAATGTTGTTTGACAATATCTAGATTGAAACTATAAAAATTATGCCATTTAAGTAACTTGGGAAGAGAAACATAGTTTAAAGAATGTAAGTTGTATAATGTTAATTTTGTAACAGCGCCATCTATGAGATTTCGTAAAAATCAAATCAATTTACATGTTAACACTACTGAATACACTGTTGAAAATTAATAATTTAAATATAATCATGTTATTTATTTAACTCTTTAACCCATATCTTCCCTTCCCTATAAGGTATATTTCGTGTAAATAATAAATATACTACATTTTTTTAAAGTGAGGGTAGATGTTTATTATTTTAAGTAAAACTAGACACCATTATCTACAGTAATTAATCTAATATTGATTGTGTTCATTAGTTACAATTTTAAAAATCTTCGTGTTTTATAAATTTACTAGCTTACCGCCCGCGGCTTCGCCCGCTTTGTCTAAAACCTAATAAATTATATACTAAAACCTTGCTCTTGAATTAGTCTATCTATTTAAAAAACCGCATCAAATTCCGTTGCGTAGTTTTAAAGATTTAAGCATACAAAGGGACATAGGGACAGAGAAATCGACTTTTGACTATTGAATGCCATAAAACCAAAAATATCAAATGCAATCTTAGTGTTTTGTGAATTTTCACCGTCATGCGTTCCCACTAAAGGTAAGTTGTTACATACAGGTATTTATTTTTTTATAATGATAGCAATTCATGTGTTTTGTTGGTATTATTCTTTTATATATATGACTTTTACAAGATTTTGAGGTGCATTGGGAACAGTAGTTTTTGATAAAATTTTATTTGTAAGTAGCTTTTTTATAGATTTACAGTTAACTTTTGATTTTTTTATTTACAGATTCAATGCTCATAAAATTATATCGCCTTTGGAAGACGATTTCTGCTGACAATTTTACAACACCACTTGAAAATTGATGATTTGATGATAAAGATAGTGGCAGCGAGGATTAAGTGGAAATTAGTAATCATCCGCTTCGTTAATTTTTGACTGAAGTTAATGTCCAACGTCCAATGGTTCAATCATTGATCAATATCAATAATAGTGTTAATCATAATGGTTCAATCATTGGAAGTATCTCGGGAAATTTTGGAGGATATTTTTCAGGAAGGAGAGGAGGGGCAGCCAGCCACATATCAAACTACTACGTTTTAGTACCGAAAAAATGTTATTGCCAAATGAAACGTAAATTTTGCACTCACAACTGTACAAGTAATGTTTTTATTTTGACTTTGCGGTTATCTGATTATAATATTTATCGTTATGGCTATCGAGGTACCGACCGTACTGGGATCAGAGTACATGATATACAGTTCATCATCCAGGATTGCTAAGAGCATTTACACACTGAAAAAGATGTTTTCTTTGAATCGTAGTTGCTTCATTTATTTATTTTTAATCATTTTACATAACTAATATGTTTTATATTTTATAAATATATCATTTTCATTATTTATAAATAAAATGGATCCAACATAACTTTGTTGTGTATCATTTCTCTATTAATAACCCATAGGCATATTTTCCGAGCGCCCCATTTAAGTTGCGGTCCTGAAATTATAAAAAATTTATGTATACTTTTGCCAAATATGTATAAGCTCATTGCTCAAGCTCATTTTTACATAAAAATAACAAAAACTAAACTACTAAATAAAATAAATTATGTAAAGATTTTATAAGAAAACACAGTATATTTATTAGGAGACAGTGATCTCTTCCAGGCAAAAGATATTCATCAGCTCAATAAAATTGAATAGTATGTTGTTAGTTATTCTTTAGATTCACAATTGTAATGAGCATTTCCGCATGCAAGTTATTTCAAGTAGTATAGTAGTTTAGATATATCATAGTTTTGACACATTAAAGTTCCAACAAAACCCTCAAATTTTTGAGCAGAGTTGAGCAAGATAATTTGAAAAATGTGCCGTGTTAAGTATTATAGAAAAGGTTGGTTCGTTGGTAATTATTATTTCTTCTTCATTTACATGTTGTTAGTAAAAATAAACTTTGACTAACAGTCAAAGTATATTTTAACTAATACTACTTAATACTAACTATTATACTTATGTTCAGTATTTATCTGTATTATTATTGCTTGGTAATTAATATATTTTCATGTCGTATACTTAATTATAAACATAAGTTTGATGTGTTATTAGCTGGATTTATTGAAGTGAAAACTTTTTTAGCGGCGTTGGGTATAAAATCTTAAACTCGCCTCAGGACACGTGACCATCGAAAAAGCGTAAGACGGATGTTAGTTTCTTTAGCCCTTATATTCCATGCGTAAGACAGATACCTACCATTCCAAAATATCAAACATGCTGAACGTTAATAATCAAGTTTTCACTTCTGCCGGCACTCCCGGAGTGCAACCCGTCTTTTTTTTTACACACTCACAGACTTATAATATTTTATGTTAAAATAGTGTTAATCATATTAATATTTTTTCACAATTAAAAATATTTCCTTTTTTCTGATGGTGATGTTATGAGGACCATATTAGGTCCTCATATCATTAAAAATCTGTGCGAAAACTATAAACACTTGTGAGGCCCTCACGGCAGTCACGGATGAATTCTACACATACCCGTGGTCCTGTCGTTGATGCGGCTCGACGGAACACAGTGGGGTTTTGGTCGGTAGGAATCCGACATAACCCACGGCCTCTTCCCCGGAGGCCGTGGGTATCTATGCAAGATTTCCCCACTAAAAAAAAAGGCCCTCACGGCAGATCGGGGCGGTCTGACGCGAAGTGGGGACAGCGTTGTCACTGTATCGCTTTTGCCACGCTTTTCAACAGACTTATTCGATAGTTCAGTTTTGTGTTAAGACCGCTGTGACAACCAACCCGTGAGACAAACAAACCCGGTTTCCCCTATTATCCCGTTAGACCGAAACCCTCACTGAGAGGGAATTACGTCTCACTACTGATCACGACAGTCATATTTTATCTCGAGAATCTGAAACTTTACTCAATATGAAGACCGTTTGACAAATGATAGGGTGTATCATAATATTATTCGATCTCTTGAAGATGAACATGAGCATAAGCAATGACTAGAGTAGGGACGCGAATATTACAATTATTTGAGACAAGAACGATTAATATTTGTTTAATGAAAGATTAAGAATTGAAATTATTCAGTCTCTGAAAACGGACGAATAGCGAGATATGGCCCGTCTTACTGCAGACGATTTCGTCATAGTCTTGATGACTTAGAGGTAAACAATCTACGAATTCGGTGGTGTGGTCGGACAAATATAAAAGTGGGTTTGCTTATAACCTCACAATTTATTACAGATCATCTTCTGTATAGGCGATATTAACGTAGTATGTTCTTTGCATGCTTTACATGCTTTAAAGTGGAGTAAGGAGACGGCTTTCGTTTGAAGATACACCGGAACCTTTGAAATCACTACTTTTAGAGGAACATACTGTGCAATCTAAACTGTTATTAGACAATATTCGCTCTTATAGTAGTGCGTTTCAAATGATCCTTTGGTGCTCAATAATTATCAGAAGGTCCTTTCATGCTTACTTTTAAGATACAAGGTCAAGTTTACCATTTGATAGGATCCCTTTTGCCTGAAGGCCAACCTAAGTTTGTTTAAATATATTTTGTATTCGACTACAACGAATAGTGGAATACAAGAAATCAATATTTCTCAAATTTAAAACTGAACTCATTTCACAATTTTAGAACAGGTTAATTCGTGTGTATGCAGTTTTAAATCGACATTAGAAGCTTTTCCTCAAGATGGTGATATCGGCACTCAGGAACTCCCTGGACGTGTTATAACGCCCAGGCCACAGTATTACAATTTTTCCTACAGTAGGGCGACGAATGTATTTTCGCATAGCAACGGAGGGGAACTCGCGGGGGGTCAAGTGACGCGGGCCACGTACCACAAACATGCTTAGTTTGTGGTACCGAGCGCGAAAGAAAGTCATCGTGTTTTTAGTAAAGTTACTATGTATACTGACGTAATTTAATACTTAGGTACATATTCTATAATGGTGCGCTCAAACTGTTAATCTACATTTAATTTAGATTATTATTTGAAATACTAAGTAATGTAGAATTTAAATCACATTCATTCATGTTGTCTTTAGATTTTAAGATTTTCTTATCAGTGTTCAATTTTAATGTAGTTAAATTTTATAAGAGACAATAATTAAGAACATTCAAAAATAAAGTGTCACGTATTTTTTTTTTTAAACGACGAATGACGAAAAACGACGTAATCGCGGACGAAGTCGCGGGCAACAGCTAGTACTAGACTAAACATAAAAATAATAGGAACCTATTTGGAAAAACAGGAACGAATTATATAGGTACGATATTTTTTTGTCATATTCCTTCATATTCCAAAGAGAACGAAGTACGATCGAAATGACTGCTTCACATTTGTTGATCGGCTTATCTCTATTGAGAATTACCAACTACGCAAATAATACTGTTTGTTTGTTTGAACGCGCTAATCTCAGGAACTACTGGTCCGATTTGAAAAATTATTTCGGTATTAGATAGCCCATTCATCGAGGAAGGCTATAGGCTATAATATATCATCACGCTAAGACCAACAGGAGCGGAGCCACGCGGGTGAAACCGCGGGGCGCAGCAAGTGATAATATAACTTCAAAGCCGTTCCATGCCCCTGAAATGTGCACAACTTGCTAGCATACCTAAGAACAATTCATATACAACTTTCTTTCTTTATCTGTCTTTATGAAAAAATACCGAACTGAATGGCGGGTGATTAAATTCTACAGACACACAGCAACACGTTATTAAACTGATTACAACACTTATTTTTGTGTTAGATTATAAATATTCCTAAATAGGTGCAGTTTATAGATAAATACTACAAAATAAAGTTGCTTTCCGGACTAACTACATTTTAGAATATTAAATTATTCAGGTAAACTAAAATTCATTTCATTACTTACCATACCTGTAAAATTAAATACAAATCTAATATTCTTCCTACAGTAGAGAAAATCCATACTAATATTATAAATGCGAAAGTAACTCTGTCTGTCTGTCTGTTACTCAATCACGCCTAAACTACTGAACCAATTTGCATGAAATTTGGTATGGAGATATTTTGATACCCGAGAAAGGACATAGGCTACCTTTTATTGTGAAATATGTACCACGGGCGAAGCCGGGGCGGAACACTAGTAAAGAATAAAATCAAAATGTTATTATGAAAGTACCTACCTATACTAAAAGATTACCACAAAGTAGCTACGTGACGTCACGAAGAAAATATAAAATTTATTTTTATCTATTAAAAACTCTTATAAAATTGTATACCGATATTCTAATTTTCCCTATAAAGCAAACAATATTACCTACAACGTAACTCAAGTGTTCAAACAGTGCACCTAATGAAAACAAAAGATTTCTATAGAACATTGATCGATAATACGGTCAGGTATTTTCATAAAATTATAGAGTGTTTACCAAGAAAACCTTTAGAGTTTTATATTTTTCATCGATGTAATTTAAGTTTTAAATTGTCCGATGTTTGTGTTGAATGTACGTTAAAAAACCTTGTATAGTGTTATTTATCGAAAGTAACTTACAAATAAAAGAAAAGCATAATTGAAAAAGAGAGCGTGTGTGCCGATCACACGTGACAGAACTGAAACTTCTTTGCCAAGATTCGAAGATACTAAAATCATCTCCTTACTCCATGACGTGACGGTATTGCCATGACGCGAACTTGAATTACTCTCAACGCGCCTAAAGAAGTTTCACTTAAAAAAGTCTTGAGAATCAGCCAAATAAATTATGAAGTTTTGATTAAATCTTAATAATTCATGAGTTTTTATACTAACCATCGAATAATTAGTATATCCATAATTTTCCTTTACAAATAAACAAACAAATTCTCAACAAAAAGTATTAAATAGTTCACAAAAGATCACAATAAGCATTGTCGAGGCGACGCAATAACCGCGCTATGACAATAATGGATTGGAATGTAAACTTCAATAAGCGAACTTGCTTTTAAATAAATATCGGAATGTGGAAAATATTTCGCTTTTGACGATTCAGATATATACTATCCTACTAATATTATAAATGCGAAAGTTTGTGAGGATGTGTGTGTTTGTTATTCTTTCACGCAAATACTACAGAACCGATTACAATGAAATTAAGCACACACATAGAGGGTAACTTGGATTAACACATAGGATAGGTTTTAGCACGGAAATCTCAAGGGAACGGGAACTACGCGGTTTTTCTTTGAAAACGCGGGCGAAGCCGCTGGCGGAAAGCTAGTTAGATATAATGTAATAGTTAACGAAGATTCTGTTGTATTATTAGACTAGCTGTTGCCCGCGACTTCGTCCGCGATTACGTCGTTTTTCGTCATTCGTCGTTTAAAAAAAAAAATACGTGACACTTTATTTTTGAATGTTCTTAATTATTGTCTCTTATAAAATTTAACTACATTAAAATTGAACACTGATAAGAAAATCTTAAAATCTAAAGACAACATGAATGAATGTGATTTAAATTCTACATTACTTAGTATTTCAAATAATAATCTAAATTAAATGTAGATTAACAGTTTGAGCGCACCATTATAGAATATGTACCTAAGTATTAAATTACGTCAGTATACATAGTAACTTTACTAAAAACACGATGACTTTCTTTCGCGCTCGGTACCACAAACTAAGCATGTTTGTGGTACGTGGCCCGCGTCACTTGACCCCCCGCGAGTTCCCCTCCGTTGCTATGCGAAAATACATTCGTCGCCCTACTGTAGGAAAAATTGTAATACTGTGGCCTGGGCGTTATAACACGTCCAGGGAGTTCCTGAGTGCCGATATCACCATCTTGAGGAAAAGCTTCTAATGTCGATTTAAAACTGCATACACACGAATTAACCTGTTCTAAAATTGTGAAATGAGTTCAGTTTTAAATTTGAGAAATATTGATTTCTTGTATTCCACTATTCGTTGTAGTCGAATACAAAATATATTTAAACAAACTTAGGTTGGCCTTCAGGCAAAAGGGATCCTATCAAATGGTAAACTTGACCTTGTATCTTAAAAGTAAGCATGAAAGGACCTTCTGATAATTATTGAGCACCAAAGGATCATTTGAAACGCACTACTATAAGAGCGAATATTGTCTAATAACAGTTTAGATTGCACAGTATGTTCCTCTAAAAGTAGTGATTTCAAAGGTTCCGGTGTATCTTCAAACGAAAGCCGTCTCCTTACTCCACTTTAAAGCATGTAAAGCATGCAAAGAACATACTACGTTAATATCGCCTATACAGAAGATGATCTGTAATAAATTGTGAGGTTATAAGCAAACCCACTTTTATATTTGTCCGACCACACCACCGAATTCGTAGATTGTTTACCTCTAAGTCATCAAGACTATGACGAAATCGTCTGCAGTAAGACGGGCCATATCTCGCTATTCGTCCGTTTTCAGAGACTGAATAATTTCAATTCTTAATCTTTCATTAAACAAATATTAATCGTTCTTGTCTCAAATAATTGTAATATTCGCGTCCCTACTCTAGTCATTGCTTATGCTCATGTTCATCTTCAAGAGATCGAATAATATTATGATGCACCCTATCATTTGTCAAACGGTCTTCATATTGAGTAAAGTTTCAGATTCTCGAGATAAAATATGACTGTCGTGATCAGTAGTGAGACGTAATTCCCTCTCAGTGAGGGTTTCGGTCTAACGGGATAATAGGGGAAACCGGGTTTGTTTGTCTCACGGGTTGGTTGTCACAGCGGTCTTAACACAAAACTGAACTATCGAATAAGTCTGTTGAAAAGCGTGGCAAAAGCGATACAGTGACAACGCTGTCCCCACTTCGCGTCAGACCGCCCCGATCTGCCGTGAGGGCCTTTTTTTTTAGTGGGGAAATCTTGCATAGATACCCACGGCCTCCGGGGAAGAGGCCGTGGGTTATGTCGGATTCCTACCGACCAAAACCCCACTGTGTTCCGTCGAGCCGCATCAACGACAGGACCACGGGTATGTGTAGAATTCATCCGTGACTGCCGTGAGGGCCTCACAAGTGTTTATAGTTTTCGCACAGATTTTTAATGATATGAGGACCTAATATGGTCCTCATAACATCACCATCAGAAAAAAGGAAATATTTTTAATTGTGAAAAAATATTAATATGATTAACACTATTTTAACATAAAATATTATAAGTCTGTGAGTGTGTAAAAAAAAAGACGGGTTGCACTCCGGGAGTGCCGGCAGAAGTGAAAACTTGATTATTAATGTTCAGCATGTTTGATATTTTGGAATGGTAGGTATCTGTCTTACGCATGGAATATAAGGGCTAAAGAAACTAACATCCGTCTTACGCTTTTTCGATGGTCACGTGTCCTGAGGCGAGTTTAAGATTTTATACCCAACGCCGCTAAAAAAGTTTTCACTTCAATAAATCCAGCTAATAACACATCAAACTTATGTTTATAATTAAGTATACGACATGAAAATATATTAATTACCAAGCAATAATAATACAGATAAATACTGAACATAAGTATAATAGTTAGTATTAAGTAGTATTAGTTAAAATATACTTTGACTGTTAGTCAAAGTTTATTTTTACTAACAACATGTAAATGAAGAAGAAATAATAATTACCAACGAACCAACCTTTTCTATAATACTTAACACGGCACATTTTTCAAATTATCTTGCTCAACTCTGCTCAAAAATTTGAGGGTTTTGTTGGAACTTTAATGTGTCAAAACTATGATATATCTAAACTACTATACTACTTGAAATAACTTGCATGCGGAAATGCTCATTACAATTGTGAATCTAAAGAATAACTAACAACATACTATTCAATTTTATTGAGCTGATGAATATCTTTTGCCTGGAAGAGATCACTGTCTCCTAATAAATATACTGTGTTTTCTTATAAAATCTTTACATAATTTATTTTATTTAGTAGTTTAGTTTTTGTTATTTTTATGTAAAAATGAGCTTGAGCAATGAGCTTATACATATTTGGCAAAAGTATACATAAATTTTTTATAATTTCAGGACCGCAACTTAAATGGGGCGCTCGGAAAATATGCCTATGGGTTATTAATAGAGAAATGATACACAACAAAGTTATGTTGGATCCATTTTATTTATAAATAATGAAAATGATATATTTATAAAATATAAAACATATTAGTTATGTAAAATGATTAAAAATAAATAAATGAAGCAACTACGATTCAAAGAAAACATCTTTTTCAGTGTGTAAATGCTCTTAGCAATCCTGGATGATGAACTGTATATCATGTACTCTGATCCCAGTACGGTCGGTACCTCGATAGCCATAACGATAAATATTATAATCAGATAACCGCAAAGTCAAAATAAAAACATTACTTGTACAGTTGTGAGTGCAAAATTTACGTTTCATTTGGCAATAACATTTTTTCGGTACTAAAACGTAGTAGTTTGATATGTGGCTGGCTGCCCCTCCTCTCCTTCCTGAAAAATATCCTCCAAAATTTCCCGAGATACTTCCAATGATTGAACCATTATGATTAACACTATTATTGATATTGATCAATGATTGAACCATTGGACGTTGGACATTAACTTCAGTCAAAAATTAACGAAGCGGATGATTACTAATTTCCACTTAATCCTCGCTGCCACTATCTTTATCATCAAATCATCAATTTTCAAGTGGTGTTGTAAAATTGTCAGCAGAAATCGTCTTCCAAAGGCGATATAATTTTATGAGCATTGAATCTGTAAATAAAAAAATCAAAAGTTAACTGTAAATCTATAAAAAAGCTACTTACAAATAAAATTTTATCAAAAACTACTGTTCCCAATGCACCTCAAAATCTTGTAAAAGTCATATATATAAAAGAATAATACCAACAAAACACATGAATTGCTATCATTATAAAAAAATAAATACCTGTATGTAACAACTTACCTTTAGTGGGAACGCATGACGGTGAAAATTCACAAAACACTAAGATTGCATTTGATATTTTTGGTTTTATGGCATTCAATAGTCAAAAGTCGATTTCTCTGTCCCTATGTCCCTTTGTATGCTTAAATCTTTAAAACTACGCAACGGAATTTGATGCGGTTTTTTAAATAGATAGACTAATTCAAGAGCAAGGTTTTAGTATATAATTTATTAGGTTTTAGACAAAGCGGGCGAAGCCGCGGGCGGTAAGCTAGTAAATTTATAAAACACGAAGATTTTTAAAATTGTAACTAATGAACACAATCAATATTAGATTAATTACTGTAGATAATGGTGTCTAGTTTTACTTAAAATAATAAACATCTACCCTCACTTTAAAAAAATGTAGTATATTTATTATTTACACGAAATATACCTTATAGGGAAGGGAAGATATGGGTTAAAGAGTTAAATAAATAACATGATTATATTTAAATTATTAATTTTCAACAGTGTATTCAGTAGTGTTAACATGTAAATTGATTTGATTTTTACGAAATCTCATAGATGGCGCTGTTACAAAATTAACATTATACAACTTACATTCTTTAAACTATGTTTCTCTTCCCAAGTTACTTAAATGGCATAATTTTTATAGTTTCAATCTAGATATTGTCAAACAACATTTATATATGCGTCATTTAATTATTAATTTCCAATAGTTAATGTGTGTTTGATTTTTATAACACTGGCTATAGATGGCGCTGTTTCAAATTTGTCTTTATACTGCTAAGATTCATTTAACTGTTTCTCTGCCAAAATTACATAAATGACGTAGTTTTTATAGTGTAAAGGTAGATAATAGCATGGCTTACTCAAAAACAACATTTAAACATGAGTCTTTAGATTGTACGCTGTCGTAGTACACGGAATATGTAAGAAAAATAAAGGTTCACAGCTCCTCCCCCGTAGGTGATAGCTTGATAATATGTAGCCTATAGCCTCACCCGACCTGTTAGTAATATTCATGCAAAATTTGAAGTCAATCTATGCAGTACTTTTCGAGATTAGCCCAGACAAACATACAGACAAACAGACAAACAGACAAACAGACAAACAGACAAAAATTCTAAAAACTATGTTTTTGGCTTCTATATCGATTATAGATCACGGCCCAAGTATTCTTTTAAAAAAATATTCAATGTACAGTTTTGACTTTCCTACGATTTTATTATATGTATAGATAAGATGGAAGATCTTATTTAATATCGTTTCCAATGTACAATAATAGATTTTCTTCAGGATCTAAACGAAAGATCTAATTTAATTTTTATTAGAAAAAGAAAGGAAAGGTTCAATTTATATCTTTGACAGAAAAAGTAAGAATTAATTTGTCAGACGATACATGTAAGTAAAAGGATTTAGGTTTCAACAACAAGCCCAAATGCAAATAAAATGTACAAAGGTTATCCATATGTTAATAAACCTACTTAGTATGCCGGTTTTTATCAGGGATTTACATACGCTGAGTAATTTATTAAATAACGTAAGTAAAAGTTAATTTTACCAGTGGTTCCGTAGTATTTTCGTTTATATTTTAAATTTTTTAATATATCATTTAAAATTTATAATTTCTACATCTGAGAATTGCCATCAGTAATTGATAATTACTAATTACAAATAACACAAAATTTAAAGGAAGGCAATATCTTTCAAATGAAAAAGAAACATCGAAATCGGTTCAGTCCATCGAAAGTTTTGAGATTAACAAATACAAAAAAAATCTGTCAAATTGACCACCTCCTCCTTTTTTTGAAGTTGGTTGAAAATACACTAAGGCATTATATCAAATACTGTGAGATCTATACATTCTATGAACAGTGCCAAAAAGTTGAATATCCTTATAATGGGTACTATTTCTATTCAGTAATGTAGACAAGTGATAACTGCGTAAAAAACAACCGACTTCAAACTTGCACTTGCAAAATTTACAAATACCTACAGACAAAAATGCTTATAAAATAAAAACTACTTTGCCTATCCGACTAAAATTTTTATGGGACCAATTCGACACCATCCCGCATCGAACGTAAAAGAATCACGTAAATCGGTTCAGAAACCTCGGAGTAATCGGTGTACATACATAAAAAAAAAAAAATATACCGGCCGAATTGATAACCTCCTCCTTTTTTTGAAGTCGGTTAATGAGTTAAGATTCAGGTAACTTTCATGAGCAATGCCAAGATGTTGATATAATGGCTTTTATTTCAAAATATAGAACCACAAGACTATTTCTATTGCATTTACTATATCTATACTAATATTATAAAGCTGAAGAGTTTGCTTGTTTGTTTGAACGCGCTAATCTCGGGAACTTCTGGTCCGATTTGAAAAATTCTTTCGGTGTTGGATAGCCCATTTATCGAGGAAGGCTATTGGCTATATATCATCACGCTAAGACCAATAGGAGTGGAATACTGCGGGTAAAACCACAGGGCACAGCTAGTGTTTAATATACTATGCGATGATACAAACAGATATTCATAGCATAACTTAGTTTATGAGGCAGATGAAAATCCGTTTCATTGATGGATTTTTAAATATAGAGTCGAATATATTTTTAATCTAGGATTTGTCCGTAATGAAAATTATCTATATATTATTATAATATAAGCAATTTAGAATTAAGAGTTCCTATACTAAATCTCTCACGCGTCCTACTATAAAATACAGATTTAGTTACGCGCGAATAACGTGCGAAGGTTATGTATACTTAGTTGGAAATTCAGAATAAAAAATTTCAGGATCCCTAAAGATGCGATGTTATTCAAAGTTATCAGACTAACGTTAATGTAAATTCAGTAAATAACAACATTCTAATTGCAGTATTGGTTTAACAGTTTAAGGATTACCTGTCAATCAAACCTTCAATAAGATAATATAAAAATTGTTTAAATATTGATCCATCTCAATGTTTACTTGTTTGCATCTGGATTCCATTAACAGTATTATAACATTACACATACTTGCGGTAGAAATAAAACATTCATTTTGATGGAATATTTAATTTTACCAGAGCACTTCTGTGTTGAGATACACATTACATCTTTAACACTAAATACGGTAAATTACAAAATTTAATAAACACCACATATTTTCAATAACAAACACGCTCACAAAACTCATTTATAAAATTTATTTATATTTTATATTATATCAAACCTAATAACTTAAATTTTAATTTTACAAAATTTTGCCACTCATACACATACACACACAATTTACGCACACAAGTTTTAAAAGCATTTTTATCCAATAACTGGAAAATAATACGTATTTTCTTCCACAGTCCAATCCTGGGAGTAGCAACATTCACCTACGAGAGGTACGACGACGGCACCGAAGTCCCCGTCTGCCTCACGCAGGCTGACACCTTCTGGTCAGCTCTATTCTTCATCCTGATCATCGCAGTCTTCTTCATCATCCCCCTGGGCATCCTCCTCGTCCTTTATAGCATCATCGCGAAGAATCTCATGGAGAACCCGGTTCTTATCGCTCATAATAGTAAAAACTCGAATAATGCAGCCAACGTCATTAGATACAGGAAGCAAGTCATTCTCATGCTTGGTACTGTAGTCCTATCTTTTTTCATCTGTCTCCTCCCCTTCAAGGCTCTCACTCTGTGGATCATCGTGTTCCCACCAGAGACAATAATGTCATTAGGTATAGACGGTTATTATATACTTTTGTATTTTTGTAGAGTAATGTTATATTTGAACTCGGCGATCAACCCGATTTTATACAATTTGATGTCTTCGAAGTTTAGAGACGGTTTCGTTAAACTACTGAGAGTAAATAAATTGATGAGGTGCGGCAGGAATTTAAGAGAAAATATGCAAAGGAGAGACACGTTTAACACAACCACATCAACGGGTTTTTCTAGCAGTCAAAATACAAGCGATTCCTTCTGGAGACGATACAGCAACAGAACATCGTCACAGAGATATTTTTTCAACAGAGAAAGCAAAAAATTGAAAGAAGTCAAAGAAGCTTTCGATACGAAAGTTCAACAGATGAAAGTGGGTGAAATTATTAACGTTGAAAATACGAGGCGGAACAGTATGAAAATCATAGCAGCTATGAACGAACTGAATGATGATTTGAGTAATATTATTAATGTTAATAATTCGAAACATGATGATGTGAATTTCGAAGCGGTGAATGATCTTAGTGACATAGAAGTACACGTTGAAGATGATAAAACAGAATCTGCTGTTGAAAACAGTAAACAGATACAAATATTGAATTTAGACTCTAAGAACAATGTGTATTCTGCGACATTAGACGTGAATGAGCGATGTGATAGAAATAGATATGTTTATGTACCAGATCAAGAAAAAAATATATTTGTATACGATTTTAAAAGTAATGAAAGTTTTGTCTAATTACGGCTGTTGGCAATGTGCCAAGTAAATCAATGCATTTAGTTAGCATTTATAAATTTTATATGTAAGTTTGTATAGATACCTTAATATTGTAAGAATGTTTGACAATAGCGAATATAAGATTATTTATATTTATTGTTTTGATGTAATAGTTTAATTTATGAATGGACCTGATTTACAATACCCAGATAGTCCCACAAAAAATGATGAGTTTTGAATGCAAATGTTTTAATAATTTAGAAGAAAATAAATAAAAAAGCAGCGGGACACCTTGGGTGATGTAAAGCAGGTCTAATATATAAACAAATGTAATCAATACTGCCTATAAGTGCTATGTTAAAAATACAAGTTACATTTATATCAATTTTTGTGTTTTATTTACCTTCCAAAGAGGCCAAATGAATAAAAATCGGCAGTTCCTACATCACTGCTGTAACTTAAGTAAATAGTAAAGGATCGCTCCAAGATGGATGTCAGATATTTATTAAAAAAATAAAAAAAAAACCACTTTCCAATTGTTAAAAATAGACCAAATTGAAATTGCACCAACTTTCAAATAAAATTAAAAATCATCAAAATCGGTCCGTGAAAGTTCTGAGATGACAAACCAAAAAACAAAATACCTACAGGTGAATAATTAGAAAATTCGTTTTTTAGTCAGTTGATAACAAAATGTATGCGTTACCTTATTCTATAACTATGTATTGCTTATCTCAAAAGAAAATAAATAGTTTTGTATAGCTTTTATGTCCAAATACTCAAACAGTACAATTTCGACTGAAATAAGCCTTTTAGGCAGAACGTAAACTCATGATGAAATAGCGATGACCTTATCTCTGAGCAGCTTTCGATAGCTTTATTTTTCTTGTGTTTGACCTTTTTTTCAATTTTTAATACCCGACTGGAAAATTAAAAGAAATAGAAAAAAAAAGGAAATACTCTTAGCTAATAAGCTATTTCCATATATTTTAAACTAGTGGTCCGCCCCGGCTTCGCCCGTGGTACGTATTTAGTATCCTATATCCTTCTCCTGGCTCTAAACTACCTCCCTGCCAATTTTCAGCTAAATCGGTTCAGCCGTTCTTGAGTTATAAGTGGAGTAACTAACACGACTTTCTTTTATATATATAGATGTGTTCAATGAATTGTTTACTGATCGATCTGGCTTTAATGAATTGTTTTACTGATCGATCGTCTCCATAGTTTTTATTCGAAAACATACAATAAATAAAAAATGGAGTCTGTTTAGATTACTAATTCTATATAATATAGTCGGCCCATGAACATTTGCAGAGGCGCAAGACATTCGGCAGCTAAGCTAGCCAGTAAGGCTTATTCTTCCATATCTTAACTTCCATTTGTCGCCATTTTCCCTGAACCCAATAATTTTATACACCAGCATTATAGATAAGGAAATAGCTTATAACAGAGCTATTATATTCAGTACCTAATACACGGTAACTTTAGATTCAACAATAGAAAGTGATAAACGCATTTATGACGTCTTCAAAGCTTTAACATTATCATGGACATAAAAGAGATATCACATGAACATACACCAAGACGGTAAAATGCGTGCTGTATTATTTATATTATGAATATAAGATTTTGTATTTTTTACCATTTTCGTATATAAGAGCCAGAAATACACTGAAATTACGGTGTAGATAAAACTAAATTATCTGAGAAAAAAAATTAATGTATATTACCATCCAATTTTCCTTGATGATTTAGTGTCTTAAAGTGAAGTCCCATGTGGTAGTGGGGTAAGGGGCAGATGCATTATACATGTGTTTCACTGATCAATTCTCTTTAGAGCCAAGTAGATAATCAGCCTTCTGTGTCCTGCCAGACCAAGACATTTTTTGCTTTGTCTCCACCGGGAATCGAACCCAGGACCCCTCGGTGCTACGCTCACGCGTCAACCGCGTTTTATTGTCTTTGGCTTTTAAAAATAAGTTTTAACAAACTGGAAATAGGAACACCAAAATACTTAAGTAAATATGTGCCTACAAAAATGATTGTAGGTCTTTTTGAGACTAAAATCTTCCTCATGTCATGGAAGACGACAAAAAATAGAGCGCTTTTGTAAATATGTTACACATTTAAATAGGATGCGTGCCTAGGGTAGGGTTACCAACTATATTAACAAAAGTATCGAGCAAATAACTGTTTTTCGGCATTAAATAGCAAATATTGAAAGCCTCTTAAAAATAATATATAGACGACTATCTAATAAATAGGCCTGTAGAAGTACTAAAAACATATTCTATAATTATTAATATTAATTAAAATATAACAACACAGACAATACTGTTCAATTTTTTTTCATTTTTCACATGTTCTCTTACTGTTTTTTGTGTACAAATACACTTAAAATTAGTATAGTACTAATATAGGTAAGTACATTTTTTCGTGTATAAGAAAAATTAGTGGTACATTTTTCGTGTAAGTATAACAAGTTGGCAACCCTATTCTCAGGTGACACATGACTTCATTTATCTTCCTCTTACATAAAAAATAACTTATTCTTCTTATGCTATGTATATTAATGAGGTAAATAAATAGAATACAATACATTTAGATTCAGACCAATCACTCAAGTAATACGATTTACATTGAGAGGTTTTTACGGGTTTACGAGTTTTGCTAAATTGAAACCGATAAGGTCAGTTTAGGCTGGCTGTAGACGAATGGTAAAATAGAGTAAATATGACATGATTTATAATATTATTATGTATGGCATTGAAGGATATTTTCATTAAAAAAATACGGGATATTGAAAATGGAGACAGAACCTTTGGATAGAACAAAAATTTCTTAGATATTTTTCAATAACTCTATTTTTGTGTATTGCACGCCTCATAAGCGAAGCGTTGAGGTGGGTACTACTGTCACTTCGCGCAAAACATCTGATTTTTTTTGATTATTGTTCTAAATATTTTTACCGCACCTAATTGAAAATAAGTACCTATGTGTATCAGACAAATCTTTTCAGTACATAAGTATATATAACTAAAGTGTATTCAATAGTCAGATATATCATTTAAAACTAAAAATATTGAGTTTGTAATATTTAGTCATAATTTGAAAAAAATAAAAAAGTTCCGTCTTCGATCAACGTAGTTTTTCATGTTCATATAAACTGTATACATTCTGTTTTAGATAAAGGTAAAAAGTTTGGTTATACCCTTTTGTTTATTTCACCTAGCGTAGAATAATAAACTTTAGCAAACTGATCTTTTACGATGTAGATATTTGTTTTTCGTTGTTATATAAGTACACGTTGAAGATGATAAAACAGAATCTGCTGTTGAAAACAGTAAACAGATACAAATATTGAATTTAGACTCTAAGAACAATGTGTATTCTGCGACATTAGACGTGAATGAGCGATGTGATAGAAATAGATATGTTTATGTACCAGATCAAGAGAAAAATATATTTGTATACGATTTTAAAAGTAATGAAAGTTTTGTCTAATTACGGCTGTTGGCAATGTGCCAAGTAAATCAATGCATTTAGTTAGCATTTATAAATTTTATATGTAAGTTTGTATAGATACCTTAATATTGTAAGAATGTTTGACAATAGCGAATATAAGATTATTTATATTTATTGTTTTGATGTAATAGTTTAATTTATGAATGGACCTGATTTACAATACCCAGATAGTCCCACAAAAAATGATGAGTTTTGAATGCAAATGTTTTAATAATTTAGAAGAAAATAAATAAAAAAGCAGCGGGACACCTTGGGTGATGTAAAGCAGGTCTAATATATAAACAAATGTAATCAATACTGCCTATAAGTGCTATGTTAAAAATACAAGTTACATTTATATCAATTTTTGTGTTTTATTTACCTTCCAAAGAGGCCAAATGAATAAAAATCGGCAGTTCCTACATCACTGCTGTAACTTAAGTAAATAGTAAAGGATCGCTCCAAGATGGATGTCAGATATTTATTAAAAAAATAAAAAAAAAACCACTTTCCAATTGTTAAAAATAGACCAAATTGAAATTGCACCAACTTTCAAATAAAATTAAAAATCATCAAAATCGGTCCGTGAAAGTTCTGAGATGACAAACCAAAAAACAAAATACCTACAGGTGAATAATTAGAAAATTCGTTTTTTAGTCAGTTGATAACAAAATGTATGCGTTACCTTATTCTATAACTATGTATTGCTTATCTCAAAAGAAAATAAATAGTTTTGTATAGCTTTTATGTCCAAATACTCAAACAGTACAATTTCGACTGAAATAAGCCTTTTAGGCAGAACGTAAACTCATGATGAAATAGCGATGACCTTATCTCTGAGCAGCTTTCGATAGCTTTATTTTTCTTGTGTTTGACCTTTTTTTCAATTTTTAATACCCGACTGGAAAATTAAAAGAAATAGAAAAAAAAAGGAAATACTCTTAGCTAATAAGCTATTTCCATATATTTTAAACTAGTGGTCCGCCCCGGCTTCGCCCGTGGTACGTATTTAGTATCCTATATCCTTCTCCTGGCTCTAAACTACCTCCCTGCCAATTTTCAGCTAAATCGGTTCAGCCGTTCTTGAGTTATAAGTGGAGTAACTAACACGACTTTCTTTTATATATATAGATGTGTTCAATGAATTGTTTACTGATCGATCTGGCTTTAATGAATTGTTTTACTGATCGATCGTCTCCATAGTTTTTATTCGAAAACATACAATAAATAAAAAATGGAGTCTGTTTAGATTACTAATTCTATATAATATAGTCGGCCCATGAACATTTGCAGAGGCGCAAGACATTCGGCAGCTAAGCTAGCCAGTAAGGCTTATTCTTCCATATCTTAACTTCCATTTGTCGCCATTTTCCCTGAACCCAATAATTTTATACACCAGCATTATAGATAAGGAAATAGCTTATAACAGAGCTATTATATTCAGTACCTAATACACGGTAACTTTAGATTCAACAATAGAAAGTGATAAACGCATTTATGACGTCTTCAAAGCTTTAACATTATCATGGACATAAAAGAGATATCACATGAACATACACCAAGACGGTAAAATGCGTGCTGTATTATTTATATTATGAATATAAGATTTTGTATTTTTTACCATTTTCGTATATAAGAGCCAGAAATACACTGAAATTACGGTGTAGATAAAACTAAATTATCTGAGAAAAAAAATTAATGTATATTACCATCCAATTTTCCTTGATGATTTAGTGTCTTAAAGTGAAGTCCCATGTGGTAGTGGGGTAAGGGGCAGATGCATTATACATGTGTTTCACTGATCAATTCTCTTTAGAGCCAAGTAGATAATCAGCCTTCTGTGTCCTGCCAGACCAAGACATTTTTTGCTTTGTCTCCACCGGGAATCGAACCCAGGACCCCTCGGTGCTACGCTCACGCGTCAACCGCGTTTTATTGTCTTTGGCTTTTAAAAATAAGTTTTAACAAACTGGAAATAGGAACACCAAAATACTTAAGTAAATATGTGCCTACAAAAATGATTGTAGGTCTTTTTGAGACTAAAATCTTCCTCATGTCATGGAAGACGACAAAAAATAGAGCGCTTTTGTAAATATGTTACACATTTAAATAGGATGCGTGCCTAGGGTAGGGTTACCAACTATATTAACAAAAGTATCGAGCAAATAACTGTTTTTCGGCATTAAATAGCAAATATTGAAAGCCTCTTAAAAATAATATATAGACGACTATCTAATAAATAGGCCTGTAGAAGTACTAAAAACATATTCTATAATTATTAATATTAATTAAAATATAACAACACAGACAATACTGTTCAATTTTTTTTCATTTTTCACATGTTCTCTTACTGTTTTTTGTGTACAAATACACTTAAAATTAGTATAGTACTAATATAGGTAAGTACATTTTTTCGTGTATAAGAAAAATTAGTGGTACATTTTTCGTGTAAGTATAACAAGTTGGCAACCCTATTCTCAGGTGACACATGACTTCATTTATCTTCCTCTTACATAAAAAATAACTTATTCTTCTTATGCTATGTATATTAATGAGGTAAATAAATAGAATACAATACATTTAGATTCAGACCAATCACTCAAGTAATACGATTTACATTGAGAGGTTTTTACGGGTTTACGAGTTTTGCTAAATTGAAACCGATAAGGTCAGTTTAGGCTGGCTGTAGACGAATGGTAAAATAGAGTAAATATGACATGATTTATAATATTATTATGTATGGCATTGAAGGATATTTTCATTAAAAAAATACGGGATATTGAAAATGGAGACAGAACCTTTGGATAGAACAAAAATTTCTTAGATATTTTTCAATAACTCTATTTTTGTGTATTGCACGCCTCATAAGCGAAGCGTTGAGGTGGGTACTACTGTCACTTCGCGCAAAACATCTGATTTTTTTTGATTATTGTTCTAAATATTTTTACCGCACCTAATTGAAAATAAGTACCTATGTGTATCAGACAAATCTTTTCAGTACATAAGTATATATAACTAAAGTGTATTCAATAGTCAGATATATCATTTAAAACTAAAAATATTGAGTTTGTAATATTTAGTCATAATTTGAAAAAAATAAAAAAGTTCCGTCTTCGATCAACGTAGTTTTTCATGTTCATATAAACTGTATACATTCTGTTTTAGATAAAGGTAAAAAGTTTGGTTATACCCTTTTGTTTATTTCACCTAGCGTAGAATAATAAACTTTAGCAAACTGATCTTTTACGATGTAGATATTTGTTTTTCGTTGTTATAGCTTCGGCCACTGAGGTGTAAACAAATACGCTTTTAGGTTAAACTTTTATGGAAATGGCACCATAAATAATAAATTTGGGTTAGATATATATGCATTGATGTGTGAAACCCTTGTTTATGTTAAATTTAACTGTTTTTTATATGCAAAAATAATTATTAATACAAACTTTTACAGAATATAGCCAAATCAGTATAAATTGATTCGTGAAAAACTCGTATTTTATTACATAACTAGATTTAAGCCCGCGGCTTCGCCCACGTTTTCAAAGAAAAACTAAAAAGATTTCCGGGATAAAACCTATCCTAAGTGTTAGTCCAAGTTACCTTCTATATGTGTGCTAAATTTCATTGCAATCGGTTCCATAGTATTTGCGTGAAGGAGTCACAAACACACACACACACACATCCTCACAAACTTTCGCATTTATAATATTAGTAGGATATTCCTAATATTAACTATGTAATAACAACCAACTTACCAACCATCACGTATTGCTTGTTTAGTTAAAAAAAGAACCAATTTTTTTGTAAAAATTGTTGTAGAAAATACTCAAACGATTTATGGTACGCGTTATACAAAACAGCATCCGAAAAAGGTTCGAATTTTTCAAAGAATTCGCGGTTTGATTGAGCAATTTAAATTCAGTAGTTTAAAGTTCAGCAGTTCAGCAGTTTAAATTCAGCCTTTTCAACTTGAAAAACCCTGTTTTAAAGTTCAACAAAGAGTGAATATAACAATAAAATCATCCGTTGCAGTAAATCATTGCAGCTAAAAAGAAGCTGTCTCATAAATCGTGAGTAGCAGATAGCTGGGCTCGACGCTAACATCATGAGCTTTAGGCTGGTTGCAGAGCGCTTGACCGACCGTCAGTGCGTAGACTGCGTACGTCAGTCGCGCTTGTCATATGTATGGAAATTCATAAAACCGTTCATAGCTAGACCGACCATACGCACGCGTATTGTCATGCGCAGGGTCATAGTCATACAATTGTTGATGCGTATCGTCAGGACCATAGAGATCTAGAGAGATGCCAATCGCTTGCGTTGAGTACGAAACCTGGTGTCTCATAAAAATTTACTACACGGCCGTACTACACGACCGAACGTTTTTGTTAGCTTTAGTATGTTCATTATACATTGCGGTATTCGAACTCCGCGTTTGAATAGAGTCACGTACAGAAGAAGCATTGTAAACTATTTACATAAATTATTGTGACTGTCGTTCTGTCACATAATAAAACCAAGAATCACTCTACGTAATATTGTTTTTGAAATTTTAGTAAGAAAATCGTATAATTTCCAGTACTTACCGATGTACTGTGATTCCATTTGACTTAAAGTTGCTGGTTTCACTTCGGTTTTTACAAACTTTAACGGAACAACACGGCATTGTCAAATAATACCCGGCCGACGGTCGAACGTCAACTGAATGCAACAAACAGCATGTGTTCTCTTTTTGGGCATATTGCTGCGACACCGGCCCCGCCCCCTAACCATATCTCCCTTTAGTTTCTGTGATCTGTGGTCAGGACCGACGCGACGGTACGCACTGACGGTCGGTCAAGCTCTGCAACCAGCCTAAGCTTATTTTGCTTTAAAACACTTTAGTTATATAATCATTAATCATACTTTGCTTGCAAATACAGCTTGTCCCGCGGCTTTGGTGATGTGGATATAGGAAACTCCCTTGAGGATTAGATGTTGCACGGCGATGAATGCCTTTACAAGTATAGAGTGGTGAAGGCATTTTATATTACTTAATCATTTTTAAGGCTATAGAAAACGCTTCATTTCGACGTGATTCGTGAAAGAAAGACATACAAACAAACAAACACTCGAATTTATCATAATAGAAATAACAGAACACTTAATACCTATATTACAGGATTTTTCACCACATATTATAAAACAATATCCTTCATAATTTCTCTGTTGCGATAAACTGGAAAACTACTGCACTTATTTTCATTCTGCCCCCACCAATGAATAGCAAGGTTCTTGAGGAAGGATTGAGTATATAATTTCTTGAGTTTTAAACGTGGGCGAAGCCGCGGGCGGAAAGCTAGTATTGTATAAGAAAGCTTTATATTCGCGGCTTAGCTCGAAGACTCCACGCTTCTTACCTTATCTTAGTTCACCGTTCGTCTGCTATTTAAAATAATGAATGAATGTAAATTGTTGCAATATTTTATTTAAATAAATTTAGGATTCACGGTGTAAAGAGTTCCTTTTTTTTGTTTACTTGCCTATCTTAGAGACGTTTAAAATACTTACCTATCTTCTTTTGCAGACATTTGGACATCAGGGGTGAACTTTTATAATTTACTAGCTGTGCAGCGCGGTTTCACTCGCGTTGCTCCGCTCCTGTTGGTCTTGTTGGTCTGGATACATGGTCTATCTAACACTGAAATTATTTTTCCAATCGGACCAGTAGTTCCTGAGATTAGCGTTCAAACAAACAAACTCTTTAGCTTTATAATATTAGTATAGATTGGACAAAGTAATAATTTAGGTGAAAAAATCTATCAGAAAATGTTCAAAAATTAATCTGTTTGATAACTGCTCAAACCAAAATATTATGTACTGTATTTGATGTTCTATCATGGATTTCATACGCTATCAAATTCAAATTTTATTACCTTTATTTCGAGCTTCTATACTTAGGTACCATTTCAGCAAGCAAATATCCATCTTTTATACGTTAAATATAGTTCTTTTACCTATGATATATAAAAAAGGCTAGATACGTTACCCGCTCTCTATTTTGGCAAGAAAAAACTCAGCTAAGTGCCCGAGTTTCACTTAGTCACGCACCATTCAGCGTCATGGCTGGACGTTCTTTTTATATTTTAATCGGCAGTTGTTATTACGAAGTACATGAGTGAGACATGTATTATGTCTCGTGCGTGAGAGTGAAAGAGAGAACAACTGTATTGGTGATAATGCGTTAGTAAGTAGGTAGGTATGTATTAATTACGCTGTTTTTTAGTGCAATGATGTTGGCGTATGCCGCGTCTACTAGTATAATAGGTCATTGTCTTTTACACATTAAGTTGAAGTTATCTTTAATCTATTACCTTGTTTGTAATCTATCCAGTTTTATTACCCCAATTTCCACACGCATCTGGACTCCGAAAGCCATAAATTCTCCCACTTTCCTATCAAAAGTTCTACAGCACCTTTATTTTCCCGGATTTAATAAACATCTCCCCAACAAATGGGACAAAAACTAAATAGTGTTGCCGACAGTTTTGGGACAACATTAATTAAAGTGCCTCTTGGTCTTGCTATGACGTTGACAAATTAAAAACTTGTACCCTTGTTGTGATTTGTGAACGGAAGTCTTTGAAATTGTGTTTCGTAATACCTTATTAGGTGCATTATAAGAAGTATTTTAAATGTTTATTTACTAGACGTTTTGTAAAAAAAAAAACTATTTGTTAAAACGTGTGTTGTTATTAAATAAAAATAAACTTATTAAATAAAATTATTTTTTATTAAGAGAATCAAAATTATTATATAAAAAATACCTACAGGTTGATTAGGCCTTTTTACTTCGTAGTGGCCTCTAAAGGTAATCGAGCAAATTACGAGCTTAAAAATACATTGCAGTCCACGAAACAAAAAAGGGGAAAGTATAGACCTAAATTAAGGTACCAATGTTCTAATTAAAATATTATCATCTAATTAAAATATTATCTTAATTAGATAATAAAATAGGTATGCTAAATTGATATTTTTGGTTTTATGGCATTCAAATGTTTTATAAATATTTTACAAAGAATAGAAAAAAATCGATCACGAGGCGGGACTCGGGATACTATACGGGAAAGGATGCGGGTTCGAGTCCCGCCTCGTGATAAAAATTTTTCTAAGTATTCTTCATAAATTTATATATGTATGCTATTTAGAGGAATTCACACATGGAAAAGTTGTTCCATGAATAGGTCATTTATCTCCTTAATTCCATATTTTAATAAATGGTGGTAAGATGTTGATGAAATTAAGTAAAATCTCTTGTTGTATTGTTATATTTTACAGCTGTTACACTGAACAATTTTCTTTCAGGAAGCATGATCATCCTTTTACTTCTTGGTCGTTATTTTTATTTATCTCTTTCAAAAAGGATCAATTATTGATTCGTTTGCGTAAATTTTAGTTTATATAATACGTATTAATGATATATGATAATATTATCCCTTACAAATAATTATAAAATAAAGATTTAAGTAGGTATTCGAATCTTTTCTCTACATCTATGGTCTAATACTCTAAAGCCTAATCTATAATCAAACAAATATTACCAGACGCATTTTATATTTATTTTAATACCGATACAAATCCTACTAATCCATACTAATATTATAAATACGAAAGTAACTCTGTCTGTCTGTCTGTTACTCAATCACGCCTAAACTACTGAACCAATTAGCATGTTTGGTATGGAGATATTTTGATACCTGAGAAAGGACATAGGCTACCTTTTATTGCGAAATATATACCACGGGCGAAGCCGGGGCGGACCGCTAGTATTATATAAATGCGAAACTTTGTGAGGATGTGTGTGTGTGTTTGTTACTCTTTCACGCAAATACTACTGAACCGATTACAATGAAATTTAGCACACGTATAGATGGTAACTTGGATTAACACATAGGTTAGGTTTTATCCCGGAAATCCCACGGGAACGGGAACTATGCGGGTTTTCCTTTGAAAATGCGGGCGAAGCCGGGGGCGGAAATCTAGTTACATATATAAAACACTTGGATGGTATACTTAACATATAAATAAATAAAATATCAACACGTTTTGAATGATCGAATATTAAATAATATTTTGTTGTGGTAACACGAATAAATTTTATTGAGGAAACGTTAGGAATACATTATATTTATGGCCATTTAGAATCTGTAATAACCAAGGGATTTATTTATTTACGGAAGAGCTTTTCGAAAGAGTTTGGATGTAAGTTAAGCTAGAAAAACTGATGACAGATCGTATCAGTGATACGCGGAAAGGGCTCAACCGATTTTCATAAAAAAATGTACCTACTTGTATAAGTTTTTTGGGTATGAGAATATAATGTCGTTTTTATAGCCCTACACAATAACATTTTTTTTTATTTAAATTTAACACGTTGTTTATAGAGTCTTTAGTCTTTAGTAACTATTTATTATTTGGGCTTATAGTATGCTAGCTGAGCTCCGCGGTTTCTCCTGTTAGTCTTAGAATGATGATATATAGCCTATAGTCTTCTTCCTCGATAAATGGGCTATCTAACACCGAAAAAATTATTCAAATCGGACCAGTAGTTCCCAAGATTAGCGCGTTCAAACAAACAAACTCTTCAGCTTTATAATATTAGTATAGATAGATATATGTTATCATGGTAGTTTTCCGCCCATGGCTTCGTTTCTTATCACGCGACAGCCGTTCATAAATCTACCCCTTATTTCATTCAATTTACTACCGAGAAAAACTCCACTGGATTCAATCGATCTATGTATCAGAATAAACAATACATTTAGAAATCTAGACATAAGTATTAACATTTTGATCTAAATAAACATATAAATGCTTATATTAAATACTTACTCAAATTATACATTTCAAAATTACTCATTTGTGAAGTGCATGACGCTTTTCGCCAAAAATAATCAATTTTTGTACAAGGAAAAGTCTTTAAAGTGATCTATACTAATATTATAAAGCTAAAGAGTTTGTTTGTTTGTTTGAACGCGCTAATCTCGGGAACTACTGGTCCGATTTGATAAATTCTTTTTCGCTGTTAGATAGCCCATTTATCGAGGAAGGTTATAGGCTATGTGTCATGACGCTACGACCAACAGGAGTGGAGCAACGGGGGTGAAACCGCGTGGAGCAGCTAGTGAATAAAATAAATATAAAGCAAATATTTTTTCAAACTCAACTAGTCTCATAAGTGTCATAACTCTCTCAGCCTCATACCGTTAAAAAGTAATACATATCAGGAAAATATTGTAGTTTTAATGGTTAAATATGTAGGTATATATTTTTTATATCAGTCCTGTTTAATTTTGAATTAGATCGAAACAAACAAACAAAAAATCAAATCATTCCCTATCATAATATTAGTTCCCCACACGCTACTAAGAAAACGTAAAAAACACACACATAAGTTTCAGTTTCTCATAAGCACAAAAATAGGCGAAAAAAATAAGGGCATCGACAACCGCACATCACTAATTCGATAAAAATAATAACGTCGCTACGGTATTTCATTACCGGCTTTTATTTTACCCGCACTTTGGCGCCCGACCAGATAGTGACTTGGATATCTACAAATTCGACCCACGCGTGGTGATGGGCTGGGTTATAGTTAAATATCGATAGAAAATATTATTGTAGGAATTTTTAATATAATTACAAATATAAATTTTATAGTTTTACATTTTTTTGTATAGAAGCTAGGTAGCTAGGATATGGTAACAAATTTCGTTCTTTTAGTATTGATAACTGGATAGAACTAACTAGATATTTATTTCATGAATTAATATGTAATTAAATAAATTTTTGCTAGCTTGCTATTTACTCTGTAAAAATGTTTGAGTTGTAGTACGCCTACACACACTTCATTAATTTCAATCACGTTTATCTTGAAGACGTGTATTTATTCTACAATTCATTAAGTGTGTTTAATAGAATATATTATATCGTAATGTAATAAATTCAACTTCTTAACGGTGTACGTATGTTACAGGCAAATTGTACAATTTGGCCGTTTGCAAACGTTCGGCATTTTGTATTATGTCAAAAATCGGAATTAAAATTGTTTGGTTTGGTTAGGGGGTAGTTTGGGTTCGTTTAATTTTAAAACTGCATAGAAATAGGAGCCCCGTGAAGCTGCAAACGTTTGGAAAAATAAATTCAAAGCATAATACAAAATGCCGCATTTGTAAGCTGAAGATCCTGTTAAGGTTTGTAAACAAAATTTTACTATTTGCCTGCAACATAATATACCTGAGTCAAATAATTTAACTAATTTAAAATAGAATGGATTAGGGGAATTAGCAAACTCATCGCGTTTCATGGTGCTATGCTTAAAGGAATTAAAGAAGCTTAGAACATCACGTAAGTTAGATTTTATATTTGTTTGCTACTAAGAAGGAAAGAAAAAGAACTGTTTAAAAATTCAAACTTAAGTTTATGTTAGCATTCTTGCAGTCAGCAAGCTTTCTTGCCGCAAATTCAATGATCATGTTACTCTCTAGCCTATCTATCGCCTACTTGAAGTCTAAAGACGAATTTCAAATTATCGATAAAAATTATTCTTTAAAAAAAGTTATCGATAAGAAGTAAAACAGTACATCACTAGCCAAAAGGTCAATGTAATTGTTGGGACGGGGCCATTTTTCTCAATCAGTCGCTTTTCTGGAAAATAATAAGCCTGTACTGATCTCACGCACTTACGCTCTGATTGAAATTTGTTTTTTACTGTTTGCGATGCCGCAGATTTCTGCAAGAATCCAAGATGGCCAATCTTAAAAGTTTTTGTATTTGATTGATGTCTTGTGGTTTCTTTGTGTTATTGTTGAGTTATTATGTGATTTGAGATACGTCCTACATATTATAATAGAAATGCGCAGTAAATCTGTTTGTATGATTCAATTTTGTAACGGAACTACTGAATCGATTTTGATGAAGAATGATAGATTAAACATTGAGTATGCATATAATATAATTTTGTACACAGTACCCTAATTACTAGATGGTAGACCATCTTTCTTTAAAGTAGGTTAATTTGTTACTGATCGGTGCCTAAATACAGAAAATAAATAAGAAAACATAACCTTCTTTTACCACAATCGGATAAAATCAACAAAGTCAGAGAAACAAAAGCGTAAAAAGGTGCATTAAAGAATTATAAAACTATTGACTAAGATAATGGTAGCTCATGAAAATTTAACAAGTGTCGTTACTTGCTGATTACACGACTTAAAGTTTTTATTACAGCCAGTGATAGTTATAACAATTGCGTAGTAACTGTTGGACGAATAAAAAAACTTTCAGGTCTGTAGTAATTATACTAAATGGTGAATTTAACGTGAAGTAGTTTTGTAATTAGATGAGAATTCTTTCTAATATTAAATGTAGTACAAAATGTAGTGTCCGCTTCTAGTAAAGTGAGAAATTGTTTGATTGTCTGTATGTTTGTTAAATTGTTTCGACATATATGTAAAATCTTAGATTGAATGTTTTAATTTGTAAAAAAATTTTTGCAATGGCAGTATATGCGAGAAAAAATATTATATAACACTCTTAAATGACCATATACGAGCAAATAAATATATCTGAATTTTAATTTACCAATTTGTTGGCGAATATTGGCGACGCTGATCGCTTACCATCAGGCATCCAATCTGCTCTGTTGCCTCCTCTCTCATAAAAAAAGAATTGCCAGTTGCCTGGACGTGACATTAGATAAACTTTGTCAAAAAGTTTTCTATTTCCATGTAATAAATTCGAAAATATATTGAAACTTTACACCCATAAATTTAGCGATAGGTTTATCGCCGTTCGCGGCAATTACTGTAATATGGGATCGACTTATATGAAATACCTAAATTTTACTACTTTATATCGCAAGTTATTAATAATTGTCCCCTTGTGGGGTATGGGGATTGCACATCTGTTTCACTGATCGATTTTACGGACAAGTAGGTAATAGTAGTAGCCTTCTGTTTTCTGCCAGATAAAACAGTTCCTTTTTTGTTGAAATGAAGCGCGTGGCTTCGCTCCAGTTGTATAGTTATAAAAACCGGCCAAGTGCGAGTCGGACTCGCGCACGAAGGGTTCCGTACTATCATCATTAATAGAAAATCACGTTCATTGTAGGTATACTAATTTTCTCTGTCTGTTTTTGTTGTTATATAAATCTATGAGAGTAAAGAAACACGCTCATTACATGGAGTCCTCCAGTAATATATATTTTTTAATTTTTAGTATTTGTTGTTATAGCGGCAACGGAAATTCATCGTTTGAGAAAATTTCTTTGCAAAGCTTTGCATAGAAAATTGCAAAAGCAATGTAGTTTATAAGATACAACCTGGAGACAGACAGACAGACAGCGGAGGCTTAGTAATAGGGTCCCGTTTTGCCCTTTGGGTACGGAATCCTAAAAAGTAACCTATGTACTAATCTAGCTTTGTACTTTCATACAGGTATTATCATAGATACTTTTATGTAAAACAAACGAGGAAAAAAAACATCACACACTTCACTATAGTAACACATAAAGGAAACAGAAATAACAAGAAAAATCGCAATTTCAAAATGCCTTAAATATCTTAAGCATCGTCTCAACTGTAAAAATAGCAGAAGCTAAACTTTAAAGTCATATTATAGTGTAAGTGAAAGTACCTATCTAATAGAACCGTTTTAGGTACTACCAAAATCTACCGAACTTGTCTGATTTAGTAATTTAAATTATATTAAGCACTAATACCTTGTTACCTATTTTCAAAATTTACTCTTTCTAAGTGAATAAACACAGACCTTTAAATCACTTAATTTCAGTCATTTATATTCGAGCAAGACTCTGCTTTTAGCAGCCGTCAACAATTTAACATTACTAAGCTCTATGATGCTAAGCCTACATTTATTTAGTTAAAAGTCGCTAAATTTCTTCTTCTTGTAAATATAAAAAAGTGTCTGTTACACCACTTGTAATACAAGAACGGCTGAACGGATTTTAATGAATTTTGGGTTGGTTTCTCTCAAACTTTAAAAATTAAAAACATGCTATATCTCGAGAAAATATGTCTAGCCGGATAGAGCCTGGCGAGCAGCTAGTATATTACATTATTTTAATACCTAGGTGTTGCGTATACTTTTATCAAGATTATATACTACATAGTACTTCACTTTTCAAATTCATAAGTTGCAGGGATTAGACTGAACGAACTAACAAATAATTGTCTTACTTCCCAATTCCCATTAAACAATAACATCGCATCGTTACAAATATTCATCACCCAACAATCAAGACTGTTACATCGTACAAAACACATGTTTTGGTAATTTTCATGGTTTGCTAATATAGATACACTGAAATCTTATTTAACGCCTTCTGACTTCATACATTATTCTTCATCACTACATAATATAAAACAAAGTCGCTTTCTCTGTCGCTACGTCCCTATGTATGATTAAATCTTTAAAATACGCAACCTATTTTGATGCGGTTTTTTTTTAAAGATAGAGGGATTCAACAGGAAGATTTTACTATATAATTTATTAGGTCTTAGACAAAGCAGGCGAAGCCGCGGGCGGTAAGCTGTTTATTACTAAAAGAAGTTGTGTGGTAAATCCTATTTTTTGTAAGAATCGAAAAATTCCTTCCTCTCACGGCTGGCCATTTAAACTATCGTAAAATGTTATTACACTCTCATCAGGTTAAGCTTGAATTATCTAGTAATTTACGGCCCGCCCCAAGTAAATAAAATTAACTCAAAATGTTTCTTATTAATTAACTGCCTAGTGCCTTCGTTATCGCGATACTTGTAAGGCTTGTTACTAACTTTCGACTTATCTTAAATGTTGGTGGAAATTAGCGGTATAAAACTTGGTTTATAATTATTTATGGTGATGTGAAGATTGTTTTTGTTTTATTTTAGCATATTTATGGGTTTTTGTATGAATAATAAATGTCTATTTAACGTTACAGATATGTTCACTTCTCTTAAAGATGTATGTATGGTGGAATACCTACTAAGCAAATTCTAGGTACTCTTTAATCAAGTGAGATATGCAGCTCTATCCGATTAGCCGTTGTTACGTTTAATTAATCAATTATCATATTTATGTCTCTATTTGCATTCTAAAAGGAACTGAGCGAAATTGATTCGAACAACCTGTAAAATCCACTTTTACAATTACATAATCAGTCAGTTTATCTAATCCATCCACGCGGTAATACAATTCGTTTATAAGTCGTTCGAGCGCAAAAGCCTTATCTCTTTACAAACATCGAGCAAATCCGAACCTCGGTACTAGTATTATATTATATGCTCTCGGCTTATATTTGAGACCATTATGTTTTACGAATGTTCATAAAAATAAAGTATTTCGTACCTCAAATGGGAAGAAGTTTGGATGAATAATTTTATTAGTTCACGTTAGTGTGAGGTTTCGTGATTTTTTCTTGGAATTAAGCTTTTCGGTATCTAGATATACTAATTAGTAATTACTGTCTTAACGGGGAGTAATTGATAGGTATTCTTACTTTCTTAGGTAACTGTTTTTTTTTTAGAATTCGGTAAGTAATGTCTTTTTTCCAATCTGATTAGAGTGAATTTCAGTAGAAATTTAGTATGTAGGTAGCTGAAGACCCAGAATAAGGCAAGCTACTTTTTATTCCGTAAATCCCACAGGAACTATGCGGGAATTTCTTGGAAAATGCAGGCGAAGCCGTGGAAATCTAGTTCACAAATAGGTACATAAATAATAATCGATCAAATAACTTTGCTAAAAATGGAATAAAAAAAATAACATCAAATAGTTCTATTATGATTGCCTTGTTATTACTCGATAAGAAAGTCAATTTAAATGTTGGAATTATAATAACACCTCGACTTTAAAACTTCGCAGACTAAAGTTAAACCATTGTGTATTATTGCAAGTCATCAAAAACATTATTCACAACTAGACAAGTGTCTTTTATTTAGATAACTAGCTGTGCCCCGCGGTTTTACCCGCAGTGCTCCGCTCCTGTTGGTCTTAGCTTGATGATAATATACATATAGCCTACAGCCTTTCTCGATAAATGGGCTATTTAATACCGAATTT
The DNA here is from genome assembly GCF_905220415.1 of Colias croceus. Taxonomy (NCBI): domain Eukaryota; kingdom Metazoa; phylum Arthropoda; class Insecta; order Lepidoptera; family Pieridae; genus Colias; species Colias croceus. Next base: position 7,541,311 of record NC_059560.1, read on the forward strand.
TTTTTTTAAATCGGACCAGTTCCTTAGGTTTGCTCGTTCAAACAAACAAACAAACTCTTCAGCTTTATCATATTAGTATAGATAACTAGCTTTCCGCCCACGGCTTCACTCGCGTTGTCTTTGGGTATATGTTCTATGAATAATTTTATTTCTATACTTAATGCATAAAAATTTATCGATATATTTACTGTTATGCTACGACTATTATGCTTCCTCACACTCTATTTCCTTTTTGCCTTTTGACAAATCCATCATTACTTTGTAGGCAAGTTTTTATAAACAAAAAAACGGTAAGAAACTCGTAAAATACTTGAAAAAATATGTAACAAATCACAAATACTCATACTGCATGAAACTTCAAAACATAAACATTTTATTGAGAAAAAACTATTAAAATAAATATTGCACTCGCGTCAGGTGTGTCAAATGAGTTAGCTTTATGAACCGTTCACTTTGATTGGCTCATAAAACAAGATGGCCGCCTATTGGCTGACAGATTGGATATGGCTGACCTTAGGTCGAAAGGATTTCTTTAGAATAACCACTTGAGATGGTATTTTATAACAATTTTAAGACATGTACATGTACCAAACTATTTTATAGGGTCACAACAACATTGTAGGAAAAGCAACTATTTTTTGAAGTGAAACTTCTTTTAGCGCATTGAGAGTAAATTTTCAAGCTCGCGTCACGGCAATTCCGTCACGTCATGGAGTAAGGCGACGATTTTGGTATCTTTGAATCTTGCCAAAAAAGTTTCACTTCTTACATGTGTGTTTGACACACAAGTTTTATTGACTCTTCTCTGTAAAAGCTGTTTTTTAAACTGGTGGTATAATTTATTTGTAATATGATAAGAAAAAGATTGTGATTAAGAACATTCTAGATGCATACAATCATCATATTATTTATTAAAATAAGACATTTGATGTACCTAGACTATCTAACAATTCAAAACCACTTTTTCCAGCAAACCATCAGCATAAATATTAAATGCATTTTCATAAATATCTTATAGATAAAAGAGGGTAGAATAAACACGAACTTGAACCTTTATATTGTGAAGGTCATGCGTGGCTTGAATATCAATAACATAACTAAGTTTAGAACAAATACTTATGTTAGCCAAAGTTGGAACTCGGAACTTTAGATTATGGGATATTGTTTTGGCCTTTTTGGAGTGTTGCTTAACAAGTTACGCTTAGAAGTTACGTGAATATAAATGATGCTTACATATCCCTATCCTGGTTTTATTCCTTCCTCATATTTTAATACATTTTTTTATGTTTATTAACAGATTCACAGAGCATATATCTAGAAGTTGTGAAACCTTTCAATCTGAGGATAGATAAAACATTCCGCTAAAGTTCTAAGATGTACCTATATATCTTTCTCCTTCTTTTCTATAATTCTTCAAAATCGGTCTAGTCGCTCTAGCGTAAAATATAGGTAGTTATAGGTACACACTTTCGCATTTATCATGTAAAGATACTTTAACTTACTGTTAAACCATATTCAACTCCAACATCCAACCACCTTCACAAATATACCGTCTTATACTCGTTCCGTAAAAATGGCACGCTCCACGTTATTTATATCCGCAGTTTACAAACGATTATAATACATTACGCGGCGTGACGCGGACAGCTTGGATAATCCGACCAAATTCTGTGGGTCGCTTCGAGTGAGTCGTGTGGTGTAAGGTATGAGCGGGAATTGCAGCTTCTTTTTTAAATTATAATTCTTATCACAGATAATATAGGTATATTATACTTAGAGACTTTACTAAACTTTAATTAATATAAATGATAAAGTATGTTTGCTCGTTTATTGTTCTATAATATCGTAACGGAGCTATTTTAAGGTATGTTTGATTTTTGTGTCCGGAGATAGGAGAATGGAGTGTAGCAAAGACTGTGTTTTACCGCGGTAAAATTAGTTTTAATAGATACGGAAGCGAAGCCGCGGGTGACAAGCTGGTTAGTATTATCATGTATTATACAGGGTTAGTTTTCAATGACGAGCCAAAATTTAAAATTAAGATCTAGATATTAAACCAAAGGTACATTTGAAATATTATTGTCGAATAAAAAAAAAATATTATTTTCATTCATTTGAAAATGTCTTAAAAATTTCCTAAATCGTAAACACGCGATAATCAATGCACTTGTGTGCGTGCGCGCATCGCCAAATTTATGTGTGTGCTAACTTCTACCTATCTAGGTTGTTGAACTGAATTGTGTTTTTGTCATGTCCACACGTTCGCTTTTTAGTGGCGGACAGGAATGAAATCTAATTAAAAAAAAAAACGTTTTTTTTTTCATTAGATCGAAAATGTTATCGATTCTGAACCATTTCTGAAAATTTGGCCTGTCATTGAAAACTAACCCTGTATTATCTGTGCTTCATACTTGCTAATAATAATTATTTATTAAGGAATGTTTTATATTTTACAGAGAAGCTAATTGCAACGAGTCCATGGGAAGTCCATTCTATACTCCTAAACGAGTCTCAAGAAACCAATAAAAATGCTTAAATTTAATAAAAAAAATTTAATTTTCAAATAATTAGGAAAATGTACTCATCTTCACTGCTATGTTTAATTATGTAAAAAAAGTATTAAAGATGCCATTCCTTCAATAACTTGGATAGGATTTTATGTACTAGACTTTGATGTTCCGTATTTTGATATCTTATATCACAGATAATATAATACTATCTACGGAGTTTCTTGCCGGTTCTTCTCCGTAGAAACTGCTTTCCGAATAATGGTAAAAATATGACGATTCAAAAAATAAAAAGTTTAATTGAATAAACAAATGTTTGCGTTTGCGTTTCTTAAAAAATTGGTTTTACGTGACAACGTCCGATTGTGCTTCTTTGTCGTTCGTTCCGCGCTCTCGCTCGCACTTCAAGCCTTACATGGAACGCCTCAGAGCGAGGTCACAGAATACATAATAGTAGCTAAACGCTAGGTAATGCCGCATGAGACATGTTTTTTCGTGCGTGCAGGCGGCTCTATCGAATTATAAGACGTTTTCACGTCAAAAAAGTTTGTGAATTGGGCCACAGAAAACAAACGTATGAATCGTGAAGTAAATATTTATGTATGAATGTGTTTGTTGTGTTCTCGTTAAATTAATGCAGTGTGCATTCATTAGGACTCTCTGTTTTTAAAATAAATACTCGTACAAATGTGTAATGAACGAGTTTATTAGATACCTTTTTGTTAAGGCCGTGTACGCGGTCCGTGCGCTGTTTGGCTCAAATATGTGATTTTTCAAACCAGATTGTCCATCAACCACTTATCTTACAAACATATGAATTACTAATAATTTTAGGAAATTTTATTGTATATATAGTTAGTTAAGAGTTTTTTTCAATTAATACAGTATTTGTGAATACCATCAAGATAACTGAGCCGATGATTACTTGATTTCGCTTTTAGTGTCAATTTCGAAGCTAAAAATATCTGAAATCGCTGACAGATCTAACACACAATTTTTTTTAACTAACTGCAAAAATCCTTATTAAAATAGTTAGTTAAAAGATTTTTTTATTTTGGACTCCTAACTTACGAAATTAAAATCCGAACAATGTGAATTTTTTTAGAAATTATAGTCGACAAAATGATTATTTTCACCAAGATATTTGACTTAGTTTAATATAATTTTTACATATTGCAATAAAAGAACGTCTTACTTATAAGATAAAATTTAAAAAATCAACTAAGGTACCTCTATTATTTTTCTACAATTTTTTTTAAAGTACTATAAAACACTGCGCGCGACCCGATTAAAATCAGTCGGCAGCGAGCCTTTCCAGAGAGAGGACATGTTGCTCGGCGCTCTCCTGTGGACTTATGCTGTTCATAGTAAAAGGATAGCGCAAGCCGCGATCTATCGTAATAGATCGCGGAGATTTTGACTTGCGTTAAATTGAATAAGCCCTCTAAATAATACATAAATCTGTGACACATAAAATACTCTTGATGAAGAAATATACCTACCTACACAATTAAATTTTAAATGGTTTGTCTAACTTTACAAACATATCACCTAACAGCTATCTCATAGGTACAATGTATTGAATACCTACAAATTACAATTAACATACTTACCTAGATACATTTTATACACGCTGAAAATGTTCAAATATATTTGGATAACATTATATCTTTTTTTTTCAGATAACGTTATAAAGGCTACATTTACATCAACGAACCTTACAAGCAAAATACAAGAGAAATAGCGTGCTAGAAGTTGTATTATTTTTAGTTTATCACCTCCACCAACTTGCACAATCAGAAAGAAATATAATTTGACAAAATTTGAAGATTTATTATTGGCAGTGACTAATGATAGACCCAGGGGAAATTTATTGGTTTCGGCAGTTTTATGGGCTGTTAATATTTTTAAATTATTATTTTTCTTAAGCTTTATTGGCGTCATTATGCTTTTCACCAATTTACGATACTCATAGGTCACTAGGTTCTATAGAAATAGACTGAAATTGATATTATAAGTATATATTTCTCCGGATTTTGTACATTTCAAGGATAGGCTTTCTCGTAAATAAAAATATGTATCTTGATAATAAAGCCACTTTAATATTCGAAAATATGATATGTGGAGGAACCTCTAAAATAAATAAATAAATATTTCAGGACAATTTTCACATACGGGACGGTCTGATCCCATAGGTACTATCTTTCGCTTGTGTTAAGGAAACCAGATGGCTAACAAATAATTTTAAATAAATACTTATATATAGATAATTAACACCCAGACACAGCAAACATCTATGTTCATCACACAAATATTTGCCCCGGGTGGGAATCGAACCCACGACCTCTGGCTTGGAAGGCAGGGCCACTACCAACCAAGCCAACCAGTCAGTCAAAAAAACAGTAACTCTACAATATTACTTAAATTGATTAAAATAATAATATTTCCCAAAAAGCTCAACATTCGCAAATAGCAAAGAGACGAGACGAAGCAATAATTTGTTATTTTTATTAGTATTTACATTCAGAAGTGGAAACAAAACGCTGCGATAACAAAACCAAATAATTGTTTTCTTTCCAGAAGAAAATATGGCCTGTTTACTTGTGATTTATCCACCATTCTGTGGTATAGTTTATTAAAATGGCATTTTCATGACGATTCGGCTTGTTGGATATATTCTTTACGATATTAGCGTGGTTATTAACTTCCTTATTTTAATTTTTCCTAAGAATTAAGATAACTCATAACTAATTTCTGATTTCTGGTTTCGGGTATATTCGACTTGGGACCGAAATATTCAATCATTGAGGATATTCTTTTTCGGATATTAATAAAATTTTATTGATGTTTGATGTTTTGATATTATTTCGTGGTAACTGGAAGGTATTCGGAGTAACAACCTAAGTACCTAAAGTTAGCACAGAATAAATAAATAGAATTACAGTTGGATTCATAATTTTAATTTCTTCGAAAATATTAATTAAAATATTGACAAATATGAGCATTTAATTATTGTCTCAAGACTAACTTAGCAGTAGCACAGAATACATAATAGTAGCTAAACGCTACAGAACGGACACTCTCCGCCTCCCGCCAAAATTAAACACTTACCTCACCCCGCACGATCAGACATGTTATGGTACCCATTTCCCCGCAAGGACGATACCAACGACGTCTTTAGACGAAACGCAACGAAGATTGACAACATTAATCAAATTGACTTAAAGCAATTTTATTATTTTGGATTTGTGATTATCGTTTTTCGTAGAAAATGGTTAGATATTGTGCTGTTTACGGATGTATTTCATCAGAAAAACGCGAATTTTTTTTTACGCTAGTCACAAATGTGCCAACCATAAAGAGTTTACACACACATTTGCAGTCTCTACAGTGTGACTGTCAAAACTATAATTTTGTATGGAGTGTCCGGGGTGTGGCAGTAGCCTAATTTAAATTTCATTATAATCCACCCAGTTATTTGAAATATCTGAAAATAGATTATCATTGTTATACATTGTTTGTATTTAGGTACATTTTCTGTTCTGTAATACCTACTTATTGTTGATCTTGTTATAGTAACCTACCTACTTTCATTAGGCTTTTGAAGTAACTCTCATTAGCATAACTGTTTCCTTTCGTCTTTTAAAGAAACTTTGAGATTTGTGTCACAGCTGTTGAAAATCTTTACCACAATTTTTCGTTTTTATTTCCTTAATTTAAGCATCACAGGCAGCAGAGGCATTGAGTTAATTATGAAGTTTTTTTTTTATTTAATTTCAGCAACATCCATACTAATATTATAAATGCGAAAGTAACTCTGTCTGTCTGTCTGTTACTCAATCACGCCTAAACTACTGAACCAATTTGCATGAAATTTGGTATGGAGATACTTTGATACCCGAGAAAGGACATAGGCTACCTTTTATTGCGAAATATGTACCACGGGCGAAGCCGGGGCGGACCTCTAGTATACCTATAGATATAGACCATAGTACCATTTAAATCTAGATACCATCTTAAACAATACTTAATTAAGATCTTATGTAGAGCTAATTAGGCGAAGAACTTTTGAAAAGCAGATATTTCGATTTTACAATTTATTTAAAAACAAAATCTTCAATGTTTATTATATTTATTAAAACTTTGAACTTCAAAGATCTAACAAAGTCGGAGTTGAACACACGAGACAAACTTTTAATGTGGTACTTTGGAACTTAAGTGCAAAGTTTAGATTCACGCAAGCTTCCGTTGCGTGTCGTCTTTGCTTTTAGCAACGTCTGAATTGGTCTGTTTAGTATGTCTTAGTTTATAGGGTAATTAAGTTGTTGATAGCTAGAGGAGTGTGTTTGAGATTTTACTATAGTTGCAGCCACAGAACATAATATAAAGAGAGGTGTTGCAGCCCCGAGCATTAATAGAGCCTGATATTTCTTTGTTCATTATTGGGTAAATTGATGACTAGCTGTGCCCCGCGGTTTCACTCGCGTTGCTCCGCTCCTGTTAGTCTTAGCGTGATGATATAATATAGCCTATAACCTTCCGCGATAAGTGGGCTATGTAACACCGAGAGAATTTTTCAAATCGGACCAGTAGTTCCTGAGATTAGCGCGTTTAAACAAACTTTATAATATTAGATAGTACCTATCTATAGATTAAGCTCAATATTAAGTTTCTTTTCAATAAGTCAGTTCAGTTCAATTTCTCAGTTTCAGTAAGAAAAATAAATTGATTTGTAACTGTAGTCTTCTTTTATAGATAAATCATTTCAATGAAAAACATTTTGTTTAAATATCACTACATAGTAACAAAGTCGCTTTCTCTGCCCCTATGTCCCTTTGTATGCTTAAATCTTTAAAACTACGCAACGGATTTTGATGCGGTTTTTTTAATAGATAGAGTGGTTCAAGAGGAAGGTTTTAGTATATAATTTATTAGGTTTTAGACAAAGCGGGCGAAGCCGCGGGCGGTAAGCTAGTTATATTATAAGACGTATCACAATATGATCAGCTTTTAAATCCATCAATTTTAATCAATTTAACGCACCAACCAAAATGAACTAATTGTAAATAGTTTACGCGAAACTTCACAATATTTTAGTGAAATATTAAAAGCCAGATAGGAAAAAGCTGAACAGCTGTGGATGATTGATCACCGATTGATTGATCCAGCCAGTAATGCGATACGATGTTTATATTAAACTGTATGAAATTTTTAACTATAGACTACTTATAGCTTAAGGTATGGAAAATATTTCCTGCAATTTCTATAGGTACCTTGGGTAGTGATTTTATGTTTTGTGTTGAATGTAGAATAAATACGAGGTGGTTAGGTACCTTTTTGTGAACACCATGTTATGGGTTATAGTTGACTAATCAGGTATAGGGTTTAGACTTTAGGCATTAGTTTTTAGCTGTGTTGAAACTAAAAGCCTGAATGCTTATAAGTTTACTTTTTTATTTGGGACAGGTATCATGATGAATATTGAATCTGTATAATTAATGGATCATCCGACACAAACATAAAACAAAAATACTGAAAGTTATTTGTGGAATTACGATTACCTAGAAGATAATCCACTAACATTATAAATCGAAAGATACTTAGATAGATAAACATCTAAACCCCGCCCTTGTACTTTTAAAAACATCATAAATAAAAGATATTTGCAATAAACAGAAACACGAATAATATTAATGTCATCCACTTGTATTCGCTGACAAAGAGACGCAGGTAACTTGATAAATTTTATGAATATGTAATTTCATTATTTCGTGAAAAATTTCTGTTGTTTTGCTCTTAGATATGAATAGGGTTGGCAAATATACAAATTTGGATTATGAAGAAATTCTCTTGGCAAATTTTGTCTGGTGAAATACTTTTGAAGAACATTATTAAATGTTTTTTCTAGAAAAATAGTATATTCCGATCTTCCATACTTCTTTAAATACTTCCATAGTTTCAGAACGGTATAAAAATAAAAATAGAAAATAATGAAGTTGTTTGTTTTTGTTGTTATCTTCAACTGTGAATTATTATGCACGCATTAATAGGTACGATTGTCTTAAATTTTTAAAGTTTTTTTTTTAATGTAACAGGCTTAAAATTAATGCAGTGGCATCCCTGGATATGACAGACATTGGAATACAAAATAGGGTTGTCATCTAATAATTAAATAGCTTTGTGAATTGTACTTATTAACCCTCCGCGTATAAGTAGATACTATCGTTTAATTTAATTACTTTTAACAATTGCAGTTATCCATTATTCATATTATGTAAAACGTACTTTTAGTATACTTTATGCTAAGTTTACTGATAAAGTCACTGATAGCGTATTTTACAATTTTTACCTATATTACTATACACTGCTTTTCATTTTAATTGTCAGATAAGCTAAAGAACTAGAAGTTGAATTTGATATTTTTGCTTTTATGGCATTCAAATGATTTATAAATATAAATTTATACAGAATAGAAAAAATTCGATCACGAGGCGGGACTCCAACCCGCATCCTTTCACGCCAACCCGGGGCGGATGCTTGATCAACTCAACCTATTACCACGGCACCATAAGTGTCATAGTTATTAATAGTCCTAAATATCAATACTACATACCAAAACCACTATTTCCAATTAAAAATCTACATTTGTCCAATCTAAATACACTAACAAGATTATTACGCTGTACATTGCCTGTTTTTAATCCCACAAAACAGTCCGACCCAAGCGTAGCCAGACCGCTAATGTAAAAACTTTTTTATTCCTCCTGCCTCCATCAGTCGCTTGCCTGTAAATTGGTTGTGAAGCGAACAAATTGCTCTGGCTTGTAACTGATCTGTAATTTGTGTTTGCTTTACGTTTGTCCGTTTTATTTAAATGGCAATGATTTACCTTCTTTTTTAGGTTAGGAGAGAGAGGCTAATGCAATTAAGTTCTTTTACAATTAAGTTGGTACCTATCTATTTAGTTTTTGTGCGAATTTGGTTTAAATTGGAGGTTTGCTTAATCCGTATTAAGTATGCGACAAATAAATAAATAAAAATAAAATAAAAAGTTCATTTATTTTATTAATAATTATAGTTCTGATAGTCTGAATCCTATAAAATGGACAACGGTTTAGTCTGGCAAGTTGGTTTCTACAATGATAAAATAAGGATAAAATACGTTTTAATTTTTTTTTTACTCAAAGAAACAGAAAAACAAATTAACATTTATTCGCTTTTAAGGTATCGTTTTATCATAATAAATTACTTCCCACATCAAATACACCTATCCCTTTCGATTTTCCCATAAAACAGTTCGTTCAATTTGAAAGTAAAACCAAGGGATTGTTTACTGACGGTAGTCCGTAGCTCACGGCGCATGGCGCTCTGTTTGACAACTGTGTCCGTATGGAATCCAAGTTTTATGCTATTATTTTCAAACTTCAAACGTGAGTCGAAAGCGCATACATTTATCACGTTATTTCTTGACTTTTTTTTATTTCTACATAATAAAACAGATAGAAGCCATTTCCCACCTATTTATATTTTATTATAGATTTTAATTTATTAGAGAAACTAGCGGTCCGCCCCGGCTTCGCCCGTGGTACTTACATGTTTAAACTATCCTATCTCTCAAGTTGGATCGAACTGCACATGGTGTGCGAATTTTATTATAATCGGTTAAGTGGTTTAGGAGTCCATTGAGGACAAACATTGTGACACGAGATTTATATATTATATTAAGATTAATAAGAAATATTTTATGATAGATCTTAATTTATTAGAGAAATTAATAAGAAACGACTTCAACAATTAGGTAGATACACGAATAAAGTTAAAGAAAACCACAGACATAAAGATAATCTGTTATACATATTATTATGTCACAGTCCACAGGCCATCGCAAATTTAATAAAGTAATTGTTAATTATTTATCTACCTCCAGTAAGTGTTATATTATCGTATCGTAGTCACAATCGTAGTGATAGATATAACATAAAGGCTAAAACTGTGGTTATAATAGTATTATTTGTTTTAGCCACAGAACAGTAAAAACAAAAAAAACAAATAATACTATTATAACATTATAAGAACTAAAATCAATACACAATAGAAAAGATAGCTTTCAAACAAAGACACACATGCAATAGCCCTTTCTTTTCATACAATAAAAATGAAATAAATCATAAAGTATTACTGAATTACATCCACATTTCAGCACTGTCCGACAGCACTGTCTAACCTCAATCAACCATTTCGACAGCTGATATCCAGATAATCCAATTTTTTCACACATCATATTTTTAGCACGCACGATTTTTTTAAAACCACGACTAAAGAGAAGACGATATTTTTACTAATGTGTATTGTACGCAACTGTACACTATACAATTCATTGAGGAGTATTATAAATCATTCATTTTAATTTGCCATAATCTAAATTACACAAAAAGGTAAGTGTGTGAAAAAAAAGACGTGTGGCACTCAGGGACTGCCGCGGTAAAGCTATTGCATAGCATGCCTTCAAGCTACACCTCCGTGCCCGTCGGAATGGGGAGCGTGAGATTTTTTTTCGTTACGGAATTTCTCGATTCGGTCCCCGCGCTCAAGGCCCGTGATAGAAGCTATGCAATAGCTTAAAAAAATCCAGTAAAATTGATAATAACCAGCAGGGCTATTAACTTACATTATGTACCTAGGTCCGCTAGACGCTCTTACGATTAGATAAGGCTAAGTTTTTGTTACAAGATCTAAAACTTTAAACTGTCATCTGATATTTAACCTAAATTATCGAATTTCAATAACGTCTCAGCTTTAAGTGAATTTAGGATTTTTAAATTATACGATACAGGAGAGTACAAAAAAATGGCTCTGTGCTTTTACACAGGGTTTTATGAATATAAATATTACTGGATTATAATAATAATAATAATAAAGGGCGTAGGGATGTGACGACCCCATCGCCCACGGTTGGGATATCTATTGTCTACGTGATAATAGATATTCCACCCGTGCAATCAGTCAACCCGCAGGACACCTTGTGGCGGGGTGTCGGGGAGTAGCGACCCCGCGGGAACCGAGTGCTCCCGGGGGAGGCCCCTGTCTTCATCTCCGGCTTGCCTTCACCGGCCGGTCGGAGTGAAGCCTGACGAGGACAGGACCCCCACCTCTGGCTTGCCTTAACCGGCCGGCCAGAGTGGAGTCGCGAGAGCTTTTAGCTCGAAGGGTGGATGCGAATCGTAAGTGGCGAGTGGGCACGTGATGCTGGACCCTCAGGGAGCGCGTGATCGTCGTTTAAAGTCCAGGGACGCCTCTCCACCCTTAGCTGCTCACAATATGTTGCCCCCTTGTCGCACTATTGCAGCGACTTATTTCGGGGGCCCATACAGTGAGAGGGCGAGTCACCACCTGCCAACATATTTTTACTTTCTTTTAGTAGAAAGGCAGGTGCCATAGTTTCCAATAGTCCCCAAATACCGGCCCATTTAACATCCCACTCCATAGCCCAGTTTATTTTGTTTTTCCATATCTCGAAATAGTCCTACATCGGCCGCGGACTGCCTAGGACTGTATCTCTATAGTGCAGTCATGGGCAGGCTGCGGCTGGTGTCCCTCAACACAGTAAAGTTCTCTAAAGGGCCTCTGCGTGTTGGATCCGTGTCCCCACGTAAGCCTTCCAAAGGACCGGGTACCTTCCTTATGATGGTACCCGAGTATTATGGATTTGAGATACACATAATAATAATAATAATCATTTATTTCAGATTCATCCTAAGATTACATCCATATAGTGTTAGTACAATTGCGAGCTTACATACTAGTGTTAGTAATAAAGAATGTTTTTTTTTTTTAACCTAAAATAAACATAAAGTGGCAGGTCCGGGTGGGCTTCCCGATGATGGCGGCAAATCACTAAACGACTGCGTGCAGCCGTATCCAGCGCGCCAGCATCGGAGAGTCCCACCGGTCCGCCAGCGCGCGCAGGATGGTGTTGGGACTGTCGCGCGTGCGGCGCATGATAGATGCGCACCGTTTACGCATGATGGCCGCAAAGCCGTCTGTGTCAGCCGCCGCGAACATCGCGGAGGCGCTGCAGTGGCGCGGCAGCCCCATCAGCACCCGGAACGCGTTATTGTATTGAACGCGCAGATCGCTGTATGTCCGCTGTGTATAGTTAACCCACAGGCTGCAGGTGTAAAAGGACTGACAGTACGCTTTAAAAAGTGCAACTTTGACAGTCCCCGTGCACCGTGAAAACCTGCGGGCCAACATGTTGCATCGGACAGACAGCGCTCTGCGCTCCCTTTCAATGTCCACACTATCCTTAAGGTCTTCGGTGACCCAGTGGCCCAAATACTTAAATTGCTCGACTTTGTTTAGAGCTGTACCACTCAGAGTGAAATTCGGAACAAATGTGTATCGCTTGTTGTCCGGCCTGAAAATCATTATTTCACTCTTTTTCGCGTTGTATTTGAGCCCATGAGCCACTGCGTAGGATTCACAAATTTTTAAGAGCCTTCGTAAGGCACCAATCGACGGGCTCAGCAGCACCATATCGTCTGCGTAGCTGATGTTATTCATGCAGACTCCATCTATATGACACCCTATGCCGGTGCTGCTGAGCTCATCGATCAGTCGGTTGACGTACAGGCTGAAAAGCATGGGGGAGGTCAACCCCCCCTGCCTCACCCCGCATTCCAGCCCATACTCCCCCGAAAGAGAGCCTGCCCATCTTACAAAATTCTTTTGATTGTTATACCAATGCATAAACAATTTCACAATTTCCCTAGGTAGACAAGTTTCATTCCTTAATTTACCCCATAGAATATCGTACGATACAAGATCGAATGCTTTGGATAAATCGAGGTAACATGCATAGACTGGAGTCTTTCTACTCGTGTAATACTGTACAGTCTGCTTGAGACACAGGATAGCACTCTCGGTGGAAAGCCCGGGCCTGAAACCAAACTGAGCGTCGTTTAACGAGACGTGTTTATCCAGGTGCTGACCAAGCAGACTGTCCAGTACTTTGGCGACCACTGTAGCTAGTGAGATCGGTCTATAGTTGTTTACATCCGATGTATCACCAGTTTTATTTTTGATGATTGGTACAACTATAGTACGCATTAGATTATCGGGCAGATGGGAGTGGCCTAAACACATGGTAAAAAACATAGCAAGCACTCTGGGTAGGTGTACACCTGCGTGCTGCAGGTGCTCGATGCTAAGGCTGTCGTGACCCGGGGATTTACCCCTCACCATGCCTTTGATCACCGCACGCACTTCCTTCGTAGTAAAATAAACACTACGCTCACCACCTTCCTCAGCATCGGGCCCCTGCCGCGCTGGCCCCAGAGGCGAGTCCACCCTGAAATGGTGGGAGAACAAGGTGGCGATCTCACTTGGCTCGTGCACTCCCGCCACGCTGACGGGGAGGCCCGGCTTATGATTCATTTTATTGGTATTTTTCCAGAACTGACCAAATTTCTTGTTTGAGTGAAGTTCAGCAATAATATCCATTTTTATTTGTTGTTGGTTATTCTGACACCACTTTAATTTTGATTTAAAAGTGCGCCTTGTTTCACACATATCATCATAAAGACGGCCGGCCCCGGGCTTACCCCCATACAACCAAGCCTGAAAACATAGCCGAGCCTTCTCGTGAGCGCCGCGGACGTGCCTATTCCACCCGGTAATGTATTTACATCTACGCTTTTCGGTAACATTATAACTACTAATAGCGGCCTCCGACAGAATAGAAATAATCTCGTCATACATGTTATCTAATAGGATTTTATGATTTTGGTTACGACACATATCATCTGAGCAGCTTCTTAATTCTGAAGGAAAATTAATCTCACGAAGTCTAGAGTGACATACAGTTTTAAATTTCGTTATCTGAGTTGAGTCACGTTCGCCCCAGACTACCCTATTTATACAAGTAGTAGGTATAGAAATCTTAGGTTTAAGCAAATTAAAGTTACATCGTATAGATACAGGGTAATGATCAGACCAATAAGTATTATACAACACACAGGCCGCGGACACGGATTGCCGCGCGGCACTTGTCACAAGACAGTGGTCGAGCCAGCGCCGACAGCCGTGCGCATCACTTACAAATGTATGACTGTCCGCCGGCATAAGTTCCAGGTCTACACAGGACCACGATTGTTCCGCACAAAAAGTTAAAAGTTCGGTAGCAAAAGACTCACCGGGGTGCGCATTGTAGTCCCCTAACATAAACACTGACTGCACATTGTGACTGTCAATTATGGCTGTCATTTCACTGAGACACTCTGTGAATTCCACTAAGTTTTCATTGGATTCAGTAGGCATATACACAGAAAATATCAAGATGGAACGATCACTGAGCTCGATTTTTATCGCGGCGAGCCGCACACTATTGCACTTCACTACGGTCACCGTCGGAAACGCAACCTTTCTCCACAGTAGGGCAACTCCGCCGTAGGACCTACCGCGTAAGACCCCTGCCGAGGTATCCACTGCAGAGGTACCCGTGCAGGCGAAGTCGTCGTCAATCGCGGCCAGGAAACCGAGGTCGTGCGGCATTAGCCACGTCTCCTGCAGCGCCACAACATCCGCCGAGCGACAAAGCTGCCGCACACATTCCACTGATCTCGTCACGTTTTTGCAGTTAAAACTTATCAAGTTGATGTTATTCATAAATTAGACTTGTCAATATTCTCGCTCGTCACACGGACATTTCCCTTATCACGTCTGATAATGTTGATAAATCGACGATAGGCTACCCCCTTTGGCCAGAAGTCATCATTCAGGAAATTTATTAACGAATGTTTAGGTACGAATATTTTGTATGATTCGTAATCCTTCGCTAACTTCATGCCCATTTTTTCAATTGTAACATCAATGTTAGTCTTCTTCCTTATGTAGGTATGGATGTCACACACGGACACGCCCTTCGCCACATTATAAATGTACATGGGAACCTTAGTTTCCGCTGCCTTAAAATTACTTCCAGGCTCAGACTCCGCTTTTCCTCGCTTCCCAACGAAACGGTTTCGTGATCTTTTGTTTTGGACACGAACCCACTGGTCACTCGGGGCCTGTGTCTTCCATTGGCCTTCTCGAACAATCTCCGCCAGCGATTTAGGAGCGACAGGGCCGGATCCAATTTTTTCGACTGGTGGTGGTAGCGGCTCAGTACATGCGGCCGGACTAGGTAGCATCAGCAGCGGGGCGGGGGACAGGGGAACGCGGCCACCGGCCTGCGCGGGGGACAGCGGCGGCGGCGGCGGCGAAGCTCCGTCGGCCACACCGTGCACCGGCGGGGGAACGGGTGCGGACTGCGCGTGAGGAGTCGCAAGCGACTCGATCAGCTGACCCGCGATGTGCGTCATCGTAGCCGTTTCTCGAAGTTCGACGGTCGAATCGTATTGCATACCTTGCGGCAAAGCTTCACTGCTACCCTCCGCTATTTGATTATTAATAACGGATTTTAGAGGAGATTCTAACGCAGATTTTTGTTGAAAATATTCACTACTGCGTTCATTGCACTCTAACGGCAATCCCATGGGACCACTATCGCACTCATAACTTGTGAGTCTTGCGACATATGCACCTCTTTTGGTGTTTACATTGCGCCATCCTGATGAAAGATATTGCACCTCACTTCTCAACTGGTCCATCTGCTTAACTGTAGCATAGTCTTCTTTCATCATGTCGAGATCCTGCCGTAGCTTAACAATGTCTTTCAGTAGCCTCGTCACGTCGACATGATCGAACAGAACCGGGGGTAACTTCTCAAGATCGCGGGCCACGAAGACTGGGATATCCTCGGAGTCGGTATCGCGAATAAGACAGATGATGTCGTCTATATCACGAATATTTTTCCCCGCCTTCTTCCTCGTTATCTTACGTTTCGTTGTCGACAAGGATTCGAACAACAACTTCTTCGCCGCTACAATTTCACTTTCAGAGAAAGCGCTTGCACAGATTCTGCTAATACTTTCATCGTCCATTACAGATATTTTATTATGGACGAAGGCCAGCACTTCGTTGATCACTACATTGCAATTTGCACATTTTACCACGGAGGACATTTTCAAATCCCGAATACCACACCGTCACGCACAATAACCAACCGTTCGCATGCGCGCGCGCGGCGTGACTGGAAGGCTACGTTTTCTTTATTGGCAGTTAGTGGAAAGTAAAATAAAAAAAATGTGTGCGTGTACTAGAGTACACACGTAAGAAGTGAAACTTAGGGATAAGAAAAAGTTGGCGCGTAACGCAAAAATGTCACGCCTACAGCGTAACGCAAAAATGTTACACTAAATTTTTGTCCAACCCCGATAAAGAAGTTTCACTTCAATTAATTTCAAAAGCGTTACAAGTTTCACGCAAATCAGAAATGATACACGATGCCTTACAAAGCCCGCCTCTCAATATTCGATTCTTAAATTTTTTCAAATAAATATAAATTGCATACAACGTATTAAAACTAAAATTAGAACATAGTTAGTTACATGATACATTGTTTTTAAAATAAACACTATAATATTAATAAATTATCGTGTCGTATAGTTTAAAAGGCATCAATAACTTCGCTACAGTTATGTGAAAATTTACGAAGCGTGTAATATCAATCGTGAGGCTTACAAACAATTTCCACTCATATTTTTCTAGTGTCTTTTTAATAACGTAAAACTAATACTAAAGGATCCAGTATTTAATATCTTTTGTTTGATTTATGGTCGTGAAATGTTTATTAAACTATAATATTGTTTATAAATATAACCAAGTAACGTTATATACAAATTTTTTGCTACGGGTCAAACACCTAGCCTATAAGAAGATAAAAAAATACCTGCAATAACACAATAATCAAGAAAATATCGTTTCACGGATAATATGTATTACCCTTAATAAGTAAGTAGTCTATAAAAATCTATTCTTCTTTTAATATTCATCAAAAACTTACGAAATATGATGACGTAACGAAGAATATTCTGACAAAGGAAACATAAACAAAATGAAGAATCTCTCGTAAAGTAGGTCCGGTCATAAAGCCAAAATAACATTGAGTGGAGTTTGTCCGGTCCCTTCAGATGTCGTTTACTCCCTTCGAACCCTAAATCTTGACAGAATTTAAGAAATATAACAATTTTTGCACAAAAATATCATAAAAGATTTAAATCTCTTTATTAATTTGATTAATAACTCAGCCCCCGGAATCACAGACACAATAGAAAATCTATTGTGTCGTGGTCCGGTTCCAAATGCAAGCGAATATACTGAAATATCTTGACGGTCATTCAAAAATTATTGATTAAAACTACCTCCTCTTATTTTTCTGTTGATAACTATGATGATTATTTTTCTGGATATTAGCAAATAGCAATATGGACTACTTAGTCTTCTTTAACAAGCAAGGGCTTGTCAATTATAGTTTAATATAGCGTTTGATTTTACGCGAGTATTATACATTTAGAAATTAAAGATTTTAATCGCGTTTAAAATAAGTTAAAATCTTTAATTTCTAAATGTCAAATATAATTAAAATTGCTATTTATAGACCGGGAGATACTGACACAAAATTTCGAGTCATTTTTAACAGGATGGCGGTTCTACAGGGGTCTTAGTACGCAATGACAAAAAGAAAAACGATGGTGTGAACGCTGGTACCGGCGGCTTAGTCGCGTGGGCGTTAGTCGAACTCGTCGGAAAAATAGCGAAAGTCAAACGATTTGTAACACAAAAATTTTAGAATTTACCGATAGCCCATAAAAAAGAAGTAGGCGGTAGTGTCATGCCATACTTTTCCGGTGTGACTTACAGCCCGCCATACCGACGCGAATGTGTTGATTTAAATAAAACAATTATTCAACCATTTGTATCAGGCTAACTTTTGCACAGGTAACCATCGTCGTGCAGCCATTTACGAAAATCGCCATGCCATAGGTACTTTTCGGACGATTCCAAATGGTCGCCATACCGCCGAAAATCTGCAAAAATTTTTTATTTCGCCAAACTTTTTGTACCAGTATTGCATTTGGATTTTTGGAGAGTATTTGATAAAATGTGACCATTATTCTATTTGCCATACTTCTAGTAGGGGGAAAAAGTGCTGTCATACTTGAAAAATTAATTTAGTATTAATTTATATAAGTGAAGATTTCCAACACCTAGATCTTTGAAATTTTGTATTTATATTCGTTGATCCTCAAACTTACAGGAAAAATAAGTGCCATACTGTTACAAATCGTTTGACTTTCGCTATTTTCCGACGAGTTCGACTAACGCCCACGCGACTAACGGCCGTTTTCAATAACCTATCTATCCATAATTCTAGTTACTACAGTTAGGCAAAACTATCCTTTTACGCTTACTTATTTTTCAATAACCTACCGACAGATAGCATTTCCTACCGAAGTTATCTATCTATCGCTGGGAGGACGGATAGTCTACTAGAGATAGGAACTCCCATACTAATCGATCTTACTTAAGGCCGCTGCATACGTGACGGGATTTTACCCGGACGGGACGTGACGGGAAGTTTTGGAAACATCGTTGCATACAAAATGTATCCAAATACGCATATGTCACGGGAACATCGACGGGACGGGAACGTGGACGGGAAAAATATCGTCGCCGACGATGTTTAGCACGTCCCGTCCCGCACGTGCCCCGTCCCGTCCGTGATTTCGCTACGTATGCACAGTCGCTCCGTTCGTGCCGGAGAGATTAATAGTGACGCCTTCCAAGTATCGAAAATGGACGACGAAAAACTGATCGAATGTGTTCGCTCATATCCAGCGTTGTATAGTATAGCGAACCCACAATATTTAGACACAAAGTATAAAAATTATTTATGGCGTAAAATTGCTGTGAAATTGTCATACAGTGAAAACGGTTAGTGTTATTTAATGAATATATTGTGGTATTCCTAACTATACTTAGTCCTTTTCACCTATGATGATTCCTGTGACACTTCATCGTGTTCTGAATTACGTATTTTATGTTTAAAATGCCAAAATAATTTTAGTGCATAATATTTTTGTTTTATGGCGGCATTATTACCAAAAATATAAAAATGAAACATCTTAAGCTTATAAATAAAAAACAGTATTGTTTAGTTTAAATTAATAAATAAATAATTAATAAAAAAATAAATAATAATTAAAGCCAATTCTTGAATTGAAAAATCCATCTTTCGTTGTTCACAACACTAGCACGTTAGATCCGAATCAATGCCACGGTACGTATGCGTTAGCACCACGTTCCCGTTTTGAACGTGGCAATCACGTGCCCGTCCCGCTCACGTCCCGTCCGAGGTATTTTCCCGTCACGTATGCAGCGGCCTTTACATTTCATTAGAAGTTTTTTGTTACTCGCCGATAGGCGTAGCTAACTCTGGTAACGTCATTTGTTTATCTGTCAACATCGGCCGGTTACGCGGACAGATAGCCTTTTAAAAATAAGTAAATAAATAACTAGCTCTAAAATAATGGAATATTTTAGCAGTGATGATAGCGATACGGAATTATTTCAAATTATAATAGATTGTGATGAAAGCAGTGACAGTGATACCGAGGACATACCGTTACCGAAGGAATATAAACCACGTGTGAATTATATGACAAAATTAAATGATTACGAATTTGCTTATAGATTTAGACTGAGTAAAAGTGCTGTGAATCAGTTAATTGATTTGATACAACCATATTTAAGTGTCACATCCAAAAGGTAGGGTTATTTTTATCTATAAGCACTAATAAAGGGCTTGTATTGCTATAGTATCAGCATTATATAAAGTTCTTATTTTTCCAGAAATCATGGCATATCTGCCCTTCATCAGATACTTTTGGCTCTACGATTCTATGCATTGGGTACCATGCTGGTGTCCGTTGCAGATTTTATTGGAGTATCTATAGCATCTGCTAGTCGTATTGTCTCTGATGTGTCTAGAGCCATAGCAAGATTGTACTCAAACTTTATTGTGCTACAAAATCACACTCAACAAGAGTTTTATAACATTGCTGGATTTCCTAGAGTACATGGAGCCATAGATGGCACCCATATATTAATACAATCACCAAGTAAGTAACTAATTCATCCATACTCTTCATCTAGATCTCTGCTACGTATTCATACTTGATAACTATTTAGATTGGGACACTTAATAATTGTTTTTTGTGGTATATATCTTCATATAAGTATTTCTTTTACAGATTCAAATATAGGCGAAGAGTTCAGAAACAGAAAAGGAACATTCTCTATCAATGTGCAAGTTGTGTGTAATAACTCTCTAGAGTTTCTAAATGTTGTTGCCCGATGGCCAGGATCCACTCATGATGCAACTATATTTAACCACTCTAATTTAAAAGGTTACTTATTTTGTTGTTTATTATGTGAATTACACTGTTCCTAATGCAAGGTCTTACATTATTATAAAACTTGCAGATTCGTGTGAACAAGGTTTACTTGGAAATCGTTGGCTGCTTGGTGACAGTGGCCCAAATACTCCATCAGAGCAACGATATAATGAAGCGCATATTAAAACAAGAAATACTATAGAAAGGTTTGTTTTTGTAAATTGGATGCAGTGACTAAAAAAAAAATTACTTAATACCTACTTTAATTTTAGATGCATTGGAGTTTGGAAAAGAAGATTCCCCATACTGTCCTTAAAAATGAGGCTTAAATTGGAAAATATTCAAGCAGTTATTATAGCCACTGCCGTTTTACACAACATTGCCAGAAATTTGAATTTGGAAGAAATAGAGCCAGAAATATCAATTCCGGATACCATACAGGAAGAAAATGTAATTGTTAATGACAATTCTCCTTCTTTAAATATATCAGAACGGCAATTGCTAATAAATAATTACTTTCATGTGTAAAATAAATAAGATAAATACATATTTTGTGTACATTTTTATTTTCTATCACAAATTTCACATCACAATATCACACACTTAACAAACTAGGTAATAACTCAATTAAAATATAATTACAAAATTAATTAACTAACCAATTAATTAATTTAAATCTTTTCTTAATCTAGCATTTTCTAATCTAGCATTTTCTAATTCTATCTTAAGTTTATCTATATTAATCTCCTTTTCCTCATTTTCTAATTCTATTTTTCTTTTTTTAACTATTAGGTACTCTGCTAATGCATTTTCCCTATATATGCGGGCCTTATATTTTTCCTCTTCCATCTTCTGTTTCCGCTTGGCTGTAACAATGATCAAAAGTTATTAAAAATGCCATATATATGATCCCCTTTTCACTCTGCAGATAAGCCCATTAATGAATTGGATTTTTTCCCTACTTTTGCATTGAAGGTTTGCAAGAAACCAAAATAAAACTTGTCTGTTAATAACTAAAACTCATTACTGATTCCTTTGGTAGTCTTAAATGAAGTGTTATTTTCTACTTAGCATGTCTCAAACAGGGAACAAATAATACTTATGATTCCAATACTTAATGGAAAATTACCACCAAATTGCAAAAAAAAAACAATAAATAACCTTCACCCACCTAGTGTGCCGCTGCCGCTAGCTCTATTATAGAAAAAGTTTTTCTGTTTAAGGGGAGGAGGAGGTGTCTCAAGAATTTGTGTTTCTTTCAACACCTCCCTCTCATCAAGACCTCCAACACAAATACCATCACCACCGGCACCTTGTCCATCACTGTTAACAATAAGGTTGATAACCTCCACATTCTCAACTTCACCCATCACCAAGTTAGAGTCTGTTTGAATGGTAGCATCTCCACCAAACTCCACAGAAAAACCTTGGCATGTACTACCTAACAGTGAAGCTACTTTGTCCAGAACTTCATCAGGTGGAAAGTAGTCCTTGCCTCCTCCAGTCTGAAAAAAAAAGTACTTACAAATACAAATTTTAACTTTAACTTATCATTGTGAATAATTGCCCAAAAACAATCAATAACTAACCGCCGCTAAGCCGCCGGTACCAGCGTTCACACCTATGATATATAAAAGAGCTAGATACGTTACCCGCTCTCTATTTTGGCAAGAAAAAACTCAGGTAAGTGCCCGAGTTTCACTTAGTCACGCACCATTCAGCGTCGTGGCTGGACGTTCTTTTTGTATTTTAATCGGCAGTTGTTATTACGAAGTACATGAGTGAGACATGTATTATGTCTAGTGCGTGAGAGTGAAAGAGAGAACAACTGTATTGGTGATAATGCGTTAGTAAGTAGGTATGTATTAATTACGCTGTTTTTTAGTGCAATGATGTTGGCGTATGCCGCGTCTACTAGTATAATAGGTCATTGGTTCACACCATCGTTTTTCTTTTTGTCATTGCGTACTAAGACCCCTGTAGAACCGCCATCCTGTTACAAATGACTCGAAATTTTGTGTCAGTATCTCCCGGTCTATTAACATATTTTACGTATTAAATTATCGTACGTGATAAAACGTCATATCTCCCGTGCCTAACCCTTCGTTATATTTTAAATTTAGCAAAGGATGTCAACACAAAAGCACAGCTCAGTTATTTGCGTGTGCTGTCACTTTGACAAGTATAACACATTAGGGCTCCTGCATAATTCATGAGCCATTTGTACCGTGATCAAATAAATATAGATGTTTACCGAAAAAAATTTCATTTCGTAGTTAGTTGAAGTACCTATGCCTTTGTGCATTTTTTTATTAATGCATTTCCTTTGCATTTTTCCACTCAAAATTCATAGTTTAAGATTCAGAAAAAATAATTAATTTCATACAGCTATCATGGACGAATATAATATTGGGTCCATGCAGCTATTAAATACCATACGTAGGTACATAATTAGTAAACACATAATTTATTAACTAGTTATGTAAAAAGCTTACTTCTTTGTCTATAATAACTGTTGTTTAATTATGTAATAGTATTAAAAAAAATATATCGAAGAAGTCTGATTGATACGAAATGCAGTACAATTTCCTTACATTACAGTAGCCTCCATGTATTTCACATTCTGCCGGTTTATTTCAATACCCATCTCAACGTATTGGAACGGATGGTGATATTATTCGACAAGTTGAACCGATTTCGATTTATCGTGTCGCTGTATTGCGAACCGATGTTTATTAAATCTAACTTACGTTTATCGTATTGTAGTGATGTTAACTTTGAGATATTGCATTTGCACTTAAGTTCTTTAGAAATACAGCGACTTTTTACAGTCGTGTTATTACGAAATTTTTAGTTTGTAATGTTCTTTAGTTATTGTAATAAATTATAAGTAACTAAGAGACTGAGAGTTACATTTTCAAGAACTATGTAAATTGGACAAAATATACTTGGTTAATTATATATTATGTAAAGGTAATAAAATAATATTATGAAATTAAACTCCTTCCTTATCGATTAAACTGATTAAAACTACAACGTTACAAGACTTACAAGCATAAAATATCTCAACTATAAGCCAAGATATTGGCTCTAATAACTAATTTTCACTACAAAGCACCATCGAGGAAACCTTACTAAAGTGTTCGACTAAAACTAACTTACAAATACTTCTTACTTCACATACTTGCTGGATATTGAGTATAAGTTTGTACACCATGCGATGCGACATAATTAAGTTACATTGTTTTCTATTTACACTGTACGATAAAATATCGTATAGCCGATTTAGGGCATACACTGATATTAGGGTCACGAGGATTTGATTAACAAATGTTTGCGTTGAATGAAAT
The DNA here is from genome assembly GCF_905220415.1 of Colias croceus. Classification (NCBI taxonomy): domain Eukaryota; kingdom Metazoa; phylum Arthropoda; class Insecta; order Lepidoptera; family Pieridae; genus Colias; species Colias croceus. The sequence goes on from NC_059560.1 coordinate 7,565,506, forward strand.
AGAATACAAAGGGAGTAATTTCGATGTATTTGACTGTATATTTCGACTTAACCAACTGTGTATTTTGGTAAATATAATACTGACATAAATTCCATCCTTTTAAATATTAGATACAATAAAGCTAATTACTAAATCTCTCTATAATTTATATCAGATATTTTCTTAATAAAATTGCCTTGAAAAAGAAAAATAAATAACTCCGATCTATAATATCAACACATTGAATGGTAAATCGTACTCTTGGTAACAAAACAAAGTCCATTTGCTGTTCTCACAGTGCACTCACGATATTTTATCGTGTCGTGTAAATGATATACCCTGAATACTGTACAGTAATAACATTAGCTAAACTAGTTACAGCCCGTGGCTATTAGTCTCCATCTCCGAGGTTCCGGTAACGCTGACGATATTATCTTACGATATCGCGTCCGATAATTCAGTTATGTAGCGATAAGACCTTATTTCATAGTTTTCGGATCGCTATTAATACCTATTTACTGGGGCAGTAATTACATTGTGTAATAGAATGACATTCTGTAAAGGTGGTAAAAATATGTAGGTATTCATAAATTCTTCTAAAATATATTTTCATGAATAAATGAATGTTGAATTTGTTGAATTAACTAAATGTACTTAGAGTTAGTTTTATATACATTTCATTACATTATGTACAGGAAAGTAAAAACAGATAAAGCCTATCACGAATTACTGTTTATCTATCGAACAAAATATATGAAAAGAAAAAATCAAAACCTAGGTAAGTATATTTATTCGAATGAAAAGCTTTCAAAATCTTCGTAAAGCTCATTCATATTGAAAAAAAACCACCGACTCGCATGAAATGAAAAGAAAAATCCGCTACAAAAGAATCAATTACCTATTTCGCCGTGTTTATACAGCGGCACAGGCACTCAACAAACAGCCGAGTTTAAAAGAAACTAATTGTCTCTGGTCATGAAATTCCATTGAATTCACTGACATTTTTATGCTGACATTGACAACCGTTCTAGCCCTGAGCCAAATTTCCCGCCTTTTTAGAAACGTTATGCCGTCAAAAAGCGCTTTGAACCTTAGCTTTGAACGGTGCGAGACGCGAGTCAGGTTATAAGGCGATTTCATTGCATTGTGGTTTAAAATAGTCGGAAGATACAGTTTTAAATTTTATTTCAGTGACACGAATAATATATACGTTTATTGTATTGCACGCCTCATAAGCGAAGCGTTGAGGTGGGTACTACTGTCACTTCGCGCAAAACATCTGATTTTTCAAACTTAAAATGTCTTTATGTATCATACATTGCACTTGTAAGATAATACATACACACACATATTAAGAAAAAACACTATTTTTAACATTCATGATATTTTTGATGTCATTTTTGTTATTTAAACTATTTAAAAAACAGTTTAAAAAAGTTCTGTCTTGGACGTCCGTGTGTCTGTATGTGCGGAGGATTTTCTTGTTAACACGATAGCGACCGAAATACTTTACTAATTGAGTCTTTTTTTTTTCTCTTATGCTTGAGTCTGCTCAGGAATAGAACCCTTTAATTTTTCAGGGTCTGATTCGATGTGGTTTAATTGTTATTAAATAAACAAAAAAAAAATATCGACTGTTCTCCATAATTTTAGTATATCTATATATTATATTCTTTATTTTATTTTGTTTTTTTTTAAAAATAGCTCAATTATTACGGTACCGCTTTCTTTACTTTTCCAACCGTTTTATTTTATTTCTTTTTTATATTTATAGTGTACTCTTTATAAATAATCAATTTTATTGTAAAGGATGAGATTATGAGGCGTGCACTTTTGGATTTTCCAAACTATTTCTGTAAGATGTTTATAAAAGTACGACGCGGGGTTTACACGTAAAGAATAGACTGTTATTAAACCGATTATAATGTGTACCTATTAAAAAACAAATTCACTTCCGCCTCTGTCTATAGTATGTTTCTATGTTTACATCTTTTAGTTCACACTTGGTACAGAATACAGATTTTTATGCAGTACAGAGCATATACTATATATACTTATTACGGTACAGAGTACGCGAGCTCTACAGTATAACGTGCGCCATGCCCACAGGCATGAATAACACAATTTATTTGAAAAGTACCCCCCTAAAAAAATAGATAATGAATAGTACTTAACATTTTTAGCTACCTACATTTTATAAAAGCTGGCGTTAAGCTGGCTATACATGTTCTAAATCGAGAAACAGAATCCTATAATTCATTGTACATATTTATCTATACGCCTATAGCGGATTAATCCGCGCTTTGGCACAGAAATTTGACGTGTCAGGCAGGAAGTTTAGCTGACAAATTTTTCGATGTAACATTTTTTCCCTGGTTTTTAAAGGTCAGTAATACAATAAAAATATTTACGCGGGAACCATTCTAGTGTCAATAATATACACACCTAGTAACTAACAATAGCGTAACTAAGTATAAAGAAGGTAATCTGGCTAATATTATCAACGGGAAAATATGCTCGTAGGTAACTATGTTGGTTCGTCTTTCTTTCACGTCGCAACAGAGCTATTATGTGGTAGGATTCTTATGTCTGGATAGTAAGGAAGCTGTAGAGTGAAATCGGCTATTTCTTTAGGGCGCGTTCCCACTCTGTCGTAGAGATTAATTTATCGTTGACGACTCTTTTCTCTAGCTATAGCGATCATATTATATAGGTGATCACATTGGATCGCGACATTTTATTATTTCACGGCCAGTCGCTTTGTCGCTTGGGAAAACACGTGATAACGACGAGACGATTTTTTACATTGAGTTAACAATATGTACTACGTGTTAAGGATTGCGGGGATGATTAAAGATACAAACTTTGATCATTGAAGCGTGCCTTTATTAATCACACAACAACATGGGGAACCTCTACATCTTGCAGATTACAGACTATATAAAAACTTCCTTCATAACTGACAGTTGACACAGTGTCACAACCAACGCAGTGTTGCTACATACAATATTATATAAATCATTGTTAATCAACACCTCCCCCCAATGATTTATATCAACATAACTAACAATACCTACAATGAATAAGTAAGAACTAACAATAATATAATTTGTATTAACCAAAACTAACAAACTAAAAGATACACAATGCGAACTGAACTTTATTCCAATCCTAATTTAGGTACAAAATAATTATGGGAGATTTTATTTAATGGTTTCGTAAAAATACCAGCTATTTGTTGCTTTGTAGGTATATACATAACACAAATTTCCTTACATTCTATTTTATGTTTAACAAAGTTGTATTTTACATCCACATGTTTCATTCTTTTTTGATCAGGATTACATACAGAAAATATTGTACTTTTATTGTCTTCATATATGGTAGTGGTATTACAATTAACATCTAACTCATTTAATAATTTCCTAATCCAACAAGCCTCTAGAGTTGCTTCATTGAGAGAGTATAACTCTGCCTCAGTAGTGCTTAAAGCTACAGTGCTTTGCTTTTTGCAACGCCAAATAACACTGTTATCAAATACTTTAAATATATAACCAGTTACAGATTTCCTATCTTTATCTACAGCAAAACTTGCATCAGCATATCCAACTAGTGGTTCGGAATTACAATTCTTAGTATATTTTAAATTATAATTAATGGTACCTTTAACATATCTTAAAATCCTTTTCAAGCATTGCCATAACCTTTCTGATGGTCTAGATTGATATCTTGCTAAATATGAAACAGAAGCACACAAATCAGGTCTTGAACCTACTACAGCATACATTAAAGAACTTATACAAGCTCTGCATTTATGCTCTAAAGAGTAATCAATTGTACAATCATCAAGATTAACATTAACTTCCATGGGTGATTCACTAGTATTTGCTTCAGACATACCAAATTTTGTTAATATAGACTCTAAATACTCTTTCTGGTTAATATACAAACAATCACTATCTTGAATAATATTAATACCCAGATATTTTAATTTTTTAGATCCTAGATCTTTCATTTTAAATTCTGTATATAACATTTCTTTAACATTATTTATCCTTAAATTGTCCTCACCCAAAATTAGTAAATCATCCACATACAACAAAATGTAAATACCATCCTTAAAATATAAACAATAATCACTTTCTGCTCTTTGAAATCCTTTACTCTTCATAAAACTATAAAATTTATTATACCAATTTTTTGAAGATTTTTTAAGACCATACAGTGATTTATTCAATTTCAAAACATAATTTTTTTCTATATTTATACCAGGTGGGGGCTTTAAGTATACAACATCATCAATTTCACCATGAAGGAAAGCACCTTTAACATCCATTTGATGAATTAAATAGTTCCTTTGAACAGCTAATGATAAAAGAACTCTGAGAGTTTGTAATTTCAAAACAGGAGAATAAATTTCATTAAAGCTACCTTCCTGTTGAAATCCCCTTGCAACTAATCTAGCTTTATATACATCACCCGCCTTTTTTGTAAAAATCCATCTACAATCAATTAACTTAACATCGTTTGGTTTTTCTACAACTTCCCAAGTTTTGTTATCCTCTAAAGATTTAATTTCCTCATTTACCGCTTCATACCACCTATCCTTATCGTCATAAGAATCTATATCATTATACTTTTCTGGAACATTACCATTAGAACAAGACAAAAATGATGCCATTAATATATCACCTAAATCTGAATCATCAGTAACAAAATCTTGTAAATATTTTGGTTTAGTTTTCTTTCTATTTTCCCTATAATTAACATTATCTATATTCCTTTCTTCAAATTGTAATGATTCTAAATTATTATCAGAAATTAAAATTTTCTCAGTACTATTGGTTTGGGTTTTATCAGGACTACTACTACCAACCTTCTCCTTCCTATCCGAGATAGACTCCGCATCAATACTAACCGTTTCAGGTGACTCTGAACATGTTTCTTCCCTAAACAATACGTTTCGTTCTATGCATATTCTCCTTTTATTATCATCCCATAATCTATATCCCCCTGGAGCATAACCAACCATTTTCAATTTAATACCACGAGGGTCTAACTTCATTCGGAGTTTTTGAGGAATATGGGCATATGCAGATGACCCAAACATTCTGAAATTAGATACATTAGGACGTCTTCCTTCCCACATTTCAAATGGTGTAACATTAAGAGAAGCAGTGGGACTACGATTAGTGACATATACCGCATATCTCAGGGCCTCGCCCCAAAGCTCTTTAGAAAGTTGTGAATCTAACAATAATGCACGCGCCTTTTCAGTCAGAGTACGATTCATTCTCTCAGCTACTCCGTTCATTTCAGGATTATATGCAGCAGTATACTGCAATACTATGCCCTTTTCATCACAAAAAGATGTAAAATTTCTAGAAATATACTCACCACCATTATCTGACTTTAACTTCAATATACCATGACCAAAATGATTACTAGCATAATTATAATACGTCTTGAAATATTCAAAAACTTCAGACTTGTCTCTTAATAAGTAAACTGCAGTGAAATGGGTAAAATCATCTATGAAAGTAACAAAATATTTATATCCGTCCCACGTAGACGGGCTAACAGAACAAACATCGGTATGTACTAGTTCTAAGGGTTTCCTAGCCTTATACATTCTCCCATTAAAAGGAAGGCGTGTAATATTAGCAAGTATGCATGATTCACAATGTTTATTTTCTAAATTTTTTTCTTTCAAATCAGTTAAACCATCAACCATATTTTTATTTACTAAAGTTTTCAAACTACTATAGCTTAAGTGAGAAAATCTTTTATGCCAAATTTCTACTAAATTATCTTTTGTGTCTGATTTTTCACCATAATAACAATCATTAAATATTACTTCAAATTCTACAAAATAAAGGGATCCTAGTCTATGCCCAACCATAAACAATTCATTGGTTTGTGAGAAAACTTTAACTTCCCCTTCATTGAAGATGATCTTTAAACCATGTTTTTCCATTTTGGAAACAGATATTAAATTTTTCCTTAATTGTGGTACATAATACACATCATTTAATATAATATTAACCTTAAAATCACTTAAATAACATTTTATTTTTCCTATACCAACAGCTTCTAAATCAACATCATTTTTGGCAGCTGAAATTTTAATTGGCTTATCCAGTTTACAATAATTAGAGAATAAATTAATGTCATTTACAAGATGAAATGAACTACCTGAGTCTATAACACATTTAAAACTATTCTTATTCTGCTGTTCAGTGTCAGCGCTAAAGGACATAAAACTTACAAATTTGTTACCTTCAGTATTTTCAGTGCCGGTAAGAAATGACTTTCCTCTACCTCTTCCCTGGGTCTGATGACGAGTAGCCTTACTGTCGTCTCGGCCTCCGTTGTACTTCCAGTCGCCACGTCCACGGCTGTGAAGTCTCCAGTCACCAGTCCTGTGTCGTGCCTGCTGAGTGCTCCTACACTGAAATTTTTTGTGTCCGGGGCGTCCACATCCATAACACAAAAAGATTGAAGAATCAAGGGATTTGATCGCTCCTCTGTTTCGTTTTTCCTCTTCTCCAAGCAGTCTGTTTTTCACAAAGTCCACTTTCAATTCCTCCATAGTTTCCAACGCCGTGATAATGCCTTCATAAGATTTCGGCATGGATAGTAGTAAATAGTTAACCTTTTCTTCTTCCGAGAGCTCACTGCCAGCATCTCCGAGTTGTGCAAATAGCTTTTCCATGTCAATAAAATGTTCCATTAAAGGTTTCCGTTCATCGAATTTCATATCGGATAATTCTCTTCTTATAAATAATTTAGATCTTGTACCTTTCTTCTTAAAGCTGTCTTCCATGCTTTTAATCATTTGATATGCAGATCTGTCCTTCAAGTATTCGAGATGACTGTCGGCGGTTGCCGCTATTATAATAGCCTGGGCTTTAGCTTCCAATTGCTTGTTATTTGTAGATTTACTGAAATCCTCCTTTTCGATCGCCTCTATTGCTCCATTATCCCGCAGGATACTTTTCAATCTAAACTCCCATGCGTTGTAATTGTCCCCCGCGAAAGGGACAATTTGATATTTTTCTTTTGACATTTTGTCCTTTAATATTTATAAATTTACTTTAAAACCGATGGCTTTACTTGGCTGTGTTACTGGGCCCATAACCCTGTTAAGGATTGCGGGGATGATTAAAGATACAAACTTTGATCATTGAAGCGTGCCTTTATTAATCACACAACAACATGGGGAACCTCTACATCTTGCAGATTACAGACTATATAAAAACTTCCTTCATAACTGACAGTTGACACAGTGTCACAACCAACGCAGTGTTGCTACATACAATATTATATAAATCATTGTTAATCAACACTACGTAGTACATAATAATATTAACTCAATGTTTTTTTAATCGTGGCTACAATATTGTTGTCGTCACAGTCGTTAATAACGTTTTACGACTATCGTGCTAGCCGTTCCCAATGTCATGACAATCTGTCGTCACTGCAAACAATGTCGTTCTTTAGAAGATAATAATATAGGTATACAAACAAACACAAACAATATGCACACCACAGATGCACACAATATAACACATTTAATATGTGGACACCTCGATTTAAATAATATAAGCATCGACCAAGATCGACACTTAAAACTGCACGATTATCTGTCGTCACGACAAAGTGGGAACGCGCTCTTACTGCATGGAAACGTGAAAAATGAGAAACCTTTATGGTCTAAGATCCGAATATAAGTCGAAATGCAACGGTGTGATAATAGAATGAGACCAATTTTATAATAAATTTAGTGTATTAAAAATGTATTTAAAATGGGTTGACTGGGAAAATCCTGGACAGGATATTTTTTATTAATTATTAAAAAATATATGCGCGATCATGATTATGTCGCGCATTAAATGCGCGAATTGAATTGATGAATTGCACATTTTCATTCAAATTTTGAATCATCATGAAATTTCTAAATTCTGATAGATGGCGCTATATTAAATCTTTACTATAAAATATTATAAAGCTGAAGAGTTTGTTTGTTTGAATGCGCTAATCTCGGGAACTATTGGTCCGATTTGAAAAATTCTTTCGGTGTTCGATAGCCCATTTATCGAGGAAGGCTATAGGCTATAATATATCATCACGCAAGACCGACAGGAGCGGAGCAATGCGGGTGAACCTGCGGGGAACAGCTATTGTTTGATATGTATGTTAATCACTCAAGCGACAGCCCAAGCCGAGGTTCGAGATCCCCGTCAAGGGGGGACGCCCTTGTGCATGTCGCTACCAAGGTGAACCTTCAGTTCACCCCCGCGTCCGCGTTAAAATGTAGAAGCCCTTCTGGCTAACATTGAGAAACACCTTACAAAAAAAAAAAATGTATGTTAACAACTTCGTCTTTGACCACGCATAAACATATTTTAATATCTTCCTAGGTGTATGAAAGATTTAAGAAGTAAAGTTAACTACGACTACTTGATGTTTAAACAAATTTGGATGTTCTAGTATTTTCTGTATTTCTTATTTATAAACTCTATATTTGTAAAAATATTATGAAGTACAGTACTTAGATAAAAATGAAAGAAGGTATATATTTAGGTATATTTATTCCAATACAAACAATAATATAATAAATTAATAAACATTTGTATATTTCAGTTTAAATGGCCCATTTTTATAATATGAATGGGAAAAGATTGGTTATTTGTTTACTATTTAAATAAAGAAGTATATTTATTAGTCCCCACACTACCAAACCAAAATTTAGTGTTATATTTTTGAAGTGAAACTTCTTTAGGCCCATTGAGAATAAAATGTCTAGGTCGCGTTATGACAATACCGTCACAACATGGAATAATAGTACGGGAGCTAGCAACGTTTAAAAAAAAGTCATTTTAGTATAGTTGGGTTTTTGATATGGGCATTTTCGCCAAAATGTCTACAATCCAATTCACGGGATGTCCCACACATAAAAATTGCAAAAAAACTCAGGATTTTTAATTTAGAAGTGTTGAATTAATTTTAAATAGTTAAGGATGACTTAAGATTTCTTGTTTTTTATTTTACTTATGAGAAAATTAACCCAAAGTTCCAAAATTTAATCCTGAAAACTGACATCTTACGGATTGCAGTACTGTCCCCTTTTCGAAATGTGATCTTTATTTAACAATTTCTCAGCAATTTCGCTATTTATTACTTACTGCAAACGTTTAAATTATTGTAATTTCGTTGTAGTTTTCAAGTGTAATAAACTCATAATACATTTTAATACAATTATATTATTTAAAATTAGTTTTAATCGTGTCCCCTTGGTATCTGTTAACTGGACATGTCCTGCACCGTTACCGTAAATGCTCAATAATTTCGTTCGGTTTTTTTTCTACCTTCCACAATTTTTTTATACAAATAGCAACACCAAATCGAACACGAGCTATGTCAGCAACCATTTGAAGTGTCAGCCGTTTTAGCGTTCATTTTTGACAGTGTTGTGAGCGGTAACGGTCATTTTGCAAAGTTTTCACCTCATACTGAGCGGTAAGTGTTTCACGATTTTAGAACGATTTTGTAATGTTAATGTTAAAACAAAGGTAGTTTCACATGGTGACATTATTTGTGGCTTTATATAGAATAAAGATATTCAATTATCTTAACATATATTCAGTTTATGATTAAAAATCTAAGAGAAGATGTGCGACCGTTACGTCCTTTTCGTTACCAAATGGCTGGTAACGTATTAGCTGGACAAAAAAAGTAACGAACAGGACAGCGTAAATATGTGGATACACTGAGAGAATTTTTAGTACTATTTAATTTTTAATTGCTCTGCTTATTAGCCACCTGCCAAATGTAACTTGAGGTTTATAAATTTGCTTTTGCTCTGAATTTAAATTTATAACAAAATGCATGTCAACTATGAGAAAAATATGCTAGCTACAAAACTACATTAAGTAAAAGCTTTATATTTTTTAAATTACGGCCATGGTCGAATTTTGCTAGGTGGCTCGATTTAAGTCTCTAAGTGTATTTTTAGAAGATGTTGTTTCGACTTTTTTTTAAATTACGTATGTTAATTTAAATAAGATAATTAATTATTAAAAAAAAAAGATTTTTGATTTTAACTAATAGTATGAACACAAACCGTTTTGAACTTTCGTTATTTTTATATAAGTCGATTCTTGTCCGTCTGTTTGTTTGTAATTTTATGTTTTAGGTACTTATAAAAATGGCACATACCGCTGCCGAAAAAATTAAGCGGTATAGGGAACAAATAAAAAGTGATCCCCAAAAATATGAAGAGTATCGTAAGAAAAATATAGACCGACTTAAACAAAAGCGCAAGAGGATTTTGATTTTTTTTGAAGTTAAATGAAACAGCATTTTTGGTGCTATAATTGTGATTTTAGACGCCTAGACACAATAGATTTTCTATTGTGTCTGTGATTCCGGGGGCTGAGGGATTAAGAACAACTTTTTATACTAAGTGAAAATTTTAAAACCTAAGCTCGTTTTAAAAACAATTATAGACTGAATTGTTGATTTTTGATCTCATGTAAACATGTGCCTTAAATAATACCTAATGTAATGAAAGTCAAATAAAAATGATGAAAAGTAAGGTAAGCGGGTGTATTTAATTAGTCCCAGTATGTCCTCAACTTTACTATGTCAGGACCGTTACTGATTGGTCAGATATACGTGACTGTCCCCTGAAATATTGAAGAGTTTTGATAGTTTTTCTTTATTTTGTGAAAAAAATTTAATACTTTTTTATATAATTTCGAAACAAAAGCATTCTCAAGTACTGATTGGTATTGAAATTCAAGATTTGCCCCTAGTTATTTCATTAATAAAATAAAAGTTAAGTATTGCATTTTCGTAAAAGTAACGGTCATGACAATTTGTAACAAGTTACAATAAGTAATTATTTCGTTTTTAACTAGAGTTTATGATCATTTGCTAGACAGGACAATTATTAAGCTACTACATGCCAAAAAAACCCAATTCTAACTTTAGTTTTATTTCAAAAGCAAAATATTCTTAGGTAACGTTCTGGACCAAAAAACGTGCCTAAGTTACTATTTTTCACTATTTCATATAAAATCGGGGTTTAAAATTAAATTCAAAAGCGTTTTTAGTAAAATTTAATTAATCTATTAATCTAATAAACCAACAATTACCCAAAAAACTGAAAAAAATATTCAGTAGCATATTTTGAGAGGTGGTACCAATTGAAAAAAAAATGCCCATATAGTGTTTCTCTTGCTATTTCGGTTAGAGTCCGGGCTGTCTGGCTGGCCGCAGTGGTTGCGTTTATTAGTGCGCATCTTATCTGCACAGGAACATATCCTTAATTTAAAGTCATTTTTTAACGCGTAATTTTTAATCTTTTGCCTTTAGATAGATCCATCAGACATAATTTTTTTATTGCAAGACGTTTTTTTCGTTGTAAAATAGGTGCCATACGCAATTTTTATTTCAAAATAACTAAAATGTCATCGAAATAAGTGAAATTACATCAACATGAGTCCGCTTAAAAGGTAAGTAATTACTTTATTATTTATATTATATTATCCTTTTTTAATACTTATATTGAATAATTAGTTAACTAATATTTTTATAATAGATGGTTTCATATTTATTACACTTTTGGGTATAAATATGAATTTGATGATATTTGTATTTTCTAGTGTTTGATTTTACGCGATTATTATACATTTTGAAATTAAAGACTTGGGAAAATAATACAATGAATAAATCGCGTTTAAAATCCGTTAAAAAGTCTTTAATTTCTTGATGATATTTGGTTTTTATCAAGTTTACATTAACGTCCTATTTGAAGTTCGTTGGGAAAAAGGAGGCGACATGGTAGATTGTTGCAAAAAAACTGTAAATAGTAAAATGAATATTATATATAGTATAAGTAACACAGTGATTACTTATCCTTCACTGGGACTCATGTTGATGGAATTTCACTTATTTCAATGATATTTTAATTATTTTGAAATAAAAATTGCGTCTGGCACCTATTTAACAACGAAAAAAACGTCTTGCAATAAAAAATGTATGTCTAATGGATCTATCTAAAGGCAAAAGATTAAAAATTACGCGTTAAAAATGACTTTAAATTAAGGATATTTTCCTGTGCAGATAAGATGCGCACTATTAAACGCAACCACTGCGGCCAGCCAGACAGCCCGGACTGTAACCGAAATAGCAAGAGGATCAGCATATCAAAGAACCAACTATACTAAAATGCTCACTTGTCAACGTTGCTACCTCCTATACGATAAGGCAATTATTTTGTTATCTTTGAATCTTGCCAAAGAAGTTTCGCTTCTGACACGTGTGCTCGGCACACAGCCTTTTTTTCACCTGAATAAAATTAAATGCTTACAACATCATACAACGCTCACACCCATATTTTCAACCGAATATCCATATGAACAAATAATAAAATTAAAGTCTGTCTGTAATACATATGATGGAGTTTATAGGCCATCCACACGTCTGCCGAACAACGTGACAAACACAAAGGGACAGCACTATACGAAGAAAAGAGATGTACTTATTTCCTTCTCGCTTCTCTGTATAACGCCGTCCCCATGTGTTCGTTGTTTGTCACGTTATTCGGTAGATGTGTGGATGGCCTGTTATGTTTCTGTATTTGTTAATTTCATCTTATTTCCAAATGAATGAATGTGAATATTCACCGGCCCAAGTATTTCACAACAAATAATTCCTGTACACTATACTCGCCTTACTTGTAACTTAGCTAACTTATTATTAGAGATGCACCGAATATTCGGTTCCTATCCGGTATCCGGCCTATCCGGCCCTATTTTACTATCCGGCCGGATACCGGATAGTAATGTACTATCAGGCCGGATACCGGATAGTAAAATTGGTAGATTTTATAAATAGAATCGAAATAAAGACACAGTTGTAATTGAAGCTTTTTATTATTTTTAACGAAATTTTTTTTCACTGACACGATAAAAGTGTCTCTACCAAGAACTGTGACCGCGCGAACGTTCACTTCGAAACAAGTCAAAACCTGCACTGCACAGGCGGCGTGACGGTGCGCGACACGCACCTACGAAACTCAAAATGCCGTCGGCCGAATATTCGGCGGTCGGATACCGAACATTCGGCTGTTGGTCAGGCCGAACATCCGGTATCCGGTATCCGGCCAAACAACTATTCGTTGCATCTCTACTTATTATAACTTAATAAACATGAACCATCCCGTAGATGAATGTCCAAAACAGGACATACGTAAATAGACCTCCAAAGAAGCCATTTGTGAAGAGACTCTGCCGAGACACATAGTACTTTTGCCAGTGCGGACCTGCCTTTATCATGAACATTACCCATAGAACAATAACCGAGAACATGTAGAATGCAAATCCATTTAATCCAGTCAGGCCAAGCACACCTGAAATTGTTTAATAATTTGTTATAAATAAGATTGTTGCATGTTTTTTTGTTTATGTAGAATTAACTGATTGGTATGACTATTGAAATTTTAAGCATCTATTTCGAATAGGTAACTTTTGTAAGCTATTTCAAGGTATGTACTTACTACTGAGTATGTAAGTACATAGATACTTAAATATAATGGTTATTTACTGTTAAAATTTATATAAAATTCTGAATTATTCCCAAATAAGCAAAATGTACGAAAAAATCATAACAAAAAAATGTCTCAGTCTGGCAGGACACAGAAGGCTGATCACCTACTTGTCCCTATAGAAAATCGATCAGTGAAACAGATGTATCATCTGCCCCTTATTACCCCACTTGGGAACACGGGACTTCACTTTTTTTTCGAATAAAGTTGAACAATTTGAAAAAAGAACAAATTTTATATATTATGATAATACCTGCCGTGGATCCCGATAGTGCAGACATAGATGTCCGACAATATTCAACAACAATTGCATTATTTCTCAATGCTACTTCGCTGTACGCTATAGGCTCAGGTTTGTTATCCTTAGTTTTTAATGTTACCGACATTTTCACACGTCAATACAACAAATTCAATTAGTAAGGTTATCCGCCGTCACAGTCAGCCTAAAGTATTTGCTTTATTAGTAATTGATTAAATTTTAATGTGTATTCTATTTATGTTTATTCTTTGTTTATTGTGAACGTTGTGAACTTTTTACACTCGCAAAGGTGAAAGGTTAAAACCTTTAAAACCACTAAAACTTAAAAATTGAGGACACTTAGGTAAGTCATAATCTTTGACAGTTATTTGACATTCGTCGAAATTCGACAAGTAGGTAGGTACATCAACAGATCATATATTTTTTAGTCATGTTTTTTTAAATATAAAAATAAATATACCGGGATGATACTGGGTGTAATCCTTAAGTTATTATTGTAATTTTACTCATTAGGTAAAGGGCTTTCGATATTAGTTTTTTCAGATCTGCAATAGTTACGGAATAATCGCCTGTGCACACATAACGATGACACCCTGTATAATATCTTGGGCACTAAAACAAAATACTTTACGAACTTATATTATATTATAATATGTGCATGAATATAGTATATCATCAGTTGGATTGATACATAAATATTATGGCTTGGTATACCAAGCAGAGTGAAAATCTTATCTAGTTATATCTAGTGAAGTTTAGCTATTCGCTTTGATTCGCTTTTATAGTGGTAGGCTTAGATTACAAAATAAAGTATTTTGTAATCTAAGGTGGTAGGTATTTTGCATTACAGCTACAGAATTATGAATATATAATATTATCATTTGGATTGATATTTTATTAATAATAGGTATGTCAGTATTTGACATTGATCTCTAGAAAATATGTATTAAATAAAATATCTCCTTTTTTATGAAATTTATAAAAAGCGTTGATGCAAATCGGTGTAGATCTATAGGTTTTATCTATATCGACATTGACAGGCGACAGCCGACACCTACAACCACAAGTATTTTACACACACATTCAAACATTCAATCGAGTGATTTTCGCGGTACTGAATACTGAGCGTCGTGAATAGTGGAACTTAATTTCTTGAAAAATTAACATATTTAAGTTAATATTTTTATCAGATTATGTTTTAACTCGAATGTAATCAGTGAATAATAATTTTAAAACGGTCCTCAATAGTTTAATCTGTCTTGTTTGCATAAATCGAGCATAGTGAGATATAATGGCGCGTGGATGACGGCTACATAGGGTCCCATTTCGGAACAAAATAGGACTTTGGTCGAAGATTGCTCAGGCGTTGGGAATATTAAATAATGTATTTGCAACGGTTTATTGTGTAGTTCCTAAAAAAGTGATTTTTGCATTTTTAGAGCAAGACAGTGACAAGTAAAAAAGAAAATTAAGTTTTCGATCCTGTGACTGAGGAAGTAACTATGGCCTATTTTTTCTTAACTTACAATTGAGTAAAATACATGGCGATTGTTGTTCAATTTACTGTTAACGTCTTATCTTGATGTTTATATAAGTTTTTAGAATCATTATGTAAATATTTGATGCAATATTAAGCGTATTTTGTGCGAATTGCTTGTGTTATACAATTGATTGTCTAAAATAACTTCGTTTCGTTTCTTTTGTTGCAGAACATGCATATCTATACATATGAACGAGCGATACTCGGTTGTTGAGTGCTCTATTCGCATTTACCATTTTATTTATTGATAAATATGCGATATTTCATATTTTCGATATAAATATTATAACCGACATTTTCGGCTCGACATCATTGCGTCAAACTGGCGTATGGCGGTTTGATTGCTTGTTATTAAAATGGAGGAATGCGAAGATGTAAGTTCTGAGGATTTGAGCTATTCTAATAGTTTCTCACTTGTAAAAATGAAACCAAAGAAGCGATCATTAGTTGAAAGAGAATTGGAGACAAATCTAACAACGAGAATCACTTCTCCAGTCACTAACAGTGAAGCTACAAGTACTAGCCGATATGGCCGAGCTAGGAAATTAAAATCGGAGTCTGAAGTAAGCGATACCGAAAAAATAAATCCCAAATTAATTTCTCCCAAGTTCGACAAATCTCCAAGTAGACAAGTAGCAGCATATAAAATGCATGCATCAAATTCACCAGTGAAAACGGAGAAGTTGGATGCGCTTGACAATCAAATTGAAAATATTTACAATGAAAACATACTGCTTAGCCGTTTTGGTTCTACTGAGAAGAAGCATCCATCCTCTGCCAAAAAGCAGCCTAAAATCTACATACGAAAAGACTTGATACAAACAAAAGAGAAGGAGGAAACGGTTATGCTAATAAAGAACATGTTTTCACCGTCAAAGGAAACTCTTAAAGCAGAATCAAATGAAAAATCAGCTCCAAAGAAAGGACGTAGTAGTGCTGATTTGTCATCTGTTGTTAAGACCTTAGATTTCGATAGCAATAAAAAGAAAAAGAAGGATGTACAAGAGAAAAGAATGTCGCAGAGTGATCTCTTTGAGTTGGAGGCACAATGCGAATATCAAGTTGGTGATTTGGCATGGGCCAGAATGGGTACATATCCGTTTTGGCCATGTATGGTTACTAGAGAACCCATAAGCTTGATGTTTATCAAAAAGAAGTGTAAGTATCCATACAAAACTGAAAATATTATTAATTTTCTATTAATAATACTTAAATATCTATATTTACTTAGAACTCTCGTCAAAAGGAGGTAAATCATTATAAGACTGATATGAAAATATGGCATTTGCTTATCACTTTAAAACAAGTTAATTAACGCTTTCATAGATTATTCATACATATTGATCAACTTCTATGCATAATAAATCAAGTATTTCATAGTTATATTATTGGAAACATTTACCTCATAATTTTAATAAATTATTAACTGTAAGTTATAACACAGTTATATTAATAGAGCTTTTGAAATATGAACAATGTCATCTGGTATAAAATTAAAAATGTTTTTAAACATAACTCATTCATTATGTTCTTCTCTATAATTTAAAATAGCTTGATAAGCATACAGATTATTGGATAGTTGGATACATCAAATAGAACATTTTACAAAAAATAAATAAATCATTAAAACACCAAGATATTAAACTTAAAAAAAGTTTAACATTGTTTCACAATTTTAAAGTAATTTTTATAAATCTATAAATAATATTATCACAGAATACAATTATTTTTTTAATAATTAAAACATAAGTGATAAAAAACAATGCACACCATTAATTTGTAATCTGTATGTTACAATTAAAATTAATTTATCATATAATTAAAATTTTCAATTTTTAGTATATGGAAGACTGGAAAAAGATATAATACATGTGACGTTCCTTGGAGATAACGGAAGACGAGGTTGGATATTGGAGACCATGCTGAGGAAGTATCAGGGACTACAGGAGTTTGAGGCCACGAGAGATCAGTTCACATCTGAGGTATGACATATTTGTAATTTTCATTTCTTGATGTTAGTGGAGTTATTTGATAATAAAAAAAAAATTTGGTCATAATATAAAGTAGTCTATTATGTATTTTTAACATAGTGTAAAATTTAATTAAAAATGTCAGGGGACATTTATTTATTTTTCTAGCAGGAATACTTAGTTACCTACTTCTTTTAATATACATAACTTAAAAAGTTATGTGTTCAGTTTTCTGCCTATTAAGTATTAACTAATAAAGTCAGTAAATATTTATTTAATATTACATATTATCTCATTAAAATAAATTTTAACAGAATAAAATATAACAGTTTCATTTCTCATTTACAGGCAAAAAGAAAAGATCCAAGACTGTTTGCAGCATTTTTCATCACAGAGAAGCGGCTTCCATATTGGTATACATCTGTAGAAGAAGCAGACATTCTCTTTAAAGAACCTAAAAGACTTAGAATAGATGCTCTAAATGCTATGATTGATAAGTCCAAGAGTAAAGTAACTCCAGCCAAAAGTAAAAAGATAACTAGAACAAACAGTGATGTCTCTCTCAGTGAAAGTTTATACGACAGCTTATTTTCAGAAGACGATTGTAAGAATTCCGATTCTGAATCCACCAGGAGTAAGAGCAGGAATAAATCTTTCGATGTTTCCGACGTTGTAACTGCGTGTCTCGACAATATGGCCGCCAAAACAGGAATTACGAAAATACAAAAACAATCGCACATGGATAGGTGGTTGCAAAAGGCGAAATCGAATACGCCAGAGAAACCCCAGATCAAACCTCAAATCAAGTCTGAGAGGAAATCAAAGTTTACTAAATCAAAAATTGTGACGCCTAATGAACAAAAGAGATATAGCTTACGTCTTTCTAATCAGGATTCTGATAATGAAGTTAAATTATTAGCACATCACACTGAACATGATTATACCCAGTCTACTCTAACAAATGGTCATATCATAATTGATGAAATTGATCTCATTGATAGTGGCAGTAATTTGAGCCATGAATCTTTTGAGCCCGGTAGTGGTATTGGAGTTATTTCTAAAGTTGAAACTCTTGCTGGTCAAGAAACTAAAAATAATGAGTGTGATAGCATAGCTTTAGGACTAGATCAATGTGATGAGGAAAATGCTGTAATCGAAGTTATAACAAATGAAGACACTAATGTAGAATCATATGACATTAATGAATATACAAAATTAGATCAAGACAAAATAACTGTTGAATCAAATAGTTTAGAAGACAATAATCATGAAGAAAACTGTGATAATTTAAAAGCAGAGGTAAATCAAGATGCAAGTGATAAAATTATTGTTAAGAATTCTTCCAACACAGAAAATGACAAAGACATATCAGAAAGTAAATCAAATGAAGAAAATCATACGGAAAATGTAAATGAAAATATTATGTGTAATGCATCTACATCAGTTATTATTAATGATGATGAAGATGATGTTTCTATGCAGGATATTTCTACCCAGGAACAAGAATCTACAGTAACACTAAGAGATCACAATAACATAGGAGATGATAAAATTGTAAATAGAAAAGATAGTGTTGAACCTGAATCAGAGGGCAATAATGATCTTGTTATCAATGCTTCAAAAATAATAAATAATGACATAATATTACCTCTAGAAAATGACGAAATGAATGCTACATTATGTGCAAAAGATACAATTACTGATAATATAACATTAAATCATGAAGAAAGTGTTATTGAAAGCATGGACGTAGACGAAAAAGATATAGAAAATGTACCTACTAGTAATGATTTAAATAATGGTGTTACTCAGGAAGAAAGAGAAATTAATAATCATGGACAAAATGAAGTTGGAGTTATAAGTAATGGTGAAGATATAGAGCCTGAGATGCTTTCAGAGAATGAAAGTGGTTGTGAGCTTAATAAGGAAAGTCTGAAAGAAAAATCAGAAATTGAGCAAGCTAATGCTAATGAAACTACAAATGGGGCACCATTAGAAGATACTAACAATCACGATATTGTACAAAATGAACATCTTGATCAAGGAAACGAGTCCGAAAACACTGAAGAAGATGAACCTATAATAAAATATACAAAAACAAGTTCATTAGTCGAAGTAAATGGTCTCAATTGTTCAGAATTTTTGAAATATGTAGAACAAAAACAAGATTCCGTGATTGACGAACATCCTGAACTATCGCCTGAGGAAATTACTACGTATTTATATAAAACATGGCAATACGAAGAAAGTTTAAAAACAGACAGAAAGAAATTGGACGATATTGAACAATCTAACTTGGTGAAAGGCCTAAAAAGTTCGCCGTCTGTGAAAAAAAGACGTAAAAGAGTATTAAATTTAAAATCACATAAGAGTAAGCAAACTTTGATTAATTTTCAAACTGTACCAAAAAGCAATAATAGTGTAATAGAAAAGGATGACAAACTTATCAAAGAAAACTATACAGTTTCTAATGAGAAAGCAATTCAAAATGTAGATACAGTTTTAAACAATGGTATTGAATTTGAATGCAATATGGATACTTCATTAGATACTGAAGAAATAATCCACGAAAAAACAAATAAAAATATTTCGCCAGATGCCATAAATAATGATACTTTGAGTGTTGGGAATGAGGGGACTTCAAAAGGTTATAATGTGAATATAGCTTCAGATATTGAAGATTCAAATAGTGAATTCTCTGAGGTAGAAATATCTAAAAAAGAATTGGACGAAAAAATAAAAGAAAATAATCAACTAAGTGTCAAAATAAATGGTAATGACATAAATGGCTCTGAATCAGATAGTGATTGCGAAACTATGGAAGCTGCGTGTAGTATTGTTTCTGTATTATCCAATGAGAAAGTTCAAAAGAAAACTTTTAAAGATGATTTGGATGACGCAGAATCTGCAAGTGATTGCGAAATGAGCGAAGCTGCAGGCAGCACTATTACTGCCATTTCAAGTGAAGAAATTCAAAACGAAGATGTAATCAAAATAGATCCTGATACTTTATCACTTAAATCGGAAAGCAGCGAAGTTTCAGTCTCTAAAAGAAAATTACGCACCAAAGAAAAAACATTAGATCCTAAGGCATTAATGGAAAATCCAGAATTTTTAAAGTACTTGGAATTACGACAGGATGCACTTATGGAGGAAAACCCTGAGCTAACACAAGAAGAAATAACCAATTATCTTTATAACACTTGGTTATATGAAGAAAGTTTGAAAACAGACATAAAGAAAACGGATGATATTGACCAAGCTAATTTAGTGAAAGGTCTGAATCAAGAACCCGCGCCTGTGAAAAGAGTTCGAAAGAAGAAAGAAAAAGATTATACTACCTTCAGTTCTAGTACATCGACGACAACAACTGAAGAAATTATCCCAAAAGAAAAATCTAAGAGAAGGACAGAGAGGCAGTTTTACAAAGAGGACTTTTCAGATTACGAAGATGAAATTGAATTGTTTGAAATTTTTAAGACAAAACCTATAACAAACATAAAATCAGAAGAAATTAATGCACCTTCTAGTTCAATGGAAGTAAATGGAGATGTACACAAAAAGACTGAAGACAATTTCGTTACTGAAGATATCTTATATGAAGAAGTAGACCAATTTGACGAAGTCGAAGAATATTTTAGACAGTTGACTGAGCCCAAGCCAAATATATTCAAAGGTTTAATCAGGGAAAAAGTGTGTGAAGTATGTGAAAGAACTGGAAATTTAGTTAAGTGCAAAGGTTGTTGTGGCATGTTCCACGTGGATTGTGTCAAGAAAGTTGTCGAAATAATTGAATCGCCCCAACCTATTAGAGGAAGAAAGAAAAAACGGAAGAATCGAGGCAGAAAACCCAAAGGAATAGACGATTCTAACGACGACCACAGTGACGATAAATCGCAAGATCACAATAATTCTGAAGAAATGCTAGATTACGAGCTGGATTCGCATACAATACCGAACGCGGATGAATTCGAAGCGAAATTATCAGCTAAATTGAAAGAAATGATCGAAAACCCAGAAACAAAATACGACTCTAACTCAAGCGATGAAGAACTAAATTGGAGCGACACAGACGTCGGTAAATGTAAAGTTGTAGACATCATACCTCGTAAGAAGAAAACCGAAGTGTCGAATTACGACGATTTCAAGTGTAAAAACTGCGAACAGCACACCACACCTGTTTGTTTTGTATGTAAGAGTGACATATCTCCGAAACAGAAGATCGAAAAGAGACAAAAATGCCAAGTAGCGCATTGCAATCAATACTACCACTTAGAATGTTTGGAACATTGGCCGCAGACCCAATTTAATTCTGGAGAACCTTCTAGAAACAGCAAAAAACAAAATGATTATTCGGAAGCCCTATCTTGTCCTCGTCATGTGTGCCACACGTGTGTGTGTGATGACCCCCGAGGGTGTAAGACGAGATTCTGTGGGGATAAATTAGCTAAGTGTGTGCGGTGTCCAGCTACATACCATACATTTACGAAATGCCTGCCAGCTGGTACACAGATTTTGACCGGTTCACACATTATTTGTCCGAGGCATTATGAGCATAGGTAAGTTTTATTTACTGTTAATTAATTAAGTACAGTAGAACTCCAATTATCCGAATTAATGGGGACCAGGACCCATTCGGATAATCAAATATTCGGATAATCGGATTTAAAAAAAAAATTGCTATTGGAGAGAATAAAAGCTACGTTTTGATATTGCACTATTTTTTTATTGAATTAAATGAAAGAAACATGAAATTTTCACATGTTTTAAATATAAATAAAATGTACTTATGTACAAGTTTAGAAATAAAAATCATTGTTTTTTAAACATCTCCATCAATGTAAGCTGTTTTGCGGTCTTCAACCGTTTTCGACAACTTTTTTGTGATTCGGATAGTCGGAGTTCGGATAATTGGAGTTCTACTGTAGTTAGTTTTCACGTGTTAATAACGAAAGCAGGATTAAAATAGTATTTATGTATTATAGACCATTCTTTTTATGTTCAAAATTTCATCTAAATTTGGCGTTTTTTCATGAAAGTAATATGCATAACATACGCACCAATATAAGTAGTAAAAACTATTATATCTTGTTTAAAATTCATTTTTTAACATTTTCTTCAAAGTTAAATATATTGATATGAAAGTTTTTTTTGTGAAAACTTTTTTAATCCTCTGTCTGCCTTCCAGGCCTGGTAAAGTTCCCTGTCATGTAAATACAGGGTGGTGTTTTATATGTGCATTGGGAGGATCACTAATTTGCTGTGAATATTGCCCCACTTCATTCCATGCTGAGTGCCTTAATATTAAACCTCCTGAGGGTACGTATTTCATAGTTTATTTCTGAATTTGTTGTTCTTTGTTTGTGCAACAAATGCCTACTACAGTAAATTGTTTCTAAGGGCGAGAACCGGTAAGAAAATCGATAGTTATTTATTTAAAAGAGAACACACTAAAAGAAAATTTAATATTTTAATTAATTAATATTAAATATTAATAATATTTAATATATTTTAACTTCCAGGAGGCTATATGTGTGAAGATTGTGAGACTGGTTGCCTGCCGTTGTATGGAGAAATGGTGTGGGTCAAATTGGGTCATTATAGGTAAGTTAGTACAAAATATTATCATTTTGTTGTGTAACAAAGCAATATTTTCACTAAATATGTGGTATTTAAAGCAATTTATCGAGATTTAGATGGTTTTCAAATTTGTAGCTATATTTATCTTTATTTCCTTCCAGGTGGTGGCCGGGCCTCATCCTGCATCCATCAGAAATTCCAGAAAATATTATGGCCGTGAAACATTATCCTGGCGAATTTGTGGTTCGATTCTTTGGCCAGTATGATCACTACTGGGTGAATAGAGGCAGGGTGTTCCCGTTTCAAGAGGGTGAGTTTTTACGGTCTTTTTTAATGAAAATTAAAAAAAAAAAATTAAACACATACAAATTTAAATTTCGTAAAATTTTGTGTGTATATTATAATTATAATACTAAATAATAAAGATGAATTAAGTTTGTGATTAATAGATAATGTGAACAAGAAAAATGAGTATGATGAAAACATTATATTTATTATTTGTAAACAAAATTGGTCATGTAGTCATTGCTATTATTCTTCGATATATATAAAAAAAAAACAGCACACTACACATGAATATACGTCAAAGTGAAATGGCATGATTCAACTATCGTGAGTGAAAAAGAGACATCTAAAGTAGAATGCTGCTAATTAGCCACATTTTGACGTGCCACTTCTGGAGAGCTATAGATACGTTTTTACTTATAATATCATATAAATAAATAATTTTATTTACAGGTGACACGGGCAAAATATCTAGTAAGAACTCAAAGATAGACGCCGCGTTCGCGATGGCGGTCGAACACGCACAACGAGCGTATGAAATTATAAAGAGTAAGTGTTTTTTGTTTCATTGTTGCCTATTTTATCTGCTTTGGATTGGATTGTGGGAAAAATAACTTTTATATATACCAAAAATAACGTAGTCTTAGACGTAACTTTTGTTTTAATAATTTTGTGGATGAATAGTTGTCACTATTGCCTGTCAAGACATGCTTAGCTGTCTCGGGCTCGGACGTTGTTTATACGACGTTTAACAACTACCCTCACTTTATTAATAGTCGTTTACTTGCTGCGATTTGTTATCAACTACCTACATCAATTAGGTAGCTGTGTAGAATCGCAGTACATTCTTATTACATTCAAACTAATATTTAACCCGGCCTCGCGTGTAATTTCTAACAATATTGCTAATAAATTACTACTGTAATAGTAGATGATTATGCGGAGCTGTGAAATTATGTTTGCATGTCAGTATAACTGGCGAATGTGCTGTACTTTCCATAAAGTAATAACTTGTGAACCACATTTGAGCAAATAAAGATTTATTTATTTATTTAGATTTGAAAGGAGTAATCAATTTGGTAAAAAAAAAAATATTTTAACTGTTATTATAAAACTATTTAGATTTTAAACAGAATGAATCAAATAGTTATTTATTTTCCAGAAATATAAAAATTAACTTATCGTTATATCCACATCAAAATTGTTTTGTTCAAAATTCAATAATGCAATATTTTAGCAATTTATCTGTTTATAATTAATTTCTCCCATTTCCAGACTCACCCCCCTCCAACGAGGGTGACTCAGACATAGCATCATCCCTCCTCCCCCCACACTATATAAAGCTGAAAGTCAACAGGCCGTTAGGGTCCCTGGCCAATAGACGGAACGATGAAGAGGGCTCGCTGACGGCATGTGAATGTGACCCCAATCTGAGCCAGCCGTGTGGACCTTACTCGCATTGTCTCAATAGGTATGTTTTTGTTGTTTAAGTATAAAGTTAAGATAATTTTGGATATTAGATATTACTACATAGTATGAAACAAAATAGCTTTCTCTGTCCTTGTGTCCCTATGTATGTATGCTTAAATTTTTTAAACTATGCGACGGATTTTGATTTTGTTTTTTTATAGATAGAGTGATTCAAGAGGAAGGTTTTAGTATAATATAATTTATTAGGTTTATATTATGTAGGCGAAGACGCGGGTGGGTCGCTAGTGTAATATTAATGGTTATTTTGATGCAGGATCCTTCATATAATTGCTTATAAATTAAGTTATTTTCATTAGAAATGTGAATGATGATGAAATATGTAATTTACAATTATGAATATAATAAATAAATAATATAATGAATAGTTCCCCTTTAAACTGTGTTTAGAAGTGCCAAAGTTTTCTAAAATTTAAGTAGTTACATACATGATAGAGATATTCATGGATGTGCAAGCATCCAGACGTCACCATGCATATTCTTTTCCGTCATAAATGATATTTTTTTATTATTTATTCATGTAATTGCAGGATGCTGCTAACGGAATGTGGTCCAACATGTCGGGCGGGCGACCGCTGCAACAACAGGGCCTTCGAAAAGCGCGAGTACCCGCGCATGGAGCCCTACAGGACACACGCGAGGGGCTGGGGGCTTCGCACGCTCGAGGACATCAAGGCTGGTGAGCAAAGTGTGGTGTAAAGTGTAAAGTGAAAGTGTAAATGTAATTGTAATGCTGCAAAGTGTAAAGTGAAAGTGTAAAGTGTAATGTGTAAATGTAAAGTAAAGTGTTAAAGGGTGCGACATTTCATACAATTTTTTAGCACTGCATGTTAATAAACATATTTTAACGAAACTTCATGGTGCAAATAACATAATGGTTTGTTTAACTGAAATGTAAAAACAGATAAATCCAAAAAGATAATTGAATAATAGTCATACCGAAGTGTATAGCGTAGTGTATATAACGAACAAAGTCAGGACAAGCAGCTAATTACCAAAATTTCATATGTCCATCACCATGTCATATTATTTCTTTTATGTAAAAATTGTATTTTAAAATTATCCACTATTAATCTAACTTTTAAACTGTTACTTGTATTTATTATTATAACCGACTATTAAAATCATAACTCTCTCTCTTCCAGGTCAATTCGTGATAGAGTACGTAGGAGAATTGATCGATGAAGAAGAGTTTCAGCGCAGAATGAGAAGGAAGCACGAAGTTAGAGATGAGAATTACTACTTTCTCACTCTGGATAAAGAGAGAATGATTGACGCCGGGCCTAAGGGGAATTTGGCTAGGTAATTTTATATATTTTGATGATTTTTATGTACTATTATAATACATTGACAAGATATTGCAGCACCAGCAGTATTGTATAAAACATTCGTTGAAATTAACACCTTATTTCGTTGTAGTATTGTTCAAAGTCTATTGTATGTACATATATGTAATGAGCATTAGAAAACTCTGCATAATACACTCGTAGGCAGAGTTTTGCCTTGGACAATTTTTGATTTTAATTAATTGTACGATAATGCAGTATACTGATGGAAAATAATATGTTTATTAATAAATATTGTATTCAATATTTATTTTGTCTATAATTTCAGGTTCATGAACCACTCGTGCGATCCAAATTGTGAAACACAAAAGTGGACTGTACTCGGCGATGTTAGAGTTGGATTATTTGCTTTATATGATATACCTGCCGTGAGTGTTGTTTATTTATTACAAATAATTAATAAAAGAAGAATTAAAATGTGAAAAATGGAGTTTCTGTGTTCAATTTGGAAATAAGACCTTATTAGATGCATTCGTAATTTTTTAGTGTTTACATTCATTAGAAGTTATAAATATGTATTTAAAAAAAAACATAGAGTTACACAAATAACTTTTATATAAAGGAAAATTCGTAATTTATTAAGTTGCATTGTCACTTATAGTCGAGCCAATTTAATAGGCAACATTTGACGTCTATCAATTTTATCTTCGAAGAGAGGTAACCTGCTTAAAAACATCGATTAAAGTGTATTAATCGATACGGATTTGAAACATTTGTCAATCGAATTTATTAATTTATGATGATTTTTATTCACAAGTAATCAATGCATTCGATTGTAGATGTCAGATTTCGATTTTTAGAGTAACGTCTCTAGTATTTAAAAAGAAAAAAGGTTTATTGACACAAAATTGTAGCGACGTCAGTTCTTCAATTCAGAAATTGTTTATTATGTTTAGGATGGTTTATCAGTAAAATGAAATCTTAAAATTACTTGTATCGGTCATTATTATTATTAATATGTAATCATAATTGAAAAAAGTTAAGCAAATGTGCAGTTCTAACAAAACGAAATATCATGTTATTCTATGTCGTCGTTACGTTGTTGAATTTTGTTGAACTGTCAAATGTTGCCTATTAAAATGGCTCTACTATAGTGGATCTATCTAATCTGGTCTATCTAAGTAGAAGTACGATATCTGTTATAGAAAAGCTATGTAAGTTTGTTTATCCCGGCTAATTACGTAAATAATTTCAGTGACGATTTTATGGTATTTTTAAAAGAATTTTGGTGACATTGTTGTAACTAAAATAATTATCGTTTAATATAATATAAAAAATTTTCTCTTCTTTTATAGAATAGCGAATTAACGTTCAACTACAATCTAGAGAGTGCGGGCATTGAGAAGAAAAGATGTATGTGCGGAACCAAACGGTGTTCTGGCTTCATGGGGGCTAAGCCTAAACAGGTTCGTAAATTGATAGATTCATTTAAACAATAGTAATAAAATAATATTCCATAACCACAAAGAAAACTCAAAGTCAGATTGTAAGAATTTATTTTCGATTCAACAATGTATTCATAAAAAAGTAATAAGAAGATTTTGGCAAAAATATAGTTCAATCTTAATTCAAGTAGATTATCACTACATAGTATAAAACAAAGTCGCTTTCTCTGTCCCTATGTCCCTTTGTATGCTTAAATCTTTAAAACTACGCAACGGATTTTGATGCGGTTTTTTTAATAGATAGAATGATTCAAGAGGAAGGTTTTATTATATATTTTATTAGGTTTTAGACAAAGCGGGCGAAGCCGCGGGCGGTTAGCTAGTTATTTAATAAAGCATTTATTTACAACTGATGATAATTTTACAGGATGAATCTCAAGCAAAGAAGAAGGCGGCGAAACGTACGTACAAAAAGCGGAAACCAGAACCGCGGATAGAACTATCGCCCACGACAAGCCAAAATAAAACGAAACGGGGAAAACCGAAAAATAGAGAACTTACAGAAATAGAAAAAGATCTTTTAATAATAAAAAGTGCGACAAACGGTATCTCGAGTGACTCTGAGGGTAGTTGTAGATTAAATAGCATAGATAGTGTCAATTCGTTTAAAAGAAAAAGACTAAATGATGATATAAGTGATGTAACTTCACCGACAACGAAAAAAGCCAAACATGAACACAAGAATTATGACGTCGATTGAGAGAATTCAAATTTGGAATCTTCGAAATGCAAGGAAACAGTTGCGAGTTTAAATTTTGAATCGAATCGTTTAAAATTCGAATTAAAAATGGAACTGTTTTAGAATGTTCGTGTAAAAAGTGCCTGTGTTGTGCATTTGAATATCGGATGTGATGTGATTTAAATATAGAACTTGCGCGAACTTTTATAAATAGAACGGAAATTATTAAGTGCCTCTTTGTCTCGAGAATTGAATTTCGAATGTGATTTGAATTTGGAATAATCGAACTATCATGAATAGAAGAAGTTAAAGTGCCTCATTGTGTTCTTGAGATACTTTTGAATTTCGAATTAATGATTCGAAAATGAAACTTAGACGTTAAAAACTTTGAAAATAGAAGTTTTAATGCATGTTTGTGTTCTAAGCAGTGTTGAATGATTGTTTATGAATTGTGAATACTTCTGTTTATTAACCGACTTCCAAAAAAGGAGGTTATATTTTATTAAAGTGTTAATCAAATACCCAGTTGTGCAATTTATAGAAAAACTAAGGATTCGTAATATTTCTTTTCTTTCCTTTCTTGTCTTTGAAAAACTGGTTTAAATTTGTTTTTAAGCTGACCAATATATTTTAACATGGAGCTAAAAAAATGCCCACTAACTGACTAGCAGGATCAAAAACTATTTTAAATCTATGAAAAAATAATGTTAAATTGTGCCTAAAATTGACTAGTCATGAGAAAAACATAAGTGAAATAGAATTATTATGAGAAATAACAATTTTTTGAACATAACATAAAATTATAATATAGTAAAGAATATAATAGTTCTTGAAGTGAAACTTCTTTTGAGAGTAAAATTTCAAGTTGCGTCATGGCAATACCGTCACGTCATGGAGTAACGACGATTTTGGTTTTTTTGAATCCCGAAGAAGTTTCACTTCTGACACGTGTGCGCTGCTTTTTTTTATCATCACACAGATTGCATCTCAATCTCGCTTCCAATTAAATAATAAGTTTTGTTATTACAAATCTCTATATTGCCTTAAATCACAGATCACAGTAAACTAGATATACATTCAAAGTTGTTATAAAACTTAAGTAATTTTAACTAAATTTAATAATAGTAATAATTTTTTTGTGAAACTGACGTGCATTCGCGACAACGGTTAAGATCAGACTGAATCAAATTAAGAGCTTTGCACTTAATTGACACACATAAAAGTGACACGGTGGGTATATCTAGTTTATTTATTTAAATAAATAAAATAAATTTATTATAATATATAATATAATATAATAATAAATATTTAAATAAATAAACTAGATAGTTAAACATAAGCTTTGTGATTTAAAGCAACCCTATTGTATGCCAAAATATGATAATAATTCTAATATACTGCCATTTTAACTCGAATTTTGTTTTAAAAATAGTACTTTAATCATTTCTCCTGTATTTACCCCTTACTTAGTCTAATATTTAAGTACGTAAAATTGATTAAAAACATAAAGGAAATATAAATCTTAGTATTGTAGAAAATCGCCCAAAGTTGACGTATTTCGGGTCCATTAAAATGGAGAAATGTAAAAGTATCATGAATTATATTATAACATGTAAATATTTAGTTTTATAGCAGCTGGCTGGATGAATAAAACTTGTATATATTTTTGTGTTTTATTTCTTAAAAACAAGTTTTAAGATGCTTTTCCGAGGATATCATATTGTAGCGAGGGATGTGTTTGTGAAAACCAATCATATCGCTTCATTTAGTTTGAAGTTTAAACAATAAACCGTTTAGCGTTTGAAGCGACATTATTTGTGGAAAATCACCCTTATCTTTACTATAATAAAGATAACTTATAAACCATATACCTTCCTTTTTAACTCTGATATTATAGATACAAAGATAGGTTAATAATAAAATAACGCCGTTTAACTATTTGACTGAATATATCCAGCCATACGATTGAATATAAAAATGGCGTACATATAATTTAGAAAAAGTTAGTTAAACGGCGCGTTTTAATAAAGAGCCTAGGCTAATTATTATTGAAACCGCTAATATAACAAGGCGTGTGGGACAGTTAAATAAAAAAAATATGTAAGTACTTATCATAATTTTATTTCAAAATCTCAATACACAATATGAATAAACAAACAGAATACAGTACAAACACAACTTTATACATATATTGCAAGATGGGATACTTTAATATTATCGGAGTGCGATATCTTCTATCAAGATATCTATCTGCACACCACCATACCTGAAATTAAGTTTATAATTAATTAGCTGTGCCCCGCAGTTTTATTACCCCTTTTTTTATTAATGTTTAGTTCTATACCTATCTAGTTATCTACTCTTAAAATGATATATAAGTAACTAGCTTTCCGCCCGCGGCTTCGCCCGCGCATTCATTTCCGTGATAAAATCTATCCTATGTCCCGGGGTAAAAAGTAACCTATATCCTTTCTCGGGTATCAAAATATCTCTATACCAAATTTCGTGCAAATTGGTTCAGTAGTTAAGGCGTGATTGAGTAACAGACAGACAGACAGAGTTACTTTCGCATTCTTAACATTAGTAGGGATGATATATGATAATATATAAATAATATGATTTTAAAGTAGATAGCTTTATGAACTTCCCATACATGAACTAT
Organism: Colias croceus; assembly: GCF_905220415.1. Classification (NCBI taxonomy): domain Eukaryota; kingdom Metazoa; phylum Arthropoda; class Insecta; order Lepidoptera; family Pieridae; genus Colias; species Colias croceus. The sequence continues at coordinate 7,596,354 of NC_059560.1, forward strand.
CTATCCTATAAAAATAGTTCTCCAATAAAAGTTGAAACAGTTATAATTCGTGAGATTAGCTCATTAAAAACTAAAACCATATTCAGCTATAAAATTAGGTAGGAACTTATTTTTCTTATGATAAGTAGTATAAAAACGTTTCATTTGTAGGTATGTAATAGGCTACTTTAGTATACTACGCAGTTACGCACTAACTACGTATATTAAACTAGCTGTGCTTCGCAGTTTCACCTGCGTGGCTCCGCTCATGTTGGTCTTAGCGTATATTTATAGCCTATTTTATACTCTATAGCCTTCCTTGATAAATGCGCTATCTAACAACGAAAGAATTTTTCAACTCGGTCCAGCAGTTCCTGAGATTAGCGCATTCAAACAAACAAACTCTTCAGCTTTATAATATAACTACTAATATTATACCTAAAGCTGGAAACGAATACAATAATACGTAGTAGAACCGCACAGTACCACATTATAAGTAGTAAGTACAGTGTAAAACTAGAGGGATAATACGTAGGTAGGTAAGTGCAAGGATCCTATGGAACAACCGCATTTTTATAAAAGAACGACATAAAATATTAAACAACTATTATTTTTGCCACTAACTTACGATTCCTAAACTTGCAAAAAGTAGGGAACCAGTTTTTAAATTAGATCGAATAAGAAATTGCACGTTTTCTTTATTTTGTAAATAATATTTCAACATTTATGTTTTGCTTTCAACTTTCTATCAAACATTGACATAGCCTAATAATAGACATAATATATTGACGTATCACGTAGGTACATAAATAATAATACCTACATCAAGAAGCTCTAATAGGTACCTACATACATTATCAACATGTTAACAAATAAAAAATACAGTACAATAATAAGGAGTTTTCGTTTTATTAAACGAAAAACTAGTACCTACCTATACAATACCCGTACCTAGTCTACCCTAACTATTAGGTACCTATCTAATCTGTGGCCAAACTCAAACTCCAATCTCAAATAGCTGTGTTTTCGATTGAAATAAGTTTATAAAGAGACCAGAAGGCATTAGCATCATAAAAAAATTCAAATCGGTTCACTAAGTCGAAAGTTCTGAGGTCACAAACCCACAAAATACAATCGAATGTAAAACCTCTCTTTTTTGTGGTTTAAAAAATATAAATAATCTTTTATACGTATATTCTTACGTATATTATAATTGGTTGACATTTTCTCATAAGATACGCGAAGGTGTATTCTTATATACACGTATAAAATATAAATAGGTCACACCGCTTGCTTCGTTATCATAGTTACCTAGACAAATAAAGACGACTGATGAATGACGTTCCTTATAATATTACAAGGTATAATAAGTATGAGGAACCGGTAACATCATCATTATCATATTTTTAGTATGAAGGTCTGAAAATAATTGCCTTTTAGTTAGGAACCGATGTCGGGTCGGGAGCTATTTTTTGTCATTTTGCTCGTAAATAATATCTATAAGTACTTACCTAATAATATTATGATAATTGATATTCATTGCAATCCATCTTAGTTCCAAAAGAAGTTATGCTTTGGTATAAAAAGAAACAGAAGAATAAATTACTTTACCTGCTCTAGCAAAGAAAAGTATGACGTAAACAAAAAATAATTGAAAAAAGGGGCAGTCGGTCTTTTCAGCGAACACGCCTTACCCGTTGAAAAAAATAATTTAAAAAATGTTTTTGCGTATCTATATCTAGAAGTGACTTAATTAACCTATTTATAATTTAAAGTTAAAAGTAAATCTACGTTAAAACATAAACTAATAATAATCTATACTATAAAGCTAACCCGTTTGTTTGTTTGAACGCGTTAATCTCAGGAACTCGGAGCAGTCCGATTTGAAAAATTATTTTGGTGTTAGATAGCCCATTTTATCGATGTAGTTATATAGATTATAGGCTATATAATTTCATCACGCTAATACCAACAGGAGCGGAGAAATGTGTGTAGGTAAGTTAACCCGCGGGGCACAGCAAGTTAATAATAAACACAGAAAATACTTACATTGAATTATTTTAAAATAATAAATCTCGTGACAGCTAAATCCAATTTTATTAAAACCACTGATTTTAACGAGTTTGTATAAACTCTGACGAATTTATTAAAAGCGTGCGCTATCGTTTGTTATTTTTTCATTTCCTTTGTAAATCAGATTACGCTTCCAATTTGTTATTTACTGTGTAATGAAAAATATTTATTCGGCCATTTTTCGCCAATATCGTAGAGCCTTTGCTACGCTCAATTAAATAGAGAGGCGGAATTTTGTTGATTTTAATGTCTATGAAAGCCTGGATATAAAAAAGCTTAAAAAAGCTTAAAACTCTACGTAATTTTTATATTATGTGAAATATTTCTGTATGTTACAACAAGGTTACAACAATGTGTTTAATATTGGATATATTATAAAAATGTACACACGTAAGAAGTGAGACTTCTTTATGACCTTATTTTTCAAAAAATAATTTACTATATGCAACTTTACAGAAATAGGTACCTACGTCGAATCACGCGTGGTAGGGATAAGAAAAAGATGGCGCGTAACGGAAAAATGTCAAGCGTAACGAAAAAATGTTACACTACATTTTTTTCCAACCCGGTAAAGAAGTTTCACTTCAATAAGAATTCGAAAAAAAAAATACAAAGTGTTATCAGGATTGTGATTGATCAAAAAGATCAGAAAGATAAATAAAAATTGACTGTGGTCATTGATTTGATTTACTTAACATACATCACATACATTACATCTTTGTTACATCCATTACTTTCTTTACATACATTTAATATAATAATCAGTAGGTATACAAAGAGAGGCTTTGTACAGAGATTTTCTTCAAAAAGCGAAGCATTAGAGAAAACGACTTCTCAAGTCGCGACTATTATATGAACAAAATCCGCCATTTTTTCTTCAAAGTGTCGCTTCGTAGCCACTTTCCTTATGATGTAAATTTTACAACAATCATTTGTTTCGAGCTAGGGTTGCTGTTGACAAAAAAGGTTTTACTTGTAAGAAATTTTCTTTAATTAAAAAAAAAGCTGTTCCGAGTTTCTAGCTTTGATCTGCTGTTTTGTTTAATTAAATGCATAATTAATCAAACAAAAGGCATTGACAGTCAACTTGTGTTATTGTTTTAGTTGTAAAATTCACAATTAGGTAGTAGAAATAGCATTCTTGCTATTCAGATGTGATACCTACATAAATTTCTACAAAACATGGGTGACTAGATTTTAGCCGCTTGCCTTGCTTTGTCTCTTATGAAGTAACTTTTAAAAGTTCCATCGATTGATAATAAAATTATAATAATAAATATCTGCCTAGAGTTAAAAAAAAGCAACTAAAATGACGCTTAAGCTCATAAAATTATTGCATTGTGGCCGATCATTGATACGTGTACAAAGTCTGAATTTAATCTGTCAGTTTAAAGTGGGTCAAAATCGAATCAAAAGAGTCGGTTACATATTATTAACTTCCATGTGAAGCTAATAAAAGCATTTTAGAAATATACCGAAAAATATACTTCAATTTAATAACACAATATATAGGTAAAAACGAAATTCTGGCCGAGTTATTTGCTTCTAAATAATCTTTCTCGCAAATAAATGTCCACATTGAGATTCCAAGTGTTTGTGCGTATCCCAAAGCGGGATGAGATATGGTATTATCACAGGTATTATGCCCACCTTCAACAGTGGAGTGGGATTTCTATGAGGGAAATGGCGAAATAAACTCGGAAGGTCGTTTTTCAATGGCTCTTGAAATATAAATAAAAAAAATTATACGTAATATTTAGCCATTTGCCCCGACTTCGCCCGGGTCGATTATAAAAATAGCATAACTTCGATAAAAAAGGTAGGTACTTTCGTGTACTGTAGAGCTGCGGAATCCTAGTTTTTTATTGTCTGAGTACATAAAAGTAGTAAATAAGTACCTAAACAAGTTTATTTACCATCTATATATTGCGCTAGCTCTTTTCCGAAATTTGTATGTAACAATTTGCCTAAATTACAATAAAAATACGAAGTTTTTTTTCATAATTTCACCCAAAAGTTTGCGACAAATCCGAACTCGCCCTAAGCCTTTATTGAATAATTCAAGTTATTATTGCATTTCGTTGTTACGAATTAGGATTTGTGTTTGGTTCGAAAAATGAGAGAAAAAAATACCGACACAAAAGTTTTTTTATAGATCTGTAGAATTTTTGAAGGAACTGCATTTTAGCCTATTAAATTATTAAAATACAATCACTTCAGTAGTTCCACTTGTTTTAAATGAATACTTCAATAAAAATATTAAAAAATAGTGAATCTCATAATAAGCTCTACTTTCGTTTTTTTCGACAAATATGTACAGCTTATAATTTTGTTCTTTTTCTGCTCAAGTCTAAGCATACACAGTATCGTGGAAATATTAATTTCCTCTTTATCATACGAACACAATATTCGTAATAAATAGGGTTCCTCGGTGTTACTAAATTTAGAATTAGCGGTAAAATTGTCAAGAATTCGGCGAGGTAGGGAGGTCGTATAATTAATTGCGTTAACTCTGCGAACATCTAATGTGATATATGCTTGCCGACGGGCGTTCCTCGTCTTTGTAAGTGGGAAATATGGATGCGGTAATTTATATTATTAAATAGGAAAAATAAGAATGTATGTGTGGTAGCCGCGGGCGGAAAGCTAGTCTGAGTATATTATACTTATATTCGTATTTTTATATAGTTTATGTTATTTTTAAGCATAAGAAAAGTATAGCAGGACTAAAAAAGGTAAAATAGAAACATCATTATCAAACACTAGCTGTGCCCCGCGGTTTTACCCGCAGTGTTATGCTCCTGTCTCAACTACTGGTCCGATTAGAAAAATTATTTTGGTGATAGATGATCTAAGGTTCATTTAATGATCTAAGGTGGTATTTGTTATTCAATCAAAAAAAAAAACAGACTATGAAATAATATATTATATTGGTGTATCAAATAAAAAAAAAAAAATATGGTTTAGCCTGCATAAGAATGAAATCGCGTGCGCTAGCAGCTAGTAGGTACATGGAAAAATATATAATATATTTTTAAAAACTTCAACATGTAGGTTACCAGCGGGCTCTATAATTTCATAGAATAAATTAAATATTGAATATTTATATTAAAATTATAAATATTAATAAAAACTTCAACATAATATGTACCAAATAGATGACGCTCATTTTGATAACCTTTAAAACTACTCGCAGACATGTTAATCTTATAATACTCGCCTACAATTTAAGCAAAGTGTTCCCACACTCATACATATTAACTATATTCATTCTATAACAAAACACAAATATCTGAACTACTAACTAAATAAAATAAACATTAATTACCACATCCACGCCCACACAATCTTTCTAGCTTCAAACGAAGTTTCCCCGTCAGTCCACCGATATACGGTGCTATAAACCTTGTAAACGAGGGACTGATCACATCCATCACTGTTGTCTATCCCCTGGCCCTTAACCGTTGACTCCGTTAATGGCCACTACTTGAGATATTAATTTGGGTTCGATGTCCAGCCTATCGATATCTATTCCAGTCCTTGTATTATATTATGCTGTCTATATTTATATTAATAATATGTGTAAAATTAATCATCGTTTTTGATTTTAGCGTGAGTTGGCACATAAGCTTTGTTCTAAACAACTAATTTGCGATAATACAGCGTCGAGTTAAAAAAATAATCGTCTCAAATAATTATCTCAATTGTCTTCCCGTACGTATTTTAATGTGTCGTTGGTGTTGTATTACAATGCATAATATTTTCATGATAAGTTTAATTTTAATTGAAATAGTCCTTTCGTGTACTGTATACAAATATTATGAATCTTATGTTAAGCAAAAATAATTACAATGTCTATCATAACGTGTGACAGTGAATTTACAAGATTAGATGCTCCTACTTGATCAATAAAAGAGTCGATTACTGAATTACCTACTTGCCATAAATTATTATAGTATATTTGAATTCGCATAACTCTGTATAGCTTTATAATATTAGTACCTATAGACGAAAACTTCATTGATCACTAAAGTGAATCATCATTTAAAAGTGTTTTATTTCGGAGTTAAAAAATAAAAATATTCCCGACTAGATGTGTGTTAGTCCCCAAACTACTTTAAAATGTAAAGACAAACTTCGGATGTATTTATTTCTGTATATTTACGCATTTAAATACGTTTAAAGCGGCCATATTAGCATCTTGTAGCTGTTCACTATCATTAGGAAGTAGAACACCACTGCAAAAGGAAAACTGGTTATTAAATGAATTTATTTTAAACTCTGACATAAAACTAAAATATAAGTAGAGAGATGTACTTGTTTATTATCTAGGCATACTAAAGTTAAATTAGGAGGTTCGTCTATTCCTAATCTCACTCTACTTTTTATTAAGTAGATACGAATAGTGTTTGGGAATAAGATTAGGAGTAGGAAGCTGAAGCTAGTAATTTGCGATAGATGATAATTATTATCAATAGGAATAGGACTACAAGGGAACATAGTCACTTCATAGTAGGTACCTATAAAACAAAGTCGCTTTCTCTGTCCCTATGTCCCTTTGTACGCTTAAATCTTTAAAACTACGCAACGGATTCTGATGCGGTTTTTTTTAAATAGATAGAGTGATTCAAGAGGAAGGTTTTAGTATATAATTTATTAGGTTTTAGACAAAGCGGGCGAAGCCGCGGGCGGTAAGATAGTAAGTGAAAAATCATACCTTGAAGTAGATATGAATACAATTAAAAGTTATAAAATAACAGGAAATAAGAAGAGGATTCTTCCATATTAATGTTTATAAAAAATCATGTATTTAGTATTTAAACATCAATACCTTAGTTAAATGCCGTTTAGTTTAACTGATTTTTATGTATACTTACAGCAATTCCAAGCCATACCCATCGCAAATCTTAACACATGCTTGCCCGTGGCGTTGCCCGCCCGCATCGTGTGCATCGCAAATGCAGTAGCGGTCAACACCGCGTGAATAATGTTGTATAGGAACGCGTACCATATGAATATATGTACTAGCTTGTAGTTTGACTGGAAAAAAATACAAAAAATACTAAACTAGGTATTTACTCGCCTTGTCTTCTAGCATAAAATTAACTTCGAATGGCTAAATTATCTGATAAAGTATTTTTTTATGGAATCGAGTAAAAATGGCGTTGCAAACACGATAATTGCTTGATGCGTGAAAGGTATATTCGAGAAAGGTATATTCTGTGCCTAAAATATTAGTATGTTATTAAAATTATCTTATCGCCTTCCTTTTGCGCAATCAACTAAAAAGCTTTCATTATATTTTGTAGGTTAATAGAAAATGAAGCCTTCTGAAATATGTGTAACTAGCGGTCCGCCCCGGCTTCGCCCGTGGTACATATTAACGTTTTCTCTACATAAGAACCATCCTCGTACTTCAAGGAATATAATAAAAAAAGAATTATCGAAATCGGTTCAGCCGTTCTCGAGTTATGGAATTACAACGAAAAGTGGCATTGATTTTTATATATTAGAAGATTAATTCAAATTAATAGTTGAATTACCTACGAGCACCATACACGTCGAGCGATAGGCTATATAAATTGGATATTTGCTCTCAATGAGTATCAATTAATGTTTTAATGATTCTCTTCAAAACTGACACTAATTGGTATACTTCAGTATCTCTTGACCTTTCTGCGGTTGAATATTCTTTGGAAGTTCGATAAATTTCACCCGCGTGTTCGGGTTTCGTTCGTGTGGTATATGTTAATTAAATTGTATTGTTTTGGTATAATATCATCTATTATAATATAAATTATTCGTTAGATTGTATAAGTGCATAGATTATTGAAGATTTAAGGAATGGAGATATTTTATGTAAATTTAATTTGTAAGATTTAAATCTATAACATAGATGATAGAACTTACCAGACTTACACCTAAAAGCAACATTCCACACGCAAACAAGAATCCAGTGGCAAAGCATAGATATACTAATTTGCTATAGTAAAATATATCACCATCTCTCTTTGGAAATATATTTGCTATTGTTTTGTCTACAGTTAATAATTGTAAGAATGCAAACATCTGAAACAAAAAGGTATATTTATAGTCATCAACATAAGTATTTTTTTAAACTAACCTTACTTTATAATTTTGTGGAGACTAATAAAATATGTTTCTTTCTTTTTTTATTAAATTGCAAAACTGTGGTAATCAAATTAGGTTGTAATAAAAATGCGAAATGCGTTTTCATATTTCGCGTCTCTCTTTATTTTAAGGAGACATGAATTATGAAGGAGCACAGATTTTCCGCTCCTGAATTTTCTTAACGACTATGACATGGTTACGGATGTTAATAGTATACAAATTCACAAAATATTAAAGTGTGAAAATATTATTTTTCATGCTAACATATTGTTATCTTAACACAGTTTTTTTTAAAGTTACTAACGTGGGCTACTTACTAATTTATGTTTAGATACTCTATCTAGTACTTACTTAAGCTGTATCTACATTAATATTATAAAGAGGAATTTAATCAAAAACTACTCCATCGATTTCAAAAACGGGTTCACCATTAGTTAGAGAGCAAGCAAACTACACCGGGTGTAGGATCATAAAAAAAATTTAACTGTCGGTTAAAAGTGGGCCAAAATCGAGTCTAAACTAGTCGGTTACAAAGAAACATACATGTGAAACTACATATTTACAGACAACACGCCTGTTTTAATAAGCTTTTATTTACCAGTAAAATTACACCAATTATAATAGTAGCTGGTTTTAATGGTATACACCAGCAGCATTTAAACTTGAAGCCGAGCTGATCGACAGGAGACCGGCAGGTGGTCTGTGGCAACTCCACGGGATATTCTGGGGTAGGGCATTTACAGAATTTTAGCCTGAAAAGTGTATAGATGTATTCAAGGTTATTTGTTTAACAAAAGTAAATATTTCGGGATAATTTTCACACACGGCGCGATCTGATCCCATACTAAGCTGTCGCTTGTGTTATGGAAACCAGATGGCTGATAAACATACATATTTAATTTTAAATAAATACTTACATAGATAATAATTAACAGCTAGACACAGAGCAAACATACAAATATTTGGCCCGGGTGGTAATCGAACCCACGACCAGTCGTTTGAAAGGCAGGGTCACAGCTACCAACCAAACCATTCTACTACTAGAGAAACATCTGCATAATTTATATTTAAATATGCACTTCAATTTATCGTAGGATTTAAATTGCAAAATTATTAAGTCAATTTATGATAATGGATCTTCAAGTTAGGAGACCATACAGTTTTTGCCTAGTGTCATCGACTCCCAGACCATTGGTACGAACTGTGAAATATTACTTACGATTTAAGCGTCTGACAAAAAGTGAGCATTTAGAAAAACTTGGACATTTTTCAACTTATTTACGATCCAACTTCGAGCTATATTTAAAACAACAAATGGAGTTCCGTATTCATCATTGTCAATAATCATTTGACGGAACGGGGTTGCAAGATGGATCTTTTCATTTGAAATAGTTTCTATTCATATTTATATGAATTAAATACGCTTTTTATAAAATTTTAACCTGTGATTTTAACTAACTAGCTTTTCTGCTGGCTGCTGCCGAGTTGTCTAAACCTTTACAAATTGTATACCCAAGCATACATCATGAACTAATCTACATATTTATTACTAGCGGTCCACCCCGGCTTCGCCCGTGGTACCTACATGTTTACGTTTTTTTTCATAAGAACCATCCTCGTACTTCAAGGAATAGATTCCGCAGCGCACGCGAAGACAGAATTTTTATTAAGGAATTTTTTACACCTTGGGTTACATTAAATGCATTTTTGGTAAGGATCTCTAATTTTTTTTTAAATGCAATATAGCCTATGTTGCTCAGTGAAGATGCAGCTTTCTAATGGTGAAAGAATTTTTGAAATCGGTCCATTAGTTTATGCGTGAAAATCATACATACATACAAACATACATAATTACAAACCTTTCCACTTAATAATGTTAGTCTAGAAAAGAAACCGCATCAAAATTCGTTGCGTAGTTTGAAAGATCTCAGAATACAATATAGAGACAGGCAGACGGCGAGAAGCGACTTTGGTTTATAGATATTAGTTATGTAGTGATAGTGATTATGAGTACTGTTTTAATTACAATTTATTTAGTTATTTATAATCATTTAGTATCCTTTGTCATTTCGTCTTCACTGTATAATTATATAAGATACCTTATAACGTTAGGAATGTGCCATGAAATATTAAAGGAATTTCGGATCTAAATTCGACGGATATTTTCCAAGTATGAATCTCATATATTTGCCATTTAATTATGCAAAATATTATCCTAACAATTAATAGACACCTTCCATCGTCTGCTCTCAAAGATTTCATTTCCATTTAAGTCGTTGCGTAATACCTATAATTATAATTTTTATAGTCTGTCTATAACTACTCTAAATTTAACAGAAAATATATTTTTTATAAGGTAGGTACCTAATTACTTACAGATAGTTCTTTAAAACGCTCGTATCTACTCTACGATTTATAATATGAATTTGTATAGATCTTGTATATAGATTTCATTGAATCGATTAACATTTGACGAACTCTTTTGATTCCTTGTACATAGTTACAAGTTCTGGTAAAAAAATTGTTATGTATATTGTGTGTATAATATAACAAACATATAAATAATTAATTTGGACAAATTATACCTATATGTGTTAGATATATTCATGTAATTAATATACCTAGCATTTATAATTAGCCAATACTTATTTCGCAGTAAGTTTTTAAAAATAGCGTAACAAGATGCAAAATAAAGAATAACTAGGTCATGGAATATTGTATATAATCCGCTCTATCTATACATATAATAAATCTGTAGAAGGGTCAATTCTGTACATTGAAAATATTTAAAAAATAACTAGCAGGGGGTGTTACTGGATCGATACCAAACCCAAATATGTGATTAAAAAAATTTTTGTCTGTCTGTCTGTATGTTCAGGTATCACGTGAAAACTAACGGTTCGATTTCGATGAAACTTGGTATAATTATACTTTATTATCCTGGGCACAAAATAGGATACTTTTTATCCCGGAAAAATACATAGAAAAAAAAAATCTTAACTTTTCTTAATTTTTCCGCGCGGACGGAGTCGCGGGCGGAAGCTAGTATCCGCTCTATACATAACTTTATAAAAGGTAAATATAACCTAACGATGCTTTGAGTATAATATTTTGTAATGAGTAGGTATATTTTCCTCGCGTGTAATTTATTTTTATTACTCGCCGTACTACGTAGTTTGTATTTATGCACTACTAGCTGCTCCGCGCGGTTTCACCCCCGTGGCTCCACTCCTGGTGGTCGTAGCGTGATGATATAATTATAGCCTATAACCTTCCTCGATAAATGGGCTATCTAACACCGAAAGAATTTTTCAAATCAGACCAGTCTGTAGTTCCCGAGATTAGCGCGTTCAAACAAACAAACAAACAAACTCTTCAGCTTTATAATATTAGTATAGATTTATATTTATCTATACTATAATATTATAAAGAGGAAAGGTTTGTATGTATGTATGTATGGTTTTCACGCATAAACTACTGAACCGATTACAATGAAATTTAGCACACATATAGAGGGTAACTTGGATTAACACATAGGATAGGTTATATCCCGGAAATCAAACGGAAACGGGAACTATGCGGGTTTTCCTTTGAAATCGGGGCGAAGCCACAGGCGGAAATCTAGTATATTATTATTTTATTAACTCAAAGTGGCTCCGCTTCTGTTTGTCTTAGTGCAATGATAATAGCCTTCCTCGATAAATGGGTTATCTAACACCGAAAGAATTTTTCAAATCAGACCAGTAGTTCCTGAGATTACCGCGTTCAAACAAACAAAGTCTTCAGCTTTATAATGTAGATTAGATTAAGTTAAAATTTCTAGTACATATTTTCAAAATGAAAAATTGTATTTTATCGTTAAATCGCGCAAAGAGAGATGAATTTCAGACAATCAGCATATTTCTTTGAAAAGGGTGAACGGCTTTGGATGAAAATTTTGCAGACAGGCAGTTTATAATGCGGATCAATAGACATAGGTCATTGAACCCAGAGCAATGGCGAAAAGTCTATTTAATAGGAATCACATAAATTAAAAATCCGGATCGTAGTATTGAGTTTAGAATATGGACATATTCTTCAGTAAAATATTATTATCATAGCAAATAGCAATTCATAAACTTTATGATTAAGTAACTTGAATTTTCATACTGTGCAATTTTTTAGATAAAAATAATATAGGTATTGTTTGTCAAAAATTAATTCCATTTCACAGCAAACTCACGGTGACAGAAAAAAATTAATGTTACAACAAAACACAATTGTTTATTTAATTCACAACATTAGCATAGAAACCAAATAACTTCCAAAAGTGTAATTTTCTCAAACAACAGGAAACTTGACGGTTTTATTTCCGTTATTTAACCGTCTGACGTCTGGCAGAATTAATACTTCGTCTTACAATGCCTTGTGAATACAATAGTAGCCAGACGAAGCTTGTTTGAAGCTTTTTATTATTTTTAACAGTTTATTTGTTAGAAATATAATAGACTAGTGGTCCGCCCCGGCTTCGCCCGTGCTACATATTTCGCAATAAAAGGTAGCCTATGTCCTTTCTCGGGTATCAAAATATCTCCATACCAAATTTCATTCAAATTGGTTCAGTAGTTTAGGCGCGATTGAATAACAGACAGACAGACAGAGTTACTTTCGCATTTATAATATTAGTATGGATTATTCTTATAATAGAGTGTAAGGAATAAGGATTTGTTTTATTTGAGTGACGTGTGTAATTGATATGGAAAGCTTAGTAAAAAAAAGAGCGTGTGTGCTGAGAACACGTGTCATAAGTGCAGCTTTTTCGGCAAGATTTAAATATACCAAAATCGTCACATTACTTCATGACGTGACGGTATTGCTGTGACGCGACCTTGAAATTTTACTCTCAACGCGCTCAAAGTAAAAAAAAAGACATGTGGCACTCGGGGACTGCTGCGGTAAAGCTATTGGCATAGCATGCCTTCAAGCCACACCTCCATGCCCGTCGGAGTGGGGAGCGTGAGGTTTTTCGTTACGGAATTTCTGGATTCGGTCCCCGCGCTCAAGGCCCGCGATAGAAGCTATGCAATAGCTTAAAAATAGTTTTAAAACCTACCTACTTGATCTACATTTAAAAGTTTATTTTACAAGCTACCTTATTACTGTGCCGTTCAAAACTGTCTCTATTTACTTTCTAATGACCTACTTTCGTAATATATTAAATGCATCCGGCCCATACGCCACAAGGACGGTGAAGTCCCTTGGGGTAAGGGGCAGATGCATTATGCATATATCTGTTTCACTGATCGATTTTTCTTTAAGGACAAATAGTTGATCAGCCTTCTGTGTCTGCCAGACCGAGACATTTTTTTTCTTCGTCTCCACCGGGAGTCGAACCCAGGACACCTCGGTTCTACGCTCACGCGTCAAACACTGTACCAAGGAGGCGGCCACAAGGATAGGGGACATTTTAATTTCGACAATATTCCATCCTTTCTGTGTTAGTATTCCCTGGGGACGCTTTACGTCATCCAAAGTTTGTAGACACCAACAAATTAGATTACTATGAACTAGTGATGTGACGTGGCTTCGTACGCCAATTAGCCGAGACAGTTTTAGTTTTGGTTCTAAAATAATAGCATTTTTACAGGTCTACGATTTAATAAGTGTATATGAGTTGTTTTGTATGGCAGAGGTCGAATCCGGACGTTTCGATCACTTTTCAGGGAGCCGTGGGGATAATAGTATAATGAATAACGTTTAAAATCCGTTAAAATCTTTAATTTCTTAATCTAATACTCGCGTAAAATCAAACACAAGAAAATACTATTCATTAATTTATTCATTCACATGTAATTTTTTCCACAGTTATCAGTATTATAGAGAAAACAACGTTCTGAGGTACGTTACAATTTAAAACAATTCAGTGAATTGCCCCATTACTGAGAAATCCTGTATACTGGGTGTCCCACTATTGGATACTAAGCGCGAAGGGACTTGTAGTTTTGTAAACGCTGATCACGTAAAAAATACTTAAACAACAAAATTACGTCAAAAATTTTTTGCTTTTTTCCTGAAAATCCATGTTTTCTTCTCTAGCTTCGCGCAGCCGGCATAAACCGCTTATCTAATGTGATTTTGTCTATGAAAACATAATCATGTGCTGGTGGCAAAGTTGGGCGGGTTTCTTGTTATGGGTGTACACATAGGGTTTTAAGAATTCATCTATTTGAAAAAAAAAGCGGTTGGAATTTTATAAGTATTTTTTACGTACTCAGCGTATGCATAACTATAACCTCTGAGCTTAGTATACCAACAGTGGGACATCCTGTATATTACTAGCTGTTCCTCGCGATTTCACCCGTATTGCTCCGCTCCTGTTAGTCTTTACGTTATGATATATAGCACATAGCCTTCCTCGATAAATGGGCTATCTAACACCGAAATAATTTTTCAAATCGGACCCTTCTGGTCCGATTTGAAAATTAAAAAATATTGAAATTTAAAAATTATTTCCTGAGAATAGCGCGTTCAAACAAACAAACAAACTCTTCAGCTTTTATAATATTAGTATAGATGTATCTAGAGGAGTACGCAATAATAGTTTCAGTACTTGTTATTAACTAATAAGTATGAGATATTTGTAATGATGGAAATAATAATTATGGTAATAATCTATCTGTTGCAATATGACATAATGCGGTGTAAAATTATTGATTGTTTTCTAGTAAAAGATAAGCGACTGCAGCGTGAACAATACGACTGCACAATCTGTTTCTATAACTTCCTTACCGTGGCTTTGCCTGTGTAAATCTAGCTCTTGTATCAATAATTAATCAACGTTAATCTGCAATGTAAATGTTGTTCCTATTAGATATATCTAAAAAGTTCTTCTGATTTTGGTCTTTAACACAAATAGGAATATTTTTTACTATGATTTTACGTATAACAAAATTATCTATAGGTAATTCATTTATAATATAATTAAAACATTGCTTGTAAGGAAATTTTAACGTTTTTCCTGTTTGCTATACCCGAGAAGGCTTTTTTGTGACAATTGATACACACTTATCTCATTACCTTTCGACCTTTTATATGTATAGCAGTTTTAAAAATACCTGAATACCCTTACCTTTCTTCATCCTTACAACCTATTCTGTAAAGTAAATTTAAAAATACCTGAATCCTCTTCAAATTTCATATATCTCCACAAACATTAATATCAATGAATACATTCATAAAATGCAGCCCACATATTCGTGGACATGAATAAGCAAGCCCATACAATAAAATGCAATTTCCCTAGAGGTTATCAGTATGTGAATAGATACATTATTGAGTAATATTACTCATATCTCGGAATATTATAATAAGAAACGTGCACAATGTTATGCCCTAGTTATAATTTTTATCAAATCGAATTTCCAGGAATTCTAATCATATTGCATTCATATGAAGTTTGATTAACTAATTCAAGAGAAGATATTATATTATTTATTTATTTATTTAAAAAAAGGCAACTAGATACATATTTTTTTGTTCAAACAATTCAAAATTAACTTAAAATAAACTTTAGTATTTACGTATCTAAATTACAGGTAGGCGCTTTAACAATTTTTCAAAAACATTAAATCATAAATTGAACCTAAAAATAAAAACTTAATTTTTATACAATTTCAAGTGTTAACAATATGCTTATATATTATAGTACTCATACATGTTTTTGTAAGTGCACTATCTAATCAATTATGTTTATATTCATTTTATGCTGGTATTATTAAAAAAAAAATTAAATTGAAACCAAAAAATAATTGATTAGAAGATTCTTGTAGAACCTAGATATGTACATCTTCTTTCTTTAGTGAAAATAGATTTGAAAATATCAAAATATGCATCAATAAGTATTATTAATAGGTAGCAAATAGTGAAAATCTTTGATACAAAAGAAAATGTAAGAAAGGACTAGCTTTTCGCCCGCAGCTTCACCCGCGTAGTCAAAGGAAAACCCGTATAGTTTCCATTGCTGTCCGATTTTCAGTATAAAAACTCTCCTATAGGCTATACATACAAACATACAAACTTTTGCATTTATAATATTAGTAGGATTATGAATGAATAATAGGGTAACAATTAAGCCAAATTTAACACAAATTCAAAAACTATCATATCAATTTTTAAGTACCTAATTTATTGTATACAAGTACTTAGGTTTAAAGACTTTACATTAACTTTTTTTCATTAACTTTATTAACTTTACATTAACTTTACATTAACAAACTGTTCTTATGAGTATAAGAACAGTTTGTTCACTTAAAATGAGTTACATGCTATCTTAAATTAAATTAACTTATTTCTCTAGTTTTAGTTAATATCATGTTATATTTATACAAAATAAGCATAAATTAAATACATTGAGACTTTCACAATTTTTTAACTTGTTTGGCAATTTATTAAACATTTGTGCTCCTTCAAAGAGTATGGTTTTTTTCCCGTAGTTAGTTCGAGTTGAGATAGGTTGTAAATTATTTTGGCTTCTCAGGTTATACTTTGTTGATTTTTTATGTAGCTGTAAGTTTGATTTTGTTGCGTTTGTTGTTATTTTTTTTATAAGGATGCATGTGGAATATGCGTAGATTTGTGAGAGTTTAAGTAATTTTGTTGATGAATACAGTGTTTTTGTGGGAGTTAAGTACGGATAATTAAAAAGCGTTTTTATAATTTTTACTTACCAATATGATCTATAATCTACAATCAAAATCCTACCAATTAACACGTTGCAAGCCGATCCTGTCAAATTGGTGCAGCTTAAAATAGCAACGAAACGGTCGGAAAATTAATAATGCATGGGCCATCGATCGTTAACACGTTGGCTATGGGATACTGAACAATATTGGTTTTAAAGGTATATTGCATACAGGTGACTTAATCTAAGTTTATTTTTTAAAGGTTTTACTAGCTGTGATGAACTTTGGTTGTGAATTGTGATGAAAATGAACTGTGATGAACTGGTTTTTTGGGGGGCGGAAAATTTTAGATTGTCGAATGTAAATCCATCTTATAGTGAGTGTATTGTTTCTGTTTTCTGTCCACTAGCTAAATATTTGACTACTTCATAATTAAAAAGTAGTGACGCTTATAATATCTATGAAGGATATATATGGGACATAGGTATCTATATCTCATTACCCGCTAATCATGTATACGAAAGATATAAACCCAATTAATATTGTAAATCATTTTGTATTTAGTACGCATAGTGTATAAGTACTTTTTAAATAATTTCTAATATGAATATGTGGAAAAATTAAGGGAACTGTATTCAATATAAGCTCATAAAACATAATCTCATGTATTTCGGTTCCATAGCAGAAATGAGAACTTGTCTACGTCGTAGCATATCGTAGCATTGTAGCAGTAAAAATCAGTAGACCAACGCTTTTGTAAAACAATAAATTAAAATAACAGAAAAGTTTTCATTCATGCTAACTGTTCCAAGAATTTATGAACGCTTATTTTTATCACCCGGATAAAAAGGTAGAGTCAATTTAACAGATACTAATTAGATTTTACTCTACGGCGTAAATATTCCAAATTGTTCTATTCTATGTACATTGTATAATCACATCTTTATAGCTGCAATTCGCATTGTAACTTAAAAATATTTTAACTCTTAAAATTCGACTACAGTGCAATTATTTAAAACCGGCAATCTAATATATAAAAATCAATGCCACTTTTCGTTGTAATTCCATAACTCGAGAACGGCTGAACCGATTTCGATAATTCTTTTTTTATTATATTCCTTGAAGTACGAGGATGGTTCTTATGTAGAGAAAACGTTAATATGTACCACGGGCGAAGCCGGGGCGGACCGCTAGTTGATTATAAATTTAATTCTAATACATTTACTTAATCGACCAAAGCTCTACCTTCCAGGCTAGAAAAAATTGAAATCTCAAAAATCAAACAAAAATTTGAAATAAATTCATCCAGTCAATTAAAGTTCGGCCTTTGGCACACCAATTAGCATGCCCTCTAACTAAAAAAGTACTTAAGCTCGCGAAAATTCAACTACATTGCAATCAATTCAATCCATCTTATAATAAATTTAAAATTCATAAATAAATAAAAAGCCATTAATTATACTCTATACATTACTAACTTACCACCCGCGGCTTCGCCCGCTTTCTCTAAAATGATTTGAGATTTAAACTATCCTATCTCTCAAGTTGGATCGAACTGCACATGGTGTGCGAATTTTATTATAATCGGTTAAGTGATTTAGGAGTCCATTGAGGACAAACATTGTGACACGAGATTTATATATATATATATATTATTATTATAAGACTAGAGCTATTTGCATGCCTTGTAACAAAAAAGCGTTTAGTAAATCGCAAAATTCAACTATAAAATAGGTATAGACCTATGTTATAGTTCAATTTTGAGTCAACAAGTCAATCTATCTACATTAAACTATCTACGTATTTCAAGTAGGTATATTTATTTGAAATTAATTTATAAAAAAAAACATATCTCTATAACATTACAACCAAGAGCAATTTACATGACTTGTATTCAAAAAGCATTTAGAACCTAAAATCTCTCTTTAACTCATCTCTAACTAGATAGATCGCAACTATTCAATTTAACAGATTATATTTTACAAAAAAAAAGACCTTCAACAGTCCGTATTGCATGTCCTATACCAAAATACAAACAAAAAGTACAGCTTTCAGCCGCCCATAAAATTAGCATGCTAACTAAAAAACATTATCAAAATCACTTGCACTATGGAAGCTCGCGAACCTGCGCTCAAGATGGCGCAGTCCCGCCGAGCGCTGATTGCCGCCGCACGTGTGTTGGCGCCAAAATACCTGTCAGTTACGAAAATAATCTGTGCTTTGACAGTGCGAAGTTTGAGTGCTTTATTTTTTTTTTGAGTGCGAACGCTTTGGATTTTTACGTACCTATTTTTTTTATTGCTAGTTTAAAAATGTGGTAAGTTGTATTTATTTTAATAATTATAAATTATATTTATTAAATAAAATTAAAATAGATTAATTCTAATGATTAGATAATGTAATATTATTATATACATTTAATTTTTAATGAATGAAACCTAATCCTATATTTATTATTTAAATAAGTCATGTGCGAAAATGCGTTACTTGTGCGTTACCATTCAACAGATAGGCAAAAAAAATTTCAAGATAAAAGAAGGCTCTTATCTTGTACGTAATTTATTATTATGAGTACATAAACCTTTGATTGAATATATAATTAATATAGAATAAATAATTGCAAAAAATCAAAAGTTTATACTTTATCGTGGTTAAAATTTATTTATAGCAGCATTGAAATAATCTCTCAAACTTAATAATAGATCGAGTATAAATAAGATCTCGTCTATTGTAATCGTATCCATTCAAGTTGGACAGACGGCAATAGATCAGGCTTTATATATCAAATGCTTGCTTGTTGCTTACTAGTGGGACTTTAACTGTAGCTAAATATAACAATTTTAAAACTGAATAGTTTTTTTTTTTATTAATACACTACAAGGAAATTTAATAGACCCATAATTTAAGGCGCTTATGGTGAAATTGAATCAAGAGCCTTTAATGAAACGACTGATTTCAACAGTTGGATGCGACATTTAATATGTGAACAATGTTTTGTCTTTATATTTGATAGGTTTCTAAGCTATTTGACGAAGAAAAAACTTCAAGAGGATATAGTATTTATTTGTATTCAGAAGTATATCGGGTATTACATTAAATTCTATTTTTATTCTATTTTTCCGCTTCTATACACACTATTAGGTACACAATATAACTATTACCTATATAACTGTTTGAACTACTATATAACTATAACAAAATTGTATTATTTATATAATATGTTAAGTGCTCTTTCGCATCGACTACTACAGTAGAAAAGCACTTTACATTCAATTGTACTTGAAACCTTATCTCATTAGTAATCCATTTATAAAAATCCGCATTTACGTCATGAGATACATACCACAATCAACTTTTGAAAATCATTGAGGTAACCAGTATACAACAGTAGTAAAAATATAGCGCGTATGCGCCTCTACATGGCTTTTGCTTTAATTATAAACTACTAGCTGTGCCCCGCGGTTTCACCCGCGTAGCTCCACTCCTGTTGGTCTTAGCGTGAAGATATAATATAGCCTATAGCCTTCCTCGATAAAAGGGGTATCTAACACCGAAAGAATTTTTCAAATCGGACCAGTAGTTCCTGAGATTAGCGCTTTCAAACAAACAAACTCTCCAGCTTTATAATATTAGTATAGATTATAGGTTACATTACCAACTATATGATATATTATGTAGTTAGATATAAGTTTCATATATTGTAATATTGACATGATGTTAAAAGAGCAACTATGGAGTTTCTTGCCGATTCTTCTCCATAGATACTGCTTTCCGAATCGGTGGTAAATATTAAAAATACTTACCTATGTAATGACGATTCGAAAGTGCTACTAAATAGTAGTCTAATTGAATAAATGAATGTTTGAGTTTGAGTTTGAGTTTGAGTTTGAAACTGTATAAGTGTATAGTAAGCCATTTCCTATGTATGTTGATACATTGTACGCTTAACACGCAACTTGTATCTATATACGGTGAAACCTTAGACAGAAGAGCTTCCAAGAATATATTTTATATCCTTTTAAGACCTTACGGTAGTTCTAAGATAATCCATACTAATATTATAAATGCGAAAGTAACTCTGTCTGTTACTCAATCACGCCTAAACTACTGAACCAATTTGCATGAAATTTGGTATGGAGATATTTTGATACCCGAGAAAGGACATAGGCTACCTTTTATTGCGAAATGTACCACGGGCAAAGCCGGGGCGGACTCTAGTTTACAATAAACAGTTGTCTGCTTGACTTTGAGTTATTAATACGTGCTCCCTGTACATCACACTTACAACCAGTGTTACTAGTGCTTATCCGAGATCTATTATCACTAAATATAAGGCTCACCTCCTTTGTTTGCTGTTCTATAAAAAGTTCTAGAAAATAATGTATAAAAATACCGTTCCACTAGTTAGAAAACTAATCAAGGCAGACGCATCACGCGTGGGTGTACAAACGAAGCTATTTTTTTATTTATTTATAAAAGTCTCTGGTAGAGCGGTAGGAATAAATAATTGATAGGTCCTGGGTTCGATCGTTGATAGAGTCAATAATAACTCTATCTGGTAGAGCATATAACGATCTCTTACTTGACTTTAAATAGCTAGGGCTGTGCCCCGTACTTTTATCCGCATTGCTCCGCCCCTTTTGGTCTAAGCGTGATTAAATATAGCCTATAGCCTTCCTTGATAAATGGTCTATTTAGCACCGAAATAATTTAGTATTTTCTAGGGTTTGATTTTACGCGAGTATTATACATTTAGTCTCTCCCCGTGACCACGCTCGCTGTAAAGTGTTCGAAACGTCGGGAAAATAATAAAATTAATAAATTGCGTTTAAAATCCGTTAAAATGTCTTTAATTTCTAACCGAAATAATTTTTCTAATCGGACAAGTAGTTCCTGAGATTAGCGCGTTCAAACAAACAAACTCTTCAGCTTTATAATATATACCTAGATACCTAGATAAATATAGATTCTAAAAGTGATAATTATTGTCTAACTTAATGTATGTGAATCATTTGAAACAATTACCATACTACGAGTCCTATCTGTACAATATGATATATAACGTTTTATTACAATGAAAATATGATTGCATATAATATCAATTTTCTAGTCACGTAAAAACCCGAGCCTTTGGAAATTGAAACCGAATGGTTTTGGAGTCAAACAAGAATGAATAAACTCAACTCAAATATTTGTAAACTCAACTAGATTTCTTTTCAAAGCGCTTTTGAATTGTCAATTCACTAATTAGGGGTTTTTAACGTTGACTATTTTTGTAGTAACGAAATAATAACGATTTTTAAGCTATTGCATAGCTTCTATCGCGGGCATTGAGCGCGGGGACCGAATCCAGAAATTGCGTAACGAAAAACCTCACGCTCCCCACTCCGACAGGCACGGAGGTGTGGCTTGAAGGCATGCTATGTAATAGCTTTACCGCGGCACGGCAGTCCCTGATTGCCACACGTATTTTTATAACTGTTATTACTTAGGTCTTTAGTTACATCGGTTTTTCTTCATATATTCACTAATATTAGAATTATCGAGTTAGAGGTAGAGTTGATATATTATTAAGTTATCTTTATAATAACCTAGTATTAACAGAAGTTATCTATATAGTATAATAAAAATGACTTGCTATATGTGTAGAGAGAAAAACTTGAGAACGGCTGAACCGATTTCGTTAATTCTTTTATTATAATATTTCTTGAAGTACGAGGATGGTTTTTATGAAGTGAAAACGTAAACATGTTCCACGGGCGTAGCCGCGAAAGATCGCTAGTTTGATAATAAAATAATGAGTTAGATATTTAATAAAATGTTAACGAGATATCACATACGGAACCATCACAATGTAAGCATGCTTAAATGGTTTCAAGATTTATAATAGCAGATAAAATAGTATAATTCCCGTAAATTGCTTGTTTATTCACAACACATAATATGTTAAAGTTATTTATTTCCCTGTACCTCACGATAAATTGCAACCCGGCTTAATTAAGAGGCCTTTTTATTAAGTTAACGGTCGGTTAATAATTAATTAAATTTATACATTTATTCAGGTTTTATTATATTTACTTGAGGGTTTAATGAATTGTTTTTAATAACTTCTAGTGAATTGTAACTTGTATTTTATAGGTATAAGGAATGTCTGTGTGGATAGGTTAGGGACTTAGGTCATAGTGTAGGTGTGTCAGTGTGAAAAATAAATGTGTGTCAGTGTGAATAATAATTGTATGTTTTAATCTATGATCTAAATTATCCACATTATAAACACGTCTATGAAATCTCATCTTAATCTGTTAAGTGGTTGTTATGTAACTAAAATCAAATAGGTACTTGTATGTTTTTTGTATTTTAATAGTTAAGAAATTGAAAATAATATAAGTAGGTAACTAATATTTATTAAACTTTCACAAAAGATTATTTTGATTTTAATTTCCTGTAGGTAGGATTTTAATATTAAATTTAAAGTTTTTTAGTACGTGCGTTCATGAAATATCTGCAGCATTGTAAATTGTTAAACCTGCATCTAAATTAAATTACCCTTGTAAATTTTCCGCTCGTAAAAATTATTTTTCCGAAAAGATTTGCTAATTACCTACACAAGATAATTTTTTAACCGAGATATTCGTCATATTTTTATCTGTAGGAAATATTATGTCACTTTTCGCCCGCGTTTTCAAAGAAAGACCCGCATAGTTCCCGTTTCCGGGATAAAACTTGGGTGTTAATACAATTTATACGTGTGCTAAATTTTATTGTAATCGGTTCCGTAGTATTTGCGTGAAAGAATAACAAACATACATACATCAATACTCACAAACTTTCGCATTTATAACATTAGTAGGAATCGGAATAGGATAGGGTTGTGTTATATAAAGACGAAGATATAGTTACTTGTAAGAAAAAGATTAAGATATATACCTTTTTGTTACAATACTCTTTATGTCTTGTTGAGATGTTAATCCGAGATCATGTGAGTCAAGTTTTTCTCGTCTGGTCTCTTTTGTATTTTATTTATAGACTATTTTTTGAGACAGGTAACATTTTTGGTATGTTAAATATCACTTAAATATTGATTTTAATCTTATACATATAGGGATGATGGCTATATCTGTACCTACTCTGTAGATCGTTATATATAATACTAGCTGTGCCCCGCGGAAAGCGATGTATATCTTTATATATCGATTTACATAAACTATTTTGTAATTTGGGTCAATACGAATAAAGCCGGCAATACATTATGATTATAATTTTTAATAATATAAATACGTTAGTAACTGTATCGGTCTATCCCTACTTCACGATCCAGCAACTAAACCGATTTGAATGAAACTTGGTACAACGATAGTTTGAGACCTGAGAAAGGACATAGGTTTTATCCCGCTTTTCCTTTAACCGCGAATTATATAATCATCTACGTAATACATCTAGAAGAGGGTTGTTAAAACAGCATCCATGTTTATCCCTCGATTTATAACCCTTACACCCACGTGACACATTAAAATTCTAGCAACGAACTTAAAACAAATCTAACTTCTAAGTAATAAAGTACTTTAAAATGTAGGCCTCATCAAAGCGATTTACTGGGTCTTACTCAAACTCAAATATTTATTTATTCTATTATAAGACTTCTTTTAGAAGCACTTTCGAATTGTCATTACATATTTTTAACATTTACCACCGATTCGGAAAGCAGTATCTATGGAGAAGAACCGGCAAGAAACTCCATAGTTGCTCTTTATACTAATACCTGCGCTAGTACTCTAAGATCTAAGTAATTTGAAATGGTTGATGTTTATATATTTGATAACTTGCCTAGGCAATTAGTTAAATGTTCTGTTCTAGTTCTAGAAATGATAAAAATCATATTTTGCTAAGCTGTTTCTTGGAATGTCTAATAATTTAGGATGTTTTAAGGCTTAGGCTTAGGCATTTAATGAAACGGCTACTTAAACTAGTTGGCTGCGACTTATGCGTATAAATACCGAATAAGCACTTCCTATTCTCAAATACAGTAAGTACCTTTTCAATCTTAAGTGAAAAATCTCTGCAATCGATTTCAAATGACTTTGGAAAGCACTCGAGTTTCCTTGCATAATCCGACTATTTCTCTCACTTACTGTATTCAACAAGGCTAGTGGATGGTCATCCATCATGGCGCTAGTGCACATATGTATGTCATTTATCATTGTAACCTAGAGTGTTCCTTATGACATGAATTTTTCCTGTCTAAAATATTCATTCGATTCTATTTCAACTCGCTAATTATATACTAGCTGTGTACAGCCGTTTCACATCTATATACTAATATTATAAAGCTGAAGAGTTTGTTTGTTTGTTTGAACGCGCCAATCTCAGAAAATACTGGTCCGATTTGTACAATTCTTACGTGTTGGATAGCCTATTTTTCGAGGAAGGCTATAGGCTATATTATATCATCACGCTAAGAGCAACAGAAGCTGAGCCACGCGGGTGAAACCGCAGAGCGCAGATAGTGTAGGATAAACTACGGGTAAAAACATTTTTATGATTAGGTACTATTTGAGAATTTAAACAATTCATGTAAAAAAAATATTTAAAAAAATATATAAATAAGAATTGTGGCATTTAGAGCATTTAAAAGATATAAAGAAACAAATTAAAATTGTTCTATTCGCACAGGTAAGAAAAATACACACAAATTATTTCGCATTTATAAGATAATTCGATATTTTAATGTAATTCTGTTAGGTCATTTTTTATCGGTTCTTTATTATGTATTCGCTGGGCTGGCAAATTTTGAAGCGCATCATGAATTTTCTTCATTATATTTAATGGGTTTTCTGAATTCTGATGTATTTTTATGCTTCTTTCATAAATATGTCCGTATTTTATTTAAATGAATAAATGGGCTTAATATAAATAACTTTTAAAGATCCAAAAACCTATTTAAAACTTTATATACCTGAATAAATATTTTCATTGTCTTCTAAACACTCATATACTGGATAACATAGCTCAATAGTTTTGTACTTTTCCAATTTTAATACAGAAACGCAGCCTTATTGCCAAAATAACGATCTCTTCCCGGCAACTGTCGAGATTTAATGTAAGAAGTCTTAGGGGTAAAAAAAATATTATATACCTATTTATAATATACCTATTTATACTAATATCAAACTCAAAACACATAATCTAGGTATTCTTGCAAGAAATTTATATTTCCATATTCAGAATTATAAATTGAATTCATTCCTTCAGTAATGGTTATTTGATGCAAAAACGCATGACGTTAATCATGTCTAAGGTTACACATAGTAGATAAGAGATAACAGAATATATTATAACAGTGTCGTAAGGGTGCTTTTTCACCAATAATGTGCGATGATGTGTAGCGAGAAATGTTTGTAAATATCCAATAGTATCGCTTCAAACGCTAAACGAACTTCAAAACTAAATGAAGCGATATGATTGGTTATTTACAAACACATTCCTGGCTACACCTCCTCGCACATTATTGGTGGAAAACCATCCTTACTCTTACATATTATTTTTCTTTACTATCACTACATAGTATAAAATAAAGTCGCTTTCTTTGTCCATATGTCCCTTTGTATGCTTAAATCTTTAAAACTACGGAACGGATTTTGATACTTTTCTTTTAATACATAGAGTGATTCAATAAGAAAGTTTTAGTGTATAATTAAATAAATAAATAAATAAATAAATATTATATGACATTATTACACAAATCGACCTAGTCCCACAGTAAGCTCAATTAAGGCTTGTGTTGTGGGTACTAGGCGATGATAAATATAATATTTAATAAATACATATATAGATAATAACACCCAGACCCAAGAACAAATAATTGAGTTCATCACACAAATATTTGCCCTGACCGGGGATCGAACCCGGGACCGTCGGCTCAGTAGGCAGTTACTTTACCACTGCGCCAACCGCGTCGCAATTTATTAGGTTTTAGACAAAGCGGGCGAAGCCGCGGGCGGTATGCTAGTATGAGAATATATTATTGTAATATTACACGCTCTGGCAAGTGGCACTATAGTTCTTAGTATAATCACGCGTCTTTTAAAAGGAATATAAATAGGATAGGGTTTTAGCTTTTAGTGAAATAAGAATAGATAATGCTTTTTCAATATTGTTTCAGTATAAATAAAAGTTTAAAAAATACAACGAAAAATTTATTTGTAGTCCCATAGTTTGATTAGACTACTTAAAAAATGATTACTAATTATTATTGTAACATAGATTCGTCTGCTCTCAAAAATATTTTTGACTCATTAAAAAAGAGCTTGAGTGCCGAGTACCCGTATCAGAAGTGAAACTTCTTTGGCAAGATAGAAAAAAACAAACGTCATGTCTTAAAATGAGGGCTATGTTCCGGTAAAAGCTTCTAAAAGCTTTCGTTTCAAATAAATAGAAAAGTACCGACATGTAAAGTTTTCCTTCATACAAACCTTTTTTTAAAACAAATACCTACCTAAAAGTTCTTTTAAACACTGATAAATATAAAATTTTTAAAATAATTGAATTACAAATAATAATGTGTGATAATTATTTTTGCGTTCATTGTGGTCACGGAGAGACAGTTTCCCCGACTCATGAATAAATCGAGATTAATATCCGTTAAAGACTTTAGTACATAAAGAAAATACTAGTTCAAAATTATTAACCTAGATCATTACCCTGCTTTGATAAATCAAACGTTCCTAATCTTATAATTGCAAGCTACATACAGAACGTATTCCTAAAAAGCTGTAATTTCCACGGCGGCTGTTCAGCTGATTGGATACACGGGAAACCCATTACCGTTTAACTGCTGTGCTGTTTAGGGTGAGTACACACGAAGTGATAGATGCATCAAAATAAAAAATGATGTAAACTTTTACAATTTTGTTATTAAACTTGGACCACGTAAAAAAAAACTTTGAAATTACAAATAAATATTATGTACACTTTTCGTCATAGTCCAAAAACTTAATTGCGCTCTCTATCACTAAAATTAACAATTTAAGTAAAATGAATCAATCTCTATATTAAAAACAACTGACTTACTTATTCTCTTTAATATAAACTGTTCATAAATTAATTTTATTTTTATGTTTATTTGTATTTTAATTAAAATAGTCCCTTATAAAAGTAACAACAACTTACAAATGAAGTCCATTAAACTGTACAATCCATACTTAAATATTATAAATGCGAAAGTAACTCCGTCTGTCTGTCTGTTACTCAATCGACAATCACGCTTTAACTACTGAAGCAATTTGCATGAAATTTGGTATTATTTTGATACCTAAGAAAGGACATAGGCTACTTTTTACCATGGGACATAGGATAGGTTTTATTCCGGAAATCCCACGGGAACGGGAACTATGCGGGTTTTTCTTTGACTGCACGGGCGATGCCGCGGGTGGAAAGCTAGTTTAAAATAAATGTTTTATCCATGTTACTGTGAAACATTTTAAATTGCTATAAAATAATGATTGATATATGAGTTTTATGTAACCACATTTAACGAACCGCAAGCTTCAAAGAGCGTATAGTATGTTATTTGAGAACTTTGATCTTTTGTTTTAATAATAACTCTGTTATATCTAAATTGGATACAAATCCATTGAAAACAATGAATGGATAATGTTTTTCATAGTTTTAATTCAACAATATACATTTTTCAGTACAATCCCTACTTCCCTACTTATATTATAAATGCGAAAGTAACTCTGTCTGTCTGTCTGTCTGTCTGCAACGCTTTCCCACTTAAACCTCTCAAACAATATTTGGCACAGACTATATTTAGACCCTGAGAAAGAACATAGGCTACCTTTTATTGCGAAATATGTACCACGGATGAAGCCGGGGCGGACCGCTAGTGATTATATAAATTAACTTGATTGTTTTGCGTTTGATTTTACGCACACACAATGGTAACAACAACAAAGTAACTAGCTTTAAAACTTGTTCTAAAATAGTTGTTCATTTTTTGTTAGAACCTTAAATTAGGTCAGAACAATTATCGAGACTGGCCTAGTTTATCAAATTGTTTTCCGATAAAGCGAAGTACAGTATAAGTAGTTAAAAGCTTTTTTGCGCTAATCTAAGGAATTACTTGACCAATTTCAAAAATTTCTTCACCATAGAATATATACGTTATTCCTGAGTGCTGTAGGTTTAAATGTATCACGGGTGAAGCCGGGTTGAAGAGTAAGTATTAAAGTAGAAGTAGCATTCACTCGCGTATAACCGGCCTTACACTAAACACATTTTCTTGGTCGGAGTCAACGCGTTCTGCTGTCAAAATGTTTACGACCATCGTACACTATAGTGTATATTACATACAGCTTTAGTTAACAAATTATTATATACTGGCGCTCCGCCTCGGCTTCGCCCGTGGTACATGTTTACGTTTTCTCTCCATAAGAACCATCCTCGTACTTCAAGGAATATGATTATAAAAGAATTATCGAAATCGGTCCGGCCGTGCACGCGTGATGCCGTGGCCAAGGAAAACGTGTTTCATTTTTATTAAATTGTATTAATGTTGTGTGTCCCCTTTGAGGCGGATGCATTCTGTTTACCTACTGATTAATTTAGGTACCTACTTCAAAGCTGTGTACTGCCCGACCTTCCTGGGATAAACTAGCTGTGAGCTCTACTCCTGTTGGTCTTAGCGTGACGATACACATATAGCCTATAGCCTTACTCGATAAATGGGCTATCTAACAACGAAAGAATTTTTCAAATCGGAACAGTAGTTCCTGAAATTGACGCGTTCAAACAAACAAACTTCAGCTTTATAACAATAAGTATAGATTAGAAATTAAATAATAATTATGTACTTACTTTAAACGCGCTGAATCTATTTTAATTTTTTATACTCACCAAGATATGAAAAATTACCAAACATAAAAAATCGAGGTTAATTCATAACTGTAAATGCACAAAAACACATTCTATTTGTTCACATCTTTTTGAAGTCAGATATTTTATATCCTTTCCTAATATAAGAAGTACCTATTTTCTTTACTTACCGACGCAGAAAATCTTCCAACAATTATAAATCATGATTTAGTTTTACATTACACATTTACAGTTTAATTTTCCGGGTTTCCTGCTAGCAAAGATAAATATGAATTACAATAGTGATAACAGAGATATGGAATAACCTTTATTTACTTTTATAATACTTTAATTACATATACAGAACGTGTGTTAGATACTTACATTTCACGTTGTTTTTATTAAGAAAGAGATTAGTTTTAACACTTACATACATTTTATCTGTGAGATTATGTTTTTAATATTTGAAGATAATATTAAAAACATAATCTTATTAAGGGCATTCTGAAGTGTTTAAATAACATTTTCTGGGTAAATAAAATAATTAGTACGGGAGCTAGCAACGTTTAAAAAAAAGTCATTTTAGTATAGTTGGGTTTTTGATATACTGTTTCTCTTGCTATTTCGGTTAGAGTCCGGGCTGTCTGGCTGGCCGCAGTGGTTGCGTTTATTAGTGCGCATCTTATCTGCACAGGAAAATATCCTTAATTTAAAGTCATTTTTTAACGCGTAATTTTTAATCTTTTGCCTTTAGATAGATCCATCAGACATAATATTTTTATTGCAAGACGTTTTTTTCGTTGTAAAATAGGTGCCATACGCAATTTTTATTTCAAAATAACTAAAATGTCATCGAAATAAGTGAAATTACATCAACATGAGTCCGCTTAAAAGGTAAGTAATAACTTTATTATTTATATTATATTATCCTTTTGTAATACTTATATTGAATAATTAGTAAACTAATATTTTTAATAGATGGTTTCATATTTATTACACTTTTGGGTATAAATATGAATTTGATGATATTTGTATTTTCTAGTGTTTGATTTTACGCGAGTATTATACATTTTGAAATTAAAGACTTGTGAAAATAATACAATGAATAAATCGTGTTTAAAATCCGTTAAAAAGTCTTTAATTTCTTGATGATATTTGGTTTTTATCAAGTTTACATTAACGTCCTATTTGAGGTTCGTTGGGAAAAAGGAGGCGATATGGTAGATTGTTGCAAAAAAACTGTAAATAGTAAAATGAATATTATATATAGTATAAGTAACACAGTGATTACTTATCCTTCACTGGGACTCATGTTGATGGAATTTCACGTATTTCGATGATATTTTAATTATTTTGAAATAAAAATTGCGTCTGGCACCTATTTAACAACGAAAAAAACGTCTTGCAATAAAAAATGTATGTCTAATGGATCTATCTAAAGGCAAACGATTAAAAATTACGCGTTAAAAAATGACTTTAAATTAAGGATATTTTCCTGTGCAGATAAGATGCGCACTAATAAACGCAACCACTGCGGCCAGCCAGACAGCCCGGACTGTAACCGAAATAGCAAGAGGAACAGCATATCAAAGAACCAACTATACTAAAATGCTCACTTGTCAACGTTGCTACCTCCTAGAATAAATATTGTTTTTAAGTTTTTAATTAAACATTATAAATATTATTCCTTCTCCCGCGCAATTTCAAAATTAGAACGTTTTATTTTTTTGGCGCACTCATTTGTGAAACCAATTTACCTGTTACTTTTCAAAATTTTTATTTTTCGTTTTTAATTTTTAATTGTGTCATTAATTTACGTGTGTATGTGTACATACCTACACACGCACACACACATGTGTTAGTTTTTTTAGTAAAAAATATAGACTAGATTTTGGTTATTGTTATTCCCGTGAATATT
Source organism: Colias croceus (assembly GCF_905220415.1). Lineage (NCBI taxonomy): Eukaryota > Metazoa > Arthropoda > Insecta > Lepidoptera > Pieridae > Colias > Colias croceus. The sequence goes on from NC_059560.1 coordinate 7,627,968, forward strand.
TTATAAATTCAATTCTAAAACTATTTTTGTAAAGGTAAACTTTTGTTTCCCAACGTTTCGAGCACACTGCAGTTAAAATAATTCCTTTTAGATACGTGAAACCAATTTAAACAAATCTAAACTATGTTATATGAAAACTTCTTTTTCCCTATAACTCAGCCCCCGGAATCACAGACACAATAGAAAATCTATTGTGTCGTGGACCTATCGGGCCGCTCGGGATTCAATGGGTTAAATTAAATCAATACATAAAATATTATACAGTGGCTGATTGTAAAGGATTAATTAATTCATTGGGTATAAAGCAAATTTTGTAAAGTGATATGATTTCAAGAGCATAATTATTATCGAGTTTCTAGCCGGCTGCTCTCTGTAAGAAGTCCTTACCAAATGGGTGGTACATTTTTTAAGGCTAAAAAGCTTCTAAATGAAATTCAAACAGTATCATAGACTAGATAGAGAGAGTATCATAGACTAGTGAGATTATTAGATATGTTTCAAAAATATTTTATTTCGACTATATAAAAGGTATTTTAAAGATATTGACAAACAAAAAAAAAACTACATAGCTTACACTCAAGATACAAATATTAAGTTTAGATACGATTGTGTATTAAAGTTTTTTCTAACAAAATAGCATACGAAACATCATAAAGAATACTTTTAATACAATATAACCGCTAATTAAACAACCAATACCGTTTGCGGTCAAAATGAGACTAATTAAATGAAATGAAAATTGAATTCAACCGTGGTCCGAAAAGTTACGGTCATCAGTTTTATATGCGATAATTTGACTGGTTAAATTGTTTTATATTTGTTAATTGATATTTATTATCTGTGATATTGTAGATTGAAAAGGAATGAAATTATTTGATTGATATTTTACTAATTGTTTTTGGGTTTGGTGGAAATAAGAGCAATCCAAAAGATGTTCTCTATATTACAAACTATTTACTACTATTTCTACTATGTTTAACTATTTAGTAAAGTGTATTTAATAACCTATAAACGAAGAGAACTTTTAGTATCTATTTATTTTTCATGCGAAATTTATTGGACTTCTTCAATTTAATTCAGCACTATACCGAACTTTACACTGTGTTTATTTATAGAAAATACATATACAAAACAAATACAAGAATAGCCGCATCGTATAACTTATTATTTATATGTAATTCAAAGGCATCCCACGTTCGGATTAAATTGCAACAAAAATAAACATTTTAGAGTAAGAGCCTGTGACAGCTATGGTTAGCCATGGCCGACGGCGTTGAAACCAGCCAGTCTGTTCACAGAGTGGTTCCTAACATAGGGACTACTTATAAATAGGTAATCAATAAATCAGTTAAAAATAACGAATGACAAGTGATATTAACTGCGTTAAAAACAACCGACTTCAAACTTGCACTTGTAATTCGACACCATCCCGCATCGAACAAAAGAAGAATCACGTAAATCGGTTCAGAAACCTCGGAGTAATCGGTGTACATACATAAAAAAAAACATACCGGCCGAATTGATAACCTCCTCCTTTTTTTGAAGTCGGTTAAAAAATAAACTACCTAATAAAGGATTTTTTTGTTGATCAGGTATAGTACGACAAACTCATGAAATTATTGTTTTGTCACCTTATCCTTGATAAGTGCAAGTACAATAATTAAATTGAATCTACCTATTCAAGTCGGTTAAAATCGAGTCTAAAGAATCGGTTATATTAATTCAAACACACAAATCAAACTAATATATAAACGTACCTAGATTTCATATATTTAAGTATATAAAAACTACGCTTTATACCATAGCTAGTTTGAACTTTGAGGCATAATTTTACCTACATAATATTACCATCACCTGATATCTTCCAAAGCCTCCACGAGTTTTATTCTTTCCATTTCATTTCATGGAATCGTTCTTACCTGTTTAGTGGACAGATAAAAAAACTTTCATTTTTTTATTATTTGACATTCCCTTACCGTAGACTCTTAGACTATTTATCAATCACCATGACACCTGCCCGGGGTCAACCCTTCGTCCAACGCCCCGGGTCAAGCTGGGTCCTTATTTATCGACTCCTTTTGACTTGTTGGACCTGTAATTGGACTTTAATAGTTAATTACTTTCTTATTCACATTACACCCATTTACGTTAATAGATAAAAAATAATTTAGTTAATTTAGGGTCGATTTTTCTGTGTATTAGATTACATTTTTGAAACTGTAGTTTAATAGGTACGTTATTCGACGAATACGTTTTACTATGTTTTAACCAAGTAATCCATACTAATATTATAAATGCGAAAGTAACTCTGTCTGTCTGTCTGTCTGTTACTCAATCACGCCTAAACTACTGAACCAATTTACATGAAATTTGGTATGGAGATATTTTGATACCCGAGAAAGGACATAGGCTACTTTTTATCCCGGGAAAATGACGCAATCCCGGAAATCCCACGGGAACGGGAACTATGCGGGTTTTTCTCTGACAACGCGGGCGAAGTCGCGGGCGGAAAGCTAGTATAAAATAAGCCCTTAAAGAACTACATAATATACTTATACTATAATACTCAGATCAACCATTGAATATGATTTAAACTTAATTTGGAATACAAAAACCTCCGTCTACCCCTCCAAACAATACCAAAGTTAAACAAAAAAACAATATGAAATTATTAAAATACCTACCAATAACCTCCCTTTTCATAAGTGTACGAAACAATTATCTTCCAATATCAATATTAAAAGTTTAATTTCAAATACCAAAGCTCTCTCTAAAAAACGAAATTTTATCACAGAACAATTTTATCAATATGATATACCGTACTAGCTTTCCGTCCGCAGTTCGCCCGCGTTTTCAAAGAAAAACCCGCATAGTTCCCGTTCCCGTGGGATTTTCGGGATAAAACCTATCCTATTTGTTAATCCATGTTCCCCTTTATATGTGTGCTAAATTTCATTGTAATCGGTTCAATAGTATTTGCGTGAAAGAGTAACAAACACACACACATCCTCACAAACTTTCGCATTTATAATATTAGTAGGATAGGATTGATACAGGCTCCATTTCACATAGAAAAGATTATTTGTAACAAGGATTATATTCTAATAAACTTTATTACAATCTTCTTGTATGAGTGTGTGCTAAAAGTATTAGATCGGATTTTGAACCGTTTTTATCGATATTGGACTGAGAATTAATATTACATACGCTTTTGATTGATTCTTTAATTTAATATTTTTAAAGTTCAAAGGGTCTCTCGATGTATCGGTATATAAATGATTAGATATTCTATCTAAAATAGGTATATGATCGTGATATTATGTGGAGGGCACACTAAAATACGTAAGAGAAAACAACCCACTGCAAGACAACAACACACCTTCATAAGAAGATATTACCACAGTTTTATAATATATTGTAATACTGTGATATTACTGCAATGGTAGGTAAATCACTCGCATTTTTTGTTTAGGTGTATAAAATTACATTATTTTAAAATTCTAGTATAAATTGAACAATTCTTTAAAATAAATACTCTCTAAACCTATTTAGAAATCTCCTTCACACTTCACAGTATTCTTGATAATTTAATCAACACGTATACGTACAACGGTACAAACCAGCTGCTTTGGACATGGTTTGATTGGTATTTATTTATCCCGTGATCCCACGGTATTTTATCATCTGTGGTATCTACCACTATACCCTCTACAATCTACAAAAAAAATTATTTCCACACAAAACTTTCTAATAAACGAACCCCATCAAGTTATAGTTCTGTTTCTAACAAACTACACTAAATCCACTAGCAATTCTTCTGTACAATTTAAAGCCTGTCTAACACTTAGTGTTAACATTAAATGGAAGTCTGGAGTCTAGACCAGCTTGCACTAATGTAATTATGTTTGTGAGCAGTGCGGTTCAAATTGTGCTATTTATTACAAAGTGAGGAACATTTATTATGTTAACAAGGAATTAACTTTACTTAAAAATAATTTTAGTAACTGGAACAAGTGGAATATTATTTTATAAGTAGGTATTCAATACTAATATCATTAATGCGAAAGTAACTCTGTCTGTCTTTTACTCCATCACGCCCTAACTACTGAACCAATTTGCATGAAATTCGGTATAGAGATATTTTGATACACGAGAAAGGACATAGGCTACTTTTTACCCGGGAATTAAGATACGTTTTATCCCGGAAATCCCCCGGGAACGGGAACTATGCGGGTTTTTCTTTGACTGCGCGGGCGAAGCTGCGGGTGGAAAGCTAGTAAATTATAATTATGAGCAACTCATTCTATCGTTGTTTATTCATTAAATTGTAATGAGGTATAATTTGTATTTTTTAATTTTGGAAACGAAAAACCTCTATTTGATTTCAAAAGTGCTTTCAGCAGCATTAGTCAGCGTATTCCTAATTAAAAATATAATTTCATTTATGCTTATGCTATTTATATCAAACTGATTTATCTCTTTGTTTTTACACAAATATCATGACTTATTGAAAATGTCGTCTTTACGATTCTATAAAACTAAATCCCGTTGAACAAGGACACAAAATATTCCATTCAAATCCGCCACATGAATATTTCTTCTCTACCATTACAAAAATGTTACCACATAACTCCACAAAAACAGCGCTATCTTACCCAATTTTTTACTCTAATCATCAATTTCAGACCCTTTTGTGTACGCGCAGGGTTTATTTCAATTTCCCTGCAAATCCTTAATAAAACGGGACCCGGGAGCTGGGCGACCGCTGATTAAAATAATAATGAGTTTCACAACACGTACATACCGGCAAAACGTTGTTTAAGATGTTCAGGAAAACGGTTTTGAGTACGCATAGCGTAGTATTACATATTCTGTTCCATAGCTTGTAGCGACAGCAAAAAAAGTGAAATATTTAAGGAAAAATAGTTGTCTTGGATGGCAAAACTATTTAAATTTTTAGCTTGTTACATTATTTTACATTTAACAAATAGAGGTTAACAAAAGAGCATACAGACAGATATAGCGAAGCTTTAAGTCTTAAATTAAGACGTAAAAAACATTCGGGTTAATTACACTCATGCGCGTAGCCAGGAGCCAGGGTGGGGCGCTTACCCTGGCTCTGACTTGGAAGGTACCTTACCAAATCTAAAAAACTGAACTATCTACGTACTAAGCATTAAATTTAATATCCGTAAGAAAATTCACACTCGAAAATGAAAATGAAAATGAAAATGGAAATGGAAATGAAAATTTGCGAATGTCGCAAAACTCAAAAGCGACTGTATCTTTTGATTGTGTTGGTTTATAAGTTTGATTTTTTCACATCTTCAAGAGACGGTAGACTTTAGTACTCAGTACTAATTTCAGCTTAGAACCCTCATGCGCTTCTAAGAAAAAGGTCTTTTTAAACAGACAGACAGCAAAGTGATCCTATAAGGGCTTCCTTTTTTCTTTTTGAGGTTCGAAGACCGGGGTGAGACTTCGGGTATAGTTGCAAGTTACATACCTAATATTATTTTTTATTGTTGCCCCACCCTGAGCCCATGGCTAGTTACGCCCATGATTACACTGATTGCTCTAGAACGGCTGAACCGACTTTTATGATCTTTGATTTAGCAGGTATATCGAAAACTCAAAAACTAAAATATTATGTTTACACTGACGTAAGTATGTCGTTTTATGAATTAATTTTTATGCTAATAGCCTTAAATATTTACCTACCTGAAACTTGTAATACGCATCACATGATATCTACAATCATTTTGCTAACCAATGAAATGAACATATTAAATTACCTGAAACTTGTAATACGCATCACAGGATATCTAGGCAACATGCACACTTAATATAATATACTATGGAGCTATGTATTTTATATGACACAGGAGTTTACCATGATAGCAAAATTATTTCCAGTATGGGAAAGAGATGGCGATAGATGAGGAATATAATAGCGCTGTCGCTTTTCCACTCTGCAGGAAATAATACTGCTATAAGATATATACGGGGGCTGGCCACGTGTTTATTATTTTACGAGCTAGCTTGCAGTTTATTACTAAACTTGGTTTATTGTAAATGAAGCTTTGAGGATAGCTAGTTATTTATATATGTATAGTGAAGTACCGTCAGCAACGAAAGCTGAATTAAAGAAAAAAAATCAATTTTGTTAAATTTTGGTGTGAAACTCCGTCAATTTTGATTTTATTACGTTAAGATTAAAGTTAAGATTAAAGTAGTGTTTTATGAAAATGAAAAAAATGGTTATGATATCAAACAAAAAGTGTATGAACTATAATGTATTGAAACAACATTCTTTTTCGACCAACCGTTTTGTGTACGGAACAAACATACAGGAACATTTATGATATTAGTAGATTGATTTATTAATAAAAGCCAATAAATTATTAAACGAGTGCAATTGCATCAAACTGGGCTGAGGTTTGTTAATCAAACTAATGCTTCGCTTCCGCATTTATAGTCAAATCACTGGTAGGAATCTACACTAATATTATAAAGAGGAAAACTTTGCATGTTTGATTTTAATGAATAGTCTTTTATAATACTGGACCGATTTTAAAAATTCTTTCACCATTCGAAAGCTACATTATCCACGAGTAATATAGGCTATATATTATCACGCTAAGACCAACAGGAGCGTAGCCACGTGGGGGAAACCGCGCGGCACAGCTAGTATTATATAAACTACTAGCGGTCCGCCCCGACTTCGCTTGTGGTACATATTTTACGTTTTTACTCCATAAAAACCATCCTCGTACTTCAAGGTATATTATAAAAAAAGAACCAACGAAATTGGTTCAGCTATTCTCGAAATTTGTGCTTAGTAACCACATTTGGCAATTCATTTTTATGATACAAGCTTGATTTATGTACATTGTTAATATTTTTGTTGTTTAACAAGTCTATGTTAATATAATAAAGGTAAAGAGTTTATTTGCTTGAATGAGCAAATATCAGAAACTACTGGTCCGATTTGAATTTTTTCAGTGTTAGATAGCCCATTTATTGAGGAATGCTATTTAAGCTATATTAATTATATCATCACGTTTAGACAAATAGGAACGGAGCAATGCGGCTAAAACCACGAGGCATAGCTAGAATAATATTATATGTGTCGTGGTCATATCGTAGATTTGATCATTTCATGATATGAGTGGCCATTTCACGAAATGGTCGCATATCGTGAAATGGCCAACATTAGTTTGATCAGATCGTTAAATCGTCAACGTTTCACGATTTGGTCATCCACATTTGGCCAGATCGTATAAAATATAAAGAGTCCATAAAATATTAAAAAATTTCAGAATAACTATATTCTAAAAACTTGTTTAATGTCATTTAAGTTAGTGCTGCGGCAGCGGCCGGCGAATGCCAGAAGCGAATCGTTTTTGCAATAGAAAACAGTTAGGTTAGGTTAGGTTAGACTTTGATAAACAACGCACGATCCGAGCGAGCAAAGCGAGCGTGCCGCGGCAGCGGCCGGCGAGTGCCAGAAGCGGATCGCTTTTTAAAAAACAAACAATTATAATAATATAGTAGTAGTTTCTTAAATTATTTTATTTAAGTCGCATTTTTTCTTAAATACATATAAGATATCCACATTTTCCATAGTACTCGTACCTCTTCGTCGTAAATTCTTTGCTATGACTTTCTTCATAATATTGTTATTAAACGAATTATGAAGTTTTTAACTGCGAATAATTTAATTTTCGCCAGCGGCCGCCATCTTATCACATAAACACAGAGCTTGCAGCGCCTCTACCAACGATTAATGTAACTATTTTACGATATGATCAAATAATTTTGATCATTTCATGAAAAAATCGTGCGTTAATTGGCCATATCGTGAAACGATTTCTTATCATTGATCTGCCCAAACCACATCATGATGTGGCCAAACTAAATTGGCCATTTCACGATATGCGACTATTTCGTGAAATGGCCACTCATATCATGAAATGATCAAATCTACGATATGACCACGACATATGCATGAAAATAGACTTAATATTAAACAACTTTCTTAAATAAAAATGCAAATAATTATTTGCATTGAATATAAGTATCAAATTTTGTTGCCACTGCAAAAACAGGAATCCTTTGAAGGCTTCCGTCTACTGTAGTGACCAAGATGTTACAATAATGACTTTTTTTGTATGGTTGTTGGTTATTTAGGTTTCTGTATGATATTAACCTATTAAGAAGTGATAATTATAAATACTAATGTATAATTAATTTGGATAGAATAGACACAGATAATAATATAATACTGTTATAATATGTACTTTTTCTAGAAGATAAGAATTTATTTACGAAGTTTTCCACAGTAAAATACGGTATAATGTAGAGTCTAGTTGTATTTTATTTTATTTTGCATATTAAATAGTAATTAATAATTATAATATTAATGTACTAATTGAATATACTCGAATATGGGTTAATTTAAATAACTCGGATAAACTAATAGTCGATGAAGATAATCCAATCAAATGGAGTCGAGTGGATTTTAATGAATTATCGAATGAAATATCGTATTTCAATCGCTACTAATATTTTACATACGTAGGACTGTTTGTAGAACTTTATCTATAAACTGTTGGACTAATTTTGATCAAATTTAGAATATAGATCTTGTGAATTTCAGGAAAAATAAAATAAATAAATATCTCAGGACAATTTTCGCCTTTCGGATCCCATATTAAGCTTTTGATTGTGTTATGAAAACCAAATGGCTGAAAAACATACATATATAATTTTAAAGAAATACTTATATAGATAATTAACACCCAGATACAGAGCAAACATCTATGTTCATCACACAATTTTGAGTCTGTGGTTGTTCATGGGCGGCGCCAATCATTGCTTTCTGTACGGTGACGCGCAAGCTCGTTTGCCAGCTTTTACATAAAAAAAAACAAATGTGAGCACTGGGTGGGAATCGAACCCACGACCTCTGGAATAATGATTGAGATTTTAGAATAGGTAGATCTTTGAAGTTTTTTTATTAAATGTTTTCTTTCTTTCTTCTTTCTTTCTTTCTTTCAAATTTCAGATTAAAATAGATTGTGTAACCTTATAGGTAGGTAGTAGGTACACTTCGCGAATTAAATGTTAAATCTATATTTTATTTCGTTTTCTCATTAGAATAAAACATTATAATTAATAGAATAAACAACTTAGTACAGAATGCGTCACCCGTCTACAAATACTAATTTAGGCGCAGATGTTACAATTTGCAGAGAGGATTACACGCCTCTGTCTATACGTTTTATACTCTGTATAAATATTTGGCATGAAAATGTATAATTTCTGTCCTTTTTAAGAATATTGTCTAATTTATATCTAACTAGCTTTCCGCCTACGGCTTCGCCCGCTTTGTCTATAATCTAATAATTTATATACTAAAACCTTCCTCTTTAATCACTCTACTATTTAAAAAACCGCATCAAAATCCGTTGCGTAGTTTTAATGATTTTAACATACACAGGGAATATAGGTATGTACGGAAAAAGAAAGTGACTTTGTTTCATACTAGGTATGTAATGACTGAATTTCTAGCCCAGCAAGATGGACAATATTAGATACTAAGTAAAAGTTTGAGGCGTTTGATTTGTTGGAAAAATTGTATGTATGTATTTTCAACATTAAAAACTATATTAATCTCGATTGAAAGACTAGTCTTTTTAAGCGTTGAGAACGAGTAAATTCATAGACAAAATAGCATAAACATTTTTTTATTTATTAAATAAACTAAATAAGTTTTCGTTCGGAAATAATCAATAAACCATGTGACAAAAGAAATTCAACAATCAAAATAAGGAAGCGAGTCACGTGCAAATGTGATTAATAAAAACTTTTGACAGCAGGTAACTCTCCTGACGCGTTTCTTTAGAAAATTACCTGTGAAAATTACGATTTGGACGTGTTTAAAACAAAACACAATATTTTATCTGTAAATGTAAATTGTTTATTTATTATCTTTTAATTTTATTATGAGAAGAATAAAAAAAATTTGAGAAAAACTATGGTTTTAAAACAATGGTTTAATTATATTAGCTTCACCTGTATGCTTGTATGTAAACAACTCTCACACTCGTATTTGACCCACTTCAAACGAATAGATTTAATTCAAAATTTGTACACTTATTAAGGATCGGTGACAATACAATAATTTGATGAGATAAAGCATGTTTTTAAATTTTTTAAACTATTAACTACCTATTTATAGTGTTCCCTGCAAGTACTGCGATATAACATTGTTTCCGATATTACAAAATATATAATATGTATGTTGTATGTATGTTTCATCGTGATAAGTGCTTTAGAACGCACGTAAGCTACGAAAATGTAGAATCAAGACCTTCTGCATAAGGCAATAAGAGCTATAATCTAATAACATTTGTCCTTTGAACCCTTAAAACAGTCTCCTCCGAAATGGTCAAGAAATTTTATCATAATGAAGTCACAAAAACCCAATGGAGAAACAAAAAACAATCCCCTTGGAAATGCTCAAATAGATTGAGTTATAAACTTCGAGACAAAAATTACTAACGTCAGAAATAAGTCAGCTGATTAATGTCCGCCATTTTGAAATTAAGGGCTGCTAAAGATGGGCAATCATAGAAGTCGTTTATTGTTTTAATTTGCGAGCAATTTATCAACGTTATATTGATTTTTAAACGAAATTAAGTGGATTTTAATTGTGTTGTTAATTTTGTATCTGTTGTTATTCAAATTTCTTAATACCTGTGTACTTTTGTGTAGATCTGTGGCGTCTTATTTCTTTCATAATTAAAATTATTTATGTTTTATTTTTATTGTACTTTTTGTGGACTGACGAGATAATTCTTATCAGTGTTTGGTGGAAATACGTCGCCTCTGAAATATTAATTCATTACAATATACAGCTAGAATCAAGATCAGAATAAGAATAAAGAATAACATGCTACAGAATTGACATAGTATTAGAACATTATTAAAACACTAAATTAAAAGTTATCCTTTTTACAAACAATTTATTATCTAATAGTACCTAAATATTACCAGATAATTTTCAGGAATAAAAATTCTTGGAATTTCGTCAAAATAAAGTAGTTTTTAACTAAACTATAAACACCGGAAGGAAGTTAGCGCGGAAAGTTTTTTTTTTTAATTATTAATATCTCAAAAAATTGCTCCTTAAATGCTCCATCAGAATCAGTAATTGCTCCACAGTCCACTTCTATAATTATTAGTTTATTTATAATTAATTTTTTAAAAAATCCAAATACTGAAAACTTGATTTCCCTATAGAATGAAAAATATTCACTTTTCATAAAATTTTTTTTTGCAAAAAAATTGCTCCTTAAATGCTCCATCAGAATCAGTAATTGCTCCACTTCTATAATTATTAGTTTATTTATAATTAATTTTTTAAAAAATCCAAATACTGAAAACTTGATTTCCCTATAGAATGAAAAATATTCACTCTTCATAAAAAATTTTTTTGCAAAAAAATTGCTCCTTAAATGCTCCATCAGAATCAGTAATTGCTCCACTTCTATAATTATTAGTTTATTTATAATTAATTAAAAAAAAATCCAAATACTGAAAACTTGATTTCCCTATAGAATGAAAAATATTCACTTTTCATAAAAAATTTTTTTGCAAAAAAATTGCTCCTTAAATGCTCCATCAGAATCAGTAATTGCTCCACTTCTATAATTATTAGTTTATTTATAATTAATTTTAAAAAAAATCCAAATACTGAAAACTTGATTTCCCTATAGAATGAAAAATATTCACTTTTCATAAAAAAATTTTTTGCAAAAAAATTGCTCCTTAAATGCTCCATCAGAATCAGTAATTGCTCCACTTCTATAATTATTAGTTTATTTATAATTAATTAAAAAAAAATCCAAATACTGAAAACTTGATTTCCCTATAGAATGAAAAATATTCACTTACTCTTAAAGAGATCTCTTAGCGAGTCCCGAGCACGTAAATTATATATAGAGCGAATGGCTCTTTTCTGTAAGATAAATATAGGTAGTTTCTATATCTGCTGCCCTGCCCCATAGTAGAATTCCATAGGACATAATACTTTTTATATACACCATTACAATTAATCTAATATTGATTGTGTTCATTGGTTACATTTTTAAAATCTTCGTGTTTTATAAATTTATAAAGAATAGAAAAAATTCGATCACGAGGCGGGACTCGAACCCGCATAATTTCGTGATCGAATGTTTATATTCTTTATATTTATAAATTTATATTTATAAAGCATTTGAATGTCATAAAACCAAAAATATCAAATTCAATCTTCGTGTTTTGTGAATTATTTAATAAATCATTTACGTGATTCTTTTTTTGTTCGATGCGGGATGGTGTCGAATTGGTCCCATAAAAATTTTATTGGGATAGGCCCAGTATTTTATTTTATGAGCATTTTTGTCTGTATTTGTAAATGTTGCAAGTGCAAGTTTGAAGTCGATTGTTTTTATAGCGCAGTTATGTCTTGTATGTAAAACCTTTTGTCAAAAATAAAATTCTTTATAATTAGCACATATTTTATTATTGATACTCTAGTGAAAAATTTTCAGGTGATTATATAAAAGTACCACTCTTCAATAATTTAAAACTCCTTGACTGAATCCCTTCACACCCTAAAATAAAAAGTGCCTATTAATTTTTCTTGTAGTAAACAGAAATTCAAATTCAATTATAAAAATACTTATTACCGATTTAATACTTTGATGATAATTGATAGTAGAAATATTTATTACTAACCTTGATATTGTTGTGGACATGATGAAATGTCTCCATATCATGTTATATGTAATATATACGATGGTACACAAAAATTATTATCATTCGAACCTGCAATCCTAACTTGAAGACTCAATAAAACAAAAATTATAATTATTTCTTATTATTCTTATCATCAGAACCCTTTAGTTTCTGTGATCTGTGATCAAGACCAAATAATTACATGATAATAATTAATAACCTTTTAAGTAATACCATCCTACTAATCTATACTTCTATACTAATATTATAAAGAGGAAAGGTTTGTATGTATGTATGTATGGTTTTCACGCATAAACTACTATACCGATTTTGATGAAATTTGGCACAGACAATCTTTAGACCCTGAGAAAGAACATAGGCTACCTTTTATTGCGAAATATGTACCACGGGCGAAGCCGGGGCGGACCGCTAGTAATATAATAAATGCGAAAGTTTGTGAGGATGTGTGTGTGTTTGTTACTCATTCACGCAAATACTACTGAACCGATTACAATGAAATTTAGCACACATATAGACCGTAACTTGGATTAACACATAGGATAGGTTTTATCCCGGTAATCCCACGGGAACGGGAACTATGCGGGTTTTCCTATGAAAACGCGGGCGAAGCCGCGGGCGGAAATCTAGTGAATAATATAAATAAGAAAACATAAACATTAAGGTCTATACATATCGCTGCAGTGCTGATACATGTAAAAATGGCCCTTATGCGTCGCAACGACAATAATTGATGACGTCACAGCGCAGTAGTTTACTATGCAAACATAGTTTTTCAGTTAATTATTGTAAAAATTATCAAAATTAAATAATTTTTTTTTGTAATTGATAGAGCAAATCGGGAGCAATTTTTTTGGAAAAAATTTTTTTATGAAAAGTGAATATTTTTCATTCTATAGGGAAATCAAGTTTTCAGTATTTGGTTTTTTTTAAAAATTAATTATAAATAAACTAATAATTATAGAAGTGGAGCAATTACAGATTCTGATGGAGCATTTAAGGAGCAATTTTTTGAGATATTAATAATAATAAAAAAAAAACTTTCCGCGCTAACTTCCTTCCGGTACTATAAACATCCTCAAAAGTCAAAACTAAGCTAATAGCAGTGTATGCGTTTATACATACCTATAACAAAAAGTTTTAAACACGACACCTATAAGTTAGAACCTCGCAAATAATAGACTGTTGAGTTTAAACTTTATATGAGTTCGACATGCAAGTAAATTTAGGTTACAATGTTTTAGTTACTTGTTATGAAATATATTATTTTGTGTTAAAAGCGTTATGAAGCGGTAGTGTTCCATCCATTATCATAATTAATTTTGTTTGCTTTATGGGTAAATTTTATAATCTTCCACCCTTGACCAAGTACATAATATTATAGATGTCCCATTATGTCAAATATTTCCGATTTTCAATCATGCTTCCTCTTAATTTTGTATTGTAATAGTGTTGTGAACAAAAGAACAATGAGCTTGTTTGTTAAAAATGTTAAATCCCTGTTCTTCGTTCACCTTTTATGTAATCTTTTTGGCTGATGTAGGACGCATTAACATAAAACCTGGCTTAGAGTTTGATACCTCCAACTGTATCTATGTACGTACCTATATGTTATAATATCATCGTGGAGGGAACTCTCTAAAAACCTAACAATGTATAATAATTCATAGATATTTAAAACATGGCATTTATAAACAAAAGAACAATGTAAATTAACCATTTCTTTTGCAGATTATTCGAGAAAGTTTTCATGATGACCGAAGCGAATAAATTTTTGAAACGGTTCCATAATTGAGTTACGAAGATTCTTCTTGTTTTAATTAAAGCCAATTTATCAGTGTTTTGAAGTAAAATTTTAAAGAAATATCTTTAGATGATGCCTATTCATATTGGAATCACTTAAAAAGCAATTTAATCTAAATACTTATAATTATTAATAATTTTGTCAGTTAGTGAGACAGTCAATTTTTTTAACAAATACCACTAAAATCGCTTAACCGATTTTTATTAAATTTTTGTTCATGTATAAAGTAGGTAAATAAATATATTGATAAAATTGGCATGTGCATGACCAAAAATGCTCATTAGTTTGTAACACACACCTACGTCTACAATATAGACACACATAGACAATATAGAGCATTGGTCCTAAAATTAGTTCACAAGGCCTATTTTGATACACTCAAACAAAAATATAGTACTACAATAATGACGATCTGATATCGAAAAAATATATTTGATCTGATTCAAGAAGCATTTAATAAAAAATGCGTGCTAAAATCAATAGCATGAAAACTTTGAACCTAAACGATCAAAGCTTCGGAATTTCGAGTGAAAACGAGAATAATATATAAGATAATCTAAAACTCATTAAGATGGATTTCTATCCGATTGGAAATCTTATTCAATGAGCCGAATGAAGGAGGGTCGTTTTAAGTCGGGACAATCAAATTTCATGAGGTTTTACGTGGTTTATCTGATGGCTTGTTGATGTGTATAAATCTTGTTATTTATAACTAGCGGTCCTCCCCAGCTTCGCCCGTGGTACATATTTCGCAATAAAAGGTAGCCTATGTTCTTTCTCAGGGTCTAAAGATTGTCTGTGCCAAATTTCATCAAAATCGGTCCAGTAGTTTATGCGTGAAAACCATACATAATTACAAACCTTTCCTCTTTATAATAATATCTATACGATGTCAAGGGTCGATATTTGACCATGCAAAGAGCAGTGTGTGTGTGACAAATACTTGACAGTTCGTAATATTTTTTATGTATTATAAAAAAATGATCAATCTTCTCTGTATAATCTATAAGTATCCCAAAATGTTAACTTCTCTATTCACACAATTTTTGTTAAAAACGCATATAAAATTTTGTGCAAGAGTTAAAATAGTACCCAAGTAGTATTTTAACTATTCCAAAAATTTTATATAACTAAGATTTTATGAGAACAAACCGCATACTAAAATCTTTCTCAAGAACCACTCTATTACAGAAAAACCACATCAAAATCCGTTGCGT
Source organism: Colias croceus (assembly GCF_905220415.1). Taxonomy (NCBI): domain Eukaryota; kingdom Metazoa; phylum Arthropoda; class Insecta; order Lepidoptera; family Pieridae; genus Colias; species Colias croceus. The sequence goes on from NC_059560.1 coordinate 7,643,799, forward strand.
CGTTTTAAACATTTAAGCATACATAGGGACGAACAGACAGCTACAGTGACTTTGTTATAATATAGTACTTATGTAGTGATAAGTAGTAACATACAATACTCTTGAATCTATTTTCTCAGACATTATTATTAAATAATCTACTGTATAAAAATAAGTCAGGTTTTTCTTCCTGACGCTATAACACCAGAATGCACGAACCGATTTCCACGGTTTTGCATTCATTGGAAAGATCTCGGGCTTCGTGAGGTTTACAGCAAAGAAAAGGTGTCTCTGGTGACGAAGCGGAGTTCGCCCGATTTGCAAGTCTCTTCTAAAATAAAGATGTCTGATATTTTCAGCAATCTATATAAGGATAGATATTTATAATCGACCTATTTAACCCTTGAAGTGGCGGGCAAATGCAGTCAGGTGCGATGTTTGTGAAGGCTTTATTTTCGGCAGTATTAAAAACTTATATTAAAAGTTACAATAAATATTGCAAATTGAATAGAGTGTGGGTTTATTGTTGTTGTTTGGATTTGCGTAATTACAGCACCTATTTAGAACTGCTTTAATAGTTGAAAAAAATATTATCAATTGAGTAGGTATTTTGAATAAAATAAATATAAGCTCTTTACACAACAGATTTTGTTTCAACTCGCTATGAAGGGTAATACATTCAAAGGTGACTCTATAACATTACAATCATTTATATGTGTCAACTTATGTGGGTGTCCAAATACAGCTTTGTACATAGAAGAGAATTATACAAAAGAGCTACTTCTATATTAAAAGGATACTATTGTTTGTGGGAGAAACTCAAATATACAACTAGATTTATTTTAGAGTTGTTTTTGAATTGTAACAATGCAAAGAAATTATAAATAGGTATCAAATTTTTTGAAGGCAGATATTACAGAGAAGAGGCCACAAGAAAATATATACCAAAATGTATTAATTCTTTTAAACGAATTATTTACTGATGTGTTTGTATATAAACGATTATTTTTTATTGAACTTTGAAGAAGGACATGAATATCGCTCTGCAATTCTAGGAATTGAAAATAACCTACCTAACTATAATATGTTATTTTACACTCCTATAATGCGGACTCTCTCAATGAATGGGTACTGATATGTTATTGCAGTCATTTGATTTGATTAATTGCAACGAATGTACTCTTTCTTAAGATACAATAACAAATAAGATTACTCATAAAATAAACATTATTCAAACTCTAACTCAAAAATTGATTTATTCAATTAGACTTCTTCAAGAAGCACTTTTGAAACGTCATATTTTCACATATTTTTAACATTTACCACCGATTCGGAAAGCAGTATCTATGGAGAAGAACCGACAAGAAACTCCATATTCCATACTCCATTCAAGCATTTGTATACCTCCAATCAATATTATTTAGGTACTATTATACCGCGAAATAGAAACACAAATCTTCACACTTCAAATCCATTTACCATCTATACATTAGTATTTAGTTGGTTTACCTATTACCATATAATATTTAATGTTAATTCCAATTGAAATGTGTCAAGCACTTAATTATACATTCATAAACTATCAAATAACGTATTTCTGTTGCTTTTGATTATATGTGGGATGTACATATTTGATGTTCAATTAGTAATAAATACGCAAAAGCTTTCATTAAAATTGTATTATTTTTGATGAATGCCTTTGACGATTTTTAAATTTGTTTATACATAAATCTGCGCGATAATATAACATTTAGATATTCAGTTTGAATTAATATTGAAAAGAAGTTCTTATTAATAAATTCGTACAGTTAAGTGGAACGTTTGTGCAGTTTAATTAAAAAATAAAATTGTATGTCATATGTACTAGTAAGTACTAAATATTCATCAAATTTTCATTGAAAACAGCGACATCCATACTAATATTATAAATGCGAAAGTAACTCTGTCTGTCTGTCTGTTACTCAATCACGCCTAAACTACTGAACCAATTTTCATGAAATTTGGTATGGAGATATTTTGATACCCGAGAAAGGACATAGGCTACTTTTTATCCCGGGAAAATGACGCAATCCCGGAAATCCCACGGGAACGGCATTCTTTGGCATATTATGATATATTATGTAGTTAGATATAAGTTACATATTATGTAATATTAACATGATTTTAAAAGAGCAACTATGGAGTTTCTTGCCGATTCTTCTCCATAGATATACTGCTTTCCGAATCGGTGGTAAATGTTAAAAATACCTACTTATGTAATGACGATTCGAAAGTGCTACTAAATAGTAGTCTAATTGAATAAATGAATGTTTGAGTTTGTGTTTGAGTTTGAAACGAGAACTATGCGGGTTTTTTTTATGACTGCGCGGGCGAAGCCGCGGGCGGAAAGCTAGTATTTTTATATTTGTCTTATTCAAAGTATATGTTTAAATGTAGGTATATTCTAGAAGGGTATACCTAACTACTGATGAAGAGATGGAGTATGTACTTATTGCCTTTTTTAATTATTAAGCTACGACACATAAATAGGTAACTAAAGTTTACAACGTAATATTATAATGACAATTAACTTATTTTTATTGGAACCAGTATTGCCGTCATTGCACAAAATATAAATAATTAGCAATTAACGACTTTTAAATGTAAAACATGATTTATCATCAACTACAACCGGAATACTTTAAAACGTCTGTTTTCCGACATTTTCCGTAACATTTATTGTTATAAATCGCGTTTAAAACTTGAAAAATCTGTCTCCAACAATAATTGTCACAGCTCACTGTAACTTTAAAGTACTAACCATTAGTCTTCATATAATGGACTGTTAACTGCCCGTATTTATTCTAAGAAAAATGATGTCAGCTTTAAGATGTCTCCTAGTGGATAAGACTCTTCCCGTTTTAAAGACAATTCAATTTAGTCAGTTTATAGTGCTTCTGTTGTTTATGCATTTGGTTGAATGTTTTCTGGGTTTATTTGTGTTGTTTCCATTTGAAGGTATGTCTTCAATGTGTTTTTAATATCTGCTTTTGCTTATGACTACGTTATTTCTTTCGGATTATAATAGACTAGCTGTATCCCGCAGCTTGACTTGCGTGTTAAAAATAAATTTTCATGGTACAAACTTTCACCCCCTATTTTGTCCCCGTGGGGGTATAATTGATCAAAATTTATTAGCAGATGCCTACGTCTACCATCTACCTACATGGCCAGCCCGATCAGTGGTTTGGGCTGTGATCGATCGATCACTATGTCAGTCAGTCAGTCAATCAGCTTTTGAGTTTAGATTGATTTAATATCAACTAGCGAACCCGGCGAACTCCGTTTCGACTTTCGCCACCTTATGTTTAAATACCTACCACCTTCATAGTTTAAACACCAAACGAAATGTTACATAAGGCGCTGTATGTTAAAAATGATTTTCTTTTGAAATATTTCCTGAATTTTCTTTGCTACAAACCTCACGGAGCCAGAGACCTTTCCAACGAATGCAAAACCGTGAAAATAGGTTCGTGCGTTCTGGAGCTATAGCGTCAGGAAAGAAAACTCGACTTATTTTTATATAGTAGATTATCAGCACATGTATCGTATCTTCATAAAAAAAATAAATATAATGTCTAAAATGACTCAAAAGAAGAAAGAAAACAAGGAATACTGAAATTGTACATCTCTAAAGAAACACATTATGTAAATGTACAAACAAGTCATTATTTCGTGTTCAAGTCTAATTTATCTATAGAATAAAGAATAAAATTTCACAGTTTTTACAAACTGCATCTTTTATAGCTCAGTGGCAAGGATACTTTTTATACCAAGATGGTTCTGAAATGCATTTTTAAACGATTTTCTACTTTGAGACGAGCGATTATGGTTCTTTTTTTATAATACGCTTTCTATGAACCTTCTTGTTGACTGAGAAAATAATTTTGCTTGAAGATAATTAAAGTTGTAGTTAAGAGAATTTTTAATAGCGGCGATTTGCTATAGTTGTTCAAAGGAATAACTTTTATTAAAATACAGAAGAGTAGAAACGGAGGAAATATTATTAATTTATTGATGATAAAATTAAAACTATTAAAAAAACACGTTTACAATTATGCATGAGCACACATTATTAAAGAAACTCCCGAAAATATAGAAATAATCTTATAAAATATAAAAATTATACCTATATTAACAATTATAAATATTGAATACCTTTTTTTTATAGTGGGGAAATCTTCCAAAGATACCCACGGCTCCTTCCCCTTATGTCGGATTCTTACCGACTAAAACCCCACTGTGTTCCGTCGAGCCGCTTTGATGATGGGGCTGCGGGTATTTGTTAGAATTCTTCCGCGACAAAATATTAAATACCTAATCATATGAGATCTTATGGGTTTAAGTTCGACATATTATACAATCGATCGAGTTTCACTATACGCATAGCATTGTTGTATTCGACAAATCTACAATTTGATACGATAAGAATGACCTATCCTAATAATGGAAAGCCGGAAAGGTCGAAAATATGTACCTACCAGAAACTACCTGACTTTTACTCACCAAGTAATCATACTTTAACATGAAAAAAGATCATAAATATTCGTTAATGATTTACCTCTATGGACAAAGGCACGAAAGTTATAGCAACAAATAAATGGTACGCAATAATTCAGGCCTTTGTCGTATTCTGGGAGTAAATAATTCCCGTCCCAAAGTTATTTTCTTAAACGTAAACAGCCTTATCTGCTTCGTTATAACTTCGGAACTCGTTTTTATCTCATTGGTGTGACATTTTGTGTTGTTCGAGACAAAATGTCCTTGTGGAAGTTGGAAATCATTATCTAGTTTTGATCCTCATTAATTTGTTTAATACAGAAGATTGTTTTTTTTCAAATTGTTTTGAAAGGTTTTTTTCCCTTTTGTTTTTATCCCAGGTCAACCCGGAAGGAGGTCGGGCTAGTAATCGATAAAGCAATAACGTATCAAAAGCATCTAAAATTCTACTAATTATAATATTATATATGCGAAATTTTGTAAATTGTTTTTAAAAATTTAACGCAAAAACTGTCTAATCGATTTTCATGAAATTTAGCAACATATAGAGGGTTGGTGATGAACACATATGATAATTATTCCGAAAATCCCACAGGAACGGGAACTATGCGGGTTTTCTTTTGACTACGCGGGCGAAGCTGTTGACGAAAAACTAGTAAATTATAAAAGTTCAATATCGTTTGGAATATAAAATTGCCAAACAAGTTCAATAATCAATATATTGCTCTATTTATTTCACAAAATTGTACGCACTATGTACGTCGTACACATCTCATATTATGTAAGCCGCAACACAATATGTGAAACCAATTAAACAAGGCCACGTACATGTTATTCTCCATGTCGCCTACCGAAATTTCAGGGAAATCAATATATTACTTTAGAGTGAACGAGCAACAAGTATTTATGCTTTGAGTATGTTTACTGTACTGTTTTAATGAATGTCTAATTTCTTATCTAAGAGCCAATTTTTCAATCCTTGGTTAAAATTTATCCGTCCAATAAAGTATTACACGAACAATTTAAAATGTCACCTGTAAACTGTCCAATACGGACAATTACAATATATTTTTGAAATGGTAGTTTAATACGTTATTCGATGAATAATGTTTTAACCAAGGATTGAAAAATCAGCCCTAATTCGATCTAGATAATTAAAATTGTAGAAAGCTCAAATTAAAAAGGTTTACAGAGTGCTCTATAGTTACATTATGTGTTTTAAATTATCCTATATGGTGTACAATAAAGAATTTTTCATTAATTCATTCATTCAAAGCACCGCTATTATTAACAACATCTCTGAAACTCCATTGTAAGAGTATGTTTATCTTGTATTTGATCACTACATAGTATAAAACAAAGTCACTTTCTCTGTCCCTATGTCCCGTTGTATGCTTAAATCTTTAAAACTATACGCAATGGATTTTGATGCGGTTTTTTATTAGATAGAGTGATTCAAGAGGAAGGTTTTAGTATATAATTTATTAGGTTTTAGACAAAGCGGGCGAAGCCGCGGTCGGTAAGCTAGTTATAATTAAACAAGAAGATACAATGTTGAGCATTATTATGTTCTGTAATACACACCATAAATTACCTACGATCTCACCGTAAAGCCTCAAATATAAATATCGCCTGACCTTTCACTTTAACAAATCAAATAATCTCACAAGTTGTGATGTGCCGTGATGGAAAACCCATTTACTTTCGGAGAAGTATTTCTTCAGGTAATATTATTTCGCTCCACAATGATTTATACTCGAAAGAACTTTCAAAATGTATTCCTGACTTTGTTTTGATTACCGTAATGTGGTGTCTGATATGCTTCCATTAGAAGATGATATGAGGAAAAGTTTTTAATATTTCGCATTTGTAATATTCGGATATTCCATTCGTGAATACGCAGAAACAGACCACGATTGATATTCAAACTTAGTCAACTTTTTTCGTGTAACCTTTTACAAGTATAAAAGAGCGTGTATGCCGAGCACACATATCAGAAGTAAAACTTAGATACCAAAATCGTCGCCTTACTCCATGACGTGACGGTATTGGCATGACGCTGCCTTGAAATTTTATTCTCAACGGGCGTAAATAGTCTTTGAGTAAGCAGTATTTAGTCTACAGATAGGTTATCAAAATTACAATTTTATTGCATTTTAGAACCTTAATCCAATCTCGAATCTTGGCGTTTATATTTGTAAGAATTAACCATTGCACTATGGATGTTCTATTTCAGAAATAACCTTTGAAAATAACGCGTAGGTACATTAAGTCAAGTGACATTGATAAATACGAGTATTTCTTATTAATTGAAGTGGTACTTGGAGATCTCGCGAAAAGCTTTTTAATGTCGTAATTTGTTACTTTTTCTGGTTTATTATAGACTATAAAGAAACTTTTTTTATCTTTAATAGGATACATAATTAAATTGAAGTATTTGATATTCGCCATGCTATACCTAGATAAAACAAAAATTAGGTAATAAAATATCACACGCTCTTTACTTCACTACGCGACCTTTTAACAGTGAATTAATGTTCCAAATCGGACCCGTGGTTCTTGAGATTAGCGTGTTCAAACAAATAAACAAACTCAGCTTAAATATAATCCATATCTAAAGAAACAGATAATATAATACTATACGGTATTTTTCATAGATGTTTAGGTACGCAATGTTGAAGGCAACTCATCAACAGGTTGATTCAAAAACATGAGGGAGCTTTACATATACATAAATATATTTACTGTGCTTAAAATACGTATATCTTTATGAGGAGAAGGAAATCTATAAATCGCTCTTCTTATATTAGACTAGCCACTGGTAATTAAAGATTATAAATAATAAAAACAGACTATAATACTCTAAAAAGTTTAGCTGTAACATAATTTTTCAATTGAAGAATAGAAAAAATTCGATCACGAGGCGGGATTCGAACTTACGTCTTGCCTTGCCGAGTCGACGCAATACCTTCTAGGTATTCTTTAAAATTTTCATTTGAATGCTATAAAACTAAATATCAAATGACTCGAGTAATTTTTGATTAAAACTCAAAATCATCTTACATTTACCATTAACTTACAAACGATTCCGCGGGCAGCTAGTTGTTTAACCCATCTGGTTTATACACAAATATACGCTTAACCGTCAGCCGAAGTTTGGGAGTAATCCGTACCACAGATGTTCAAATTGGAACGAGGGTGCTACAGTGACTGTGATTTCTTATTTTTAAGGAAATGTAATAAAATTGTACATAATAAGCGGCTCGATTTTATTGATTTGTATTTTTAAAGAAGGTATTGTAAGTCGGTATGTAATATAAAAAAAAGATGTTTTTGCAATCTAAAAAGCCACATTTCGTTATGTTGTTACCTTTGTAGCGTTTTTATCTTCTAATTGTTTTTTTTTTCTTTTAGTTTAAATGACCAGTAGCATAAATAATATGTCAACGATTTTATGGTAACTGCCATACGATTAACCTTATAGAACTAGTACTTTGATTAATAAAACTGCTAGTTTCCTCTAGGGGACTATAAACTGTCTAGGTCTAGCTTGTTGGCCTTCTTGTCCGTTGATTGATTGATTTCATTTTATACACAGACCTAAACAAATCTAAACTAAAATACAATTAATGAACTAAAACTAAAATACTGTGTGAACTTACTCTTTATTTTATTCCCAATAAAACCATCACTAAAATCTGGTGCTAGTGCAAGAGTTTATCCCTCAATCAAGCAAAAACCTCGATCCTATGTAATATCGATACACACCCAGTTTATGCATATTATTTAATACTAGCGGTCCGCCCCGGCTTCGCCCGTGGTACATATTTCGCAATAAAAGGTAGGTTTCTCAGGGTCTAAAGATTATCTGTGCCAAATTTCATCAAAATCGGTCCCGTAGTTTATGAGCCTATTCATTACAATCAATCAAACAAAGTTTTCCTCTTTATAATATTAGTGTAGACTAATCATTTAGGAATCTGTGCTTAAATTAAAAGAAATGGTACTTTTGAGCGTATATTTCATTCGTTTATCCCAATTTCTTCAAACGTGTGGCATCCCAGTTCACCTGAAGTTATATTGATCGAGTAATTACTTACATTTGACTGCGACCTCTTCATTGTTTGAGATCCATATTAACCGTGATAGATATATAATATTCTCATTATGTACATAGCCACGGAGTTTGGTTCGTTAATTTTATGTCAATCAAATAACTTTATATTAAATTGTGTACTAGATTTTAGACTGACTTTGTCGGCGCGTAACTTATTTAACTAATACGTATTCAATTAAATATTAAAGTATAAGTGAAAAATTAAGTAAATCTAACATCAAAGAAAAATACACTAACTTGGCGTCCTTTTTCACTTTCAGATATTGAATTTTCCAAAATGGTAAATGTGAATCATGCATTACTATTTTTAACACGCTTATATTAATTTCATCTGCATGTTTGTATGCTATCTTCTCGTACTCGACGCAAACTTTTATACTTATCAAAGGATCGGTGACAATACATATAATTTCACGAGTTAGAGCGGCCGTACACGGACAGCTCGAGCAGTTAACGGCTGATCAACGTACACGGACTGCTGGAGCGGTCGGTCGTTGACTGCTCTGCAGCAGTCCGTGCACGGCCGCTCTACAGCGTGTTTATAAGCGACATAATATATTATCTAATATGTACCTAGTCATCCTTTGAGTCAGTTTTCCTTATATTTTAATAATATATTCAACATACAACATACATGAATTATAATATAATATAAACCGTGCTTAAAACCTCGTCATCCCGTAAACTTGGAAAACACTAAAATTAACATAATATTATCGTGTACTTCGATAGGTTCGATGAAATCAAAACATTGTGCAAATTTGCTTCCCCTCAAACATTTTGTGAAACCGCCATTGAAAAGTTATTTTTGGGGTGCTTTGTGTAGGTATTTTCCTAATTAATTGATATTAAAATAGATGAAGCGGATAAATGTATTTACGTAGTATAGTATCAACATTTAATATTAATTCTATACGTTTATTAAAATATTAAGGTAGCTTTAAAGTTTATTTTCAAGTATTTGTCGATCGAAACGTTTGAAGGTTTTTGGATTATAGTTAAAAAAAAAAAATTACAGAAATACTAATAGTACCCTATTTGGTTTTACTAAAACTAGTACCTACTTGTCAGTTTTAAAATATTCTAACAAGCCGTTATTAAAGAAAAGATGGAATATTAAAAAATGCATTCTGCCGTATAAAATGCAAATTTACGAAATTTACATATTATTAAAACCCGAAAAATACGGCGTAGTCGAAATATCTTGAGAATGATGTTAAACGATTTTTATTATAATGTTTTTCGCTGAAAATGTAAAATATTGTACTTGACCAAGCTCTGGATATTGAAAAATACATTAACAAATAAAAGAAAGACTAGTGTAAATTATATTATATTTAAAAAAACATTGTGAAGTGAATTCTGTGCCATTTTTTTTTTGTAACTTGCAGTGAAATTAAGTTGACATAAATGTTGGATAGAATAATAAAGATAAATAATAGAGTATTTTAAAAAATATTCTAGTTTTAAATAAAAAATTAAGTGTTTCTGCGTTTTATTCTATAAACTATATTCCTGTAAAGTTTCATTAAAATCCGTCCAGTTGTTTTTTTTTTGTAATCTTACTTTATACAAACCAGTTGTTTTTGCGTGAAATAGTCTTAACAAATATATTCATACAATAAGACATCCATTTATCGACCCTCCTTTTTTAATGTCGGTTAAGACGTACCTCAGGGCAATAGCCTGATATAACCTATACGATGTTAGCTCTCTAGAGACTCACTTCCAATTTAATTCTGACAGAGATGGGTCGCACATGATTAGCCGCTAATTAAATTATTTATTATCACTAAACGGATCGTTTGATACATTAGTATTTTTCTTGGTTTTACTCATATTCCAGATTATATTGTTAAAGGTTTTCTTCTTATTTTTCTTCATATATTTTATGACCTATTTAAGCTCTGGCGAATCTCTATCGAAGCTTTTGAAAAAAATATCAAGCTTAATCTTGCAAATTTCCACTACTTTTAAATAAAATTATACCAAAATAACGAAAATTATAATATCACTTAAAAAGTTTCAGAATTATGTATCTACATATTTATATGACGAGACGAAACAAATATAGAGTTAAAATGTGCCTATAAGATAAAATATGCTAACTTCCGTCCTTTTATGTTTGGAATTTTGATGAAATTTACTATGTACTACTATATATATATAGGTTCGAAACTAACATTCATATAAGTATTCTTAAACAAAAGTTATTCACTAACATCATATTATAACACGCAAGTAAAACTGCGGGCGGAAAGCTAGCATTCAAGAAATACTAATCCAACTAGTGATAGAAATAATTTCAAAATTGGTTTAGAAATACGTAAAAAATGCTTTTGTATCATTATAAAACTTAGGGCTGATTTTTCAATCCTTGGTTAAAACTTATTCATCGAATAACGTATTAAACTACCATTTCAAAAATGTATTATAATTATCGGTATTTGACAGTTTACAGGTGACATTTTAATATGTTCGTGTAATACTTTATAGTAGATAATAATTATAGGTAATAGAGTGGGCTCTTATTTTTGTACTTAATTTATAACTATGTATTTTGTGTGGGTTGAATTAATGTCAAATTGATACAATGTTGTTTCGCCCTTGCTTCATTAAAATCTATTTATAGATTAATTAAAACATTCATTAAACCTATAAATATAAAATCTTGATTAATCAGTGTTCTGTTTTATTTTCAAGTTATTTGATTAAAGGTACAATACAAAAGTAAGGGTAAATAATATCTCCCCACGTGTACAGTTGACATTCATAATTGTAAAGAGAAAAGATTATTTGTATGTTTGTTTGTTTGTAGGGGATTCAAAAGACTAGGTAAACAACTGGCTTTGAACAGTATGCATTTATATTATTTCATAGTAGATAGGTATAGAGTAATGCACATACAATATAATATTAATTATTACGTGTTGATTATGTTGTGTAGTCGTATTACAATACCTAAGTCAATATACTTTTACGTTTGAATCTTATGCATGTTGAAGAGTAATAAAAACAAATAACTTAAGAGCGTGTGTGTCGAGCACACGTGCCAGAAGTGAAACTTCTTTGACAATATTCAAAGATACTAAAATCATCACCCTACTCCATGACGTGACGGTATTGCCATGACGCGACGTTGAAATTTTACTCTCAACGCGCTTAAAGTTTCACATCAAAAAAAAATCAAATCTTGAAAAGAAACTCGTTTCACGTAGAAATCGAACCCTAGACTTTATATCAACAATTTTATTAGAAATATAATTGAAATATCTTCGTCTTTTTTATTCCACATCGTTATGAAGTTTCTCAACAAAACTTTCAAGTGTTTTGAATATCTTGTCAGTGAGTGGTTTTACGAATGAATGAATAATTTTAATCATATATTTTTGTTCAGTTTTGTATATTTTTTGAATTGTAATGTGTTTAAAAAAAAATCATAGATATGGGTATTTTAATTCTGATTATGTAATGTTTAAGAATATTGATATTGATGGGCAAATCGTTTTTGTAAATTTTTGAAAAATATTTTGTTGCTAAGTATCCTACTAATATTAATGCGAAAGTTTGTGAGGATGTGTGTGTGTTTGTTACTCTTTCACGCAAATACTACTGAACCGATTAGAACGGAATTATAGCACATATATAGAGGGTAACTTGGATTAACACATAGTATAGGTTTTATCTCGGAAATCCCACGGGAACGGGAACTATGCGGGTTTTTCTTTAAAAACGCGGGCAAAGCCGCGGGCGGAAAGCTAGTGTATTTCTAAATTCTAATACACGCGTATAACCTACCTATTATAACCTACTATACCCTTGAAAATGCAAAATATATTGTCATTTGTACCTATCTATGGTACCTATACTCAATATTCGAGAAGGCACAGATAAATATTAAAGTAAAATGCTTAAATTGTATTCTGTATTTTATATGGAGTTTCTTGCCGGTTCTTCTCCAAGATACTGCTTTCCAAATCGGTGGTAAATGTTAAAAATATGTTATGACGATTCAAAAGTGCTTCTAGAAGAAGTCTAATTGAATAAATAAATGTTTGAGTTTAATCCGTTGAATTTATTATATCTAGAGATATTTCTACATAATTTATATGAACTATAACTTATAATGTAAGAAACTATAAGGGCAGGGGTAGATAACATGCTATTATAATGGGCCGTAATAAATAATTATGATTAATAAAACTCAGACACAGATGTTAGCACTTAAGGATCCGAGGTTTTTAAACTTTTTACGATCCAAACTTTCCATTTACTTGGCGTTTCTTTTTCAACGAATATTTGGAGTTTTAAAACAAACAAGTACATTCTTTAAGTATTAGGTATGCGTATTATTTGAAGAACCTTGAAAATAATTTAATCCTGCTTAAATAATAATCATCTAGCCATACGCATCTAATTCTAAATAAAACGTAGATATTCTCAAACTATCTTATTTATAGTGTCAAGATTACTTCCCTTACAATTTCAGTTAAATCATTGTTATTGAAAGAAAACACCTCACTAAATGCCGGTAAATAAGATCTTATAACTCGCCAATTGAGCTTGAAAAAACATTCGCTAAACGGCGAACACTTCGTGCGTAAAAAACACGAGTCCCGTGTAAGTAAGCACGTACAAAAGAAATCTCTAAATAAAGTTTTCTTTCGCAGGTAACAAGAGGGTTACAATGGGCCGTCGTTTGGAGCAAAATCAATGTTCGACCGAACCCTTCTCGCGAACAATGGAGCTCAATATAACTTAAACCCGTGACAAAATGTGAAACCATGAGATTGGACGTCGACATCGTGCTGAACAACCAGAATTTCACGTTGGACTTCAGAGAGCTATCCACTTCGATGTATCTCACGGACAGCTACGTCAACCACTCCCTGGAGATAAACGAGACAACCAACGATATTATATACAGCAACCAGTTTGAAGACGAGGCGTTCTTCGTCTTCCTCGCCGTCTTAAAATGTATCATCATGCTCTTTATCATAACAGCTGCGATATTCGGCAACTTACTGGTCATAGTGTCCGTCATGCGGCACAGGAAGTTACGGGTGATCACAAATTACTTCGTCGTTTCCCTGGCTTTGGCTGATATGCTCGTCGCGATCTGGGCCATGTGCTTCAACTTTAGCGTCGAAATTACAAACGGGGAATGGCTCTTTGGGTACTTCATGTGCGATGTCTGGAACTCGTTAGACGTGTATTTTTCTTCAGCGTCCATCCTACACTTGTGCTGTATAAGCGTGGATAGATATTATGCAATTGTTCAGCCACTGGATTATCCGTTGATTATGACGACAGGCCGATTAGGAGTGATGTTAGCGGTGGTCTGGTGTAGTCCAGCTTTAGTTTCATTTCTGCCAATATTCATGGGCTGGTACACAACAGTGGAGCACTTGGACTTTAGGAAAAAACACCCGAAGGTGTGCAGCTTTACCGTGAACAGGATATACGCTGTGATATCGAGCAGTGTCAGCTTCTGGATCCCGGGAGTGATCATGCTGTTCATGTACTATAGGATATATGTGGAGGCGGATAGACAGGAGAGGATGTTGTACAGGTTAGTAATATGTTTTAATACGATATTATACTATAAATATAATTCATAGTAATTTAATTAGATAACTACCACAAATAGGTAAATCGTTCCTTACTTGTTTTTAATTTAACAGTATTTAATAATTCCAACAATTTAACATTTCCTAAAGTTCCAAATAAATGTATCATTATATTCGATCCTTCTAGACTTAAAGGTCCTAAACCTGACCTTTGGAGACTAATAAAAAACCGTCGGTCAATTACAGGGATGAAAGTTGATACCCTACATGACTATAAGATCAAATTAAATAAAAAAGGCGACGAATATTACCAGAGAAGACATTTTCGAAGTTTAATCTATCAATCCCGTTACACATTTATCTTATTGAAAAATTAAATTCGATTCAATCTTAGATTCTAGTAGGATAGAATACAAATGAATTTTTTTAGGATTTCAAATCTTATCTCGTAATTAATTTCGTTAAATTTTTCATGATACATAGCCTTCTTCGATAAATGGAATATCTAACACCTTAACTTAACTTCTTCGATAAATGGAATATCTAACACCGAAATAATTTTTCAAATCGGACCAGTAGTTCTCGAGATTAGCGCGTTCAAACAAACAAACAAACTCTTCAGCTTTATAATATTGGGATAGATATAGTTGAATTTAAATGCCAATTTAAATAAAAGTAAGGCTTTATATTTTTCGTCGATTTTTCAAAAAAGATATTTAATAATGATTTATTTTTGGACTTATTAGAGCTTACTGTCATACATAATATAACAAATTACATCGTGTCCAAACTTTATTCATATTTCATTTTGCTGTAAGTACAATGGTTTATTAGTTTAAATATTCATAAAAGTTAGACGTATAACTTAAAATTGATATTTCAATATAATATTCGCGGTATTACCTACGTACCTAAACTTTTTCTTGTATTTTGATAAAATATGAAGAATAACTTATTATGTTGCTTGGAAATAGCATTTGGAGGCCGCATTACAACTTTATTAGTGTGAACTCAAATATAAAACCCAAAAGCATTTATTTATTCGACAAAAATTAATTTAGAATTGCTTTTAATTTTCAAATATGAAATAACAACATAATTCAGAGTTCCCAAAGAAGAGTCTAGAAAAATTGTCCGCTTCCTTCTTTAAATCACTTGTTTTATATACTTTATTTGTAACTAGCTTTCCACCCGCAGCTTCGCCCGTGCAGTCAAAGAAAAACCCGCATAATTCCCGTTCCCGTGGGATTTCCGGGATAAAACCTATCCTATTTCCCGTGGTAAAAGTACTCGGTAAGAAAATATCTCTATACCAAATTTCATGCAAATTGGTTCAGTAGTTAAGGCGTGATTGAGTAACAGACAGACAGACAGAGTTACTTTCGCATTTATAATATTAATAATATAAGTATGGATTAAACCACGAATAAAATGACCTCAATACATAGTTACATTCAATTATAACATTAAACAGGACGTTAACAAGTACCAGCGAATCTTGGATCAAAGTGAAACATGCATTTAAGAGAATTACCGCTTTCAGCTTTACCGGGAAAGTGTCGCTTCTGTTTCGTGGAAATAGTTCTCGTGACTTCTAGCAGTTTCGCTTTAAATGCTCGATTCGAGTTTATAACAAGGCTTGAAAGCTGATATTGTAAAATATGGATGAATTAATGTAAGTTAGTTTTTAGCATAGCTGTTGAACTGTAAATTGATGTATACTGACAAATATAAAAAGAGAAATTCCACGTCCCCCTAGAGGGGTAAGGGGCAGATGCATAATACATCTGTTTCACTGATCGATTTTATTTCGACAAGTAGATGATCAGCCTTCTGTGTCCTGCCAGACCGAGATATTTTTTTTCTTCGTCTCCAACCAAGAGACGAACCCACAAGAGGCGGTAAACCGACAAATATAGTTTTACTTAATTCCTGTTAAACTTTATATTGATGTATACTTATAAATATAGAGTTATTAAATTGCACTTAGCTTTAATATTAATCTGAATACATAGCAAATAAATAAAAGTCGTAGCGTAAATTAATATAGCCTAGCTTTCATCTGTGGAATATATTTTACTTTACCAGGCCTCACTCTGTGTGGAATTTTCTTTTATGTTTTTGTTAAATTTCATCCAAATCGGTTTAGTGCTTTAGGCGGGAATAGAATAGATCGACAAACTAACAAGCAGAGATACATTCGCATTCATAATATTCGTATAAATAGTAGGTACCTATTTTTTTAACATACTATATCTAATATTCACGTCGGAGACAAACATACTGACATGCAGAGTTACATTCGCATTTATAATATTCGTATGGATATCCTTGATAAATATACTATCTGATACATAAATAAATTTTCGATTCCCGTTTCCTACCTGCGACTATCTCGTTCGAACAAAGTATACACACACACACATACACACTACTTCATCAAAGACACTAATTACTACGGTTTACTTCGGAAGCAGAAGCTTTTACTATTAAGAAACCATTGAAAACATTTGTAAAGCTTAATTAGTATGTCTGCAGAAAATATATTACAACGTATAAAACATTTTTACCAATTTCCAACAACCCAAATTAACTACCGTCACTATAAGAGTACTAAAGATTAATTATGAACTAGCCTTTATTAAGAAACGCTCTCAAATCGAAAAAAATTGTGGATCAAGTATTTTATTAATCGTACATAAATTCTACTCATATTATAAATGCGAAATTTTTTATGTTTGTTTGTTACTTCTTTACGCGAAAACTAGGTACTTATCTACTGAGACCTACTTATATAGAGGGTAACTTAGATTAACACAAAGGAACGGGAACTGTTCGCGTTTTATTTTGAATACGAGGGTAAAGCTGCGGGCGAAAAGCTACTATAAAATTCCCGTTTTATATCGAACAGTACAATTTACAACTAAATCGATGAGATGCATGCATTTCCAAGAAAGCATGCTCAATTACGAACAAATAAAAGGCATCCATTCTGGAACAAGGTATCTACAGGGTGTCCCACTATCGGTATACTAAGCGCGAAGGGACTTCGAGACTTACATACACTGATCACGTAAAAAATACTTAAACAGCAAAATTACGCCAAATTTTTTTAAGCTATTGCATAGCTTCTATCGTGGGCCTTGAGCGCGGGGACCGAATCGAGAAATTCCGTAACGAAAAAACCTCACGCTCCCCACTCCGACGGGCGGAGGTGAAGGCATAGCATGCAATAGCTTTACTTCGGCAGTCCCCGAGTGCCACACGTCGACTTTTTTTTTTTTTATTTTTTCCATAAAATTCATGTTTTCTTCTCTAGCTTTGCTTGTTAGAGGAGTACATAAATAGTTTTAAGAATTCATATATTTGAAAAAAAAACATGCATCTGGAATTTTAATGTATTTTTTACATACTCAGCGTATGCAAAGCTATATCGTCCGTTGAGCTTAGAATACCAACAGTGGGACACCCTGTATATTGGAACAAGGTTGTCGCATCAATTTAACTCAATACGACCCGATTGACTATTCATTCACATATAGATTTTCCTCCCAATTTCCATGTTTTGAGTCACGTTACTAGTGGATTCGAACTTTTGAGTTTACGTATTAATGGTCTTTTGGGAGTCTTGTATTACTGTTGAAGCAGTTGTTTGGAATGTTTATGTGAGGTAAATTGATGATTTAGTTTACACGTGTGTTAGGTTAATCGTATAGATGTTAAACTCAAACTCAAACATGTATTTATTCAATTAGACCTTTATAAAAGCACTTTTGAATCGTCATATTTTTAACATTTATGACTGACTAGCTTCCGCCCGCGACTCCGTCCGCGCGGATGTCGGTCTTCGCGTGGATGGTTTATTTCTCCATTTTGAGTAACTCTGACAATTATATCTTATAAATATCTATTGGACCCAAATACGGCTAGGCCTATAATAATACGAAACGTGTGTTCGCGGTTCTACAGAACGTCTATGGACGTCTATGGATAAAACTGAAAAATTAAGATTAATTTTTTTCTACGTATTTTTTCAGGATAAAAAGTATCCTATTTTACGCCCAGGATAATAAGGTATAATTATGCCAAGTTTCATCGAAATCGAACCGTTAGTTTTCACGTGATGCCTGAACATACAGACAGACTGACAGACAGACAGACAGACAGACAAAAATTTTTTTAAACACATATTTGGGTTTGGTATCGATCCAGTAACACCCCCTGGTATTTATTTTTTCAATATTTTCAATGTACAGAATTGACCCTTCTACAGATTTATTATATGTATAGATTCGGAAAGCAGTATGTATGTAAAAGTTTAATTTCACATATTATGTAACTACACAGTATATCATAATATATTAAAGAAATGTCCTTTGGTTCTTACGCGACAACCTTCCATGGATTTTCATCTTCCATCTAACATTTCGTGTTACGGCATTTCTATATGAACTTTAATCAAATACCTATAACACTTTTATAGAATAGAAATAAATCTGTTTAAAAAATATAACTATAAATACAAAAGAAAAAGACATAAAATCACACGTGTGAATGTGGAGTGCATTGAATACTGAAAAGATTTCAAGCACAGAATTAAAGTCACAAACCTTTCCTCTTTATAATATTAGTATAGATAATAACTGTAAAAAAACTCAATCGTTAGTGTTTCGTTCATCGGTGTGAATTAGATTTTGTTTTATGATATGCAATGTTTTAAAGAGACATTAGACTTTATTTAAATCTATAAATATAAAGTGTACACATAATATCATATTTCTGCTATTATAATTATTATCTGTGGTGATGGTTGTTTAAATTGCGTAGTTAGATATCAAGTAGGTAGTAGGTATATTAAAACTTAATGTTATGTTAAACATTTTTCATTTTTGTTAAACATCATGCACGACGGTATTTTTAAACATCATTCAATATACTCACACTACTAATGTCTAGACTCTTTACAAGGGTTCTTATTGGCAAAATAAACATAACCATGCGTAAATAATTCGCACTTAATTGGATATTTACGGTCATTTTGTTGTTAAAGGATTTACTTAAAAATCTATCAAATTTTTATATCACGCGACTGATTCGTTTATACCAAGGTTCTTTAAAGTAACTGGGTATAATGTGTAATTTCAAATGAATAGGTAAAAATAATATTCTCACTTGTTAAACACGACGATTAAATTTATTATTAGAACTAGCTTTCCGCGCGTGGCTTCGCCCGCGTTCATAGAAAAACCGCATAATTCCATCCCGTGGGATTTCTGGGATAAAACCTATCCTATGTGTTAATCCAATTTACCCTCTATATGTGTGATAAATATCATTGTAATCGGTTCAGTAGTATTTGCGTGAAAGAGTAACAAACATACATACACATACATCATCCATTCTTTTACCGTGGTTGCCTGGAAGAGATCACTATTAAGTGATAAGGTCGCCAAAATAGTTGTACGATTTCCTATTTGTACAACTATTAAAGAGTTAAATAAATAAATAAATACATTCATCCTCACATACTTTCGCATTTATAATATTATTATTAGTAGGAATAGGATAGAATAGATTAGTTTTATTTATGAACAATAGATCTCTTCTATCGGAACTCATAAAAGTTTTTAACTTATTTTTTCTCTACGTTTTTCCAAACAAATCTGAATCATTTCTAAGTACATACAAAATAAAGCGATATAAAATCAATATAAATACGTCATAACCTTTGTAAGAACGAGGAAAAAGGAAAAGGAACTTCCTTATACATATTTCTTATGAAACGATTTACGCGTATATACTCGTAGTAGGTATATTGAAATTTCAATATCTCATCATTAGATATATTTTCTATGCTTAGTTTACGTTTTTATGTTAGTTTATCAAGCCACGATTAGTTTAATGAATATTTGTATTATTAGATACTAACTGACTTAGCAAACGTTCTGTAAAAACATCCTTATAACTTAGGCACAGTATTACAATATATTTCCTTGTAATACTGTGACTTAGGTATATAGAAAATAACGTAAGTACAAATTTTCCACACCAACCAGACGTATATTTTTTTAATAAAAATCGGTCAAATCATTTCGGAATAATTTGCAGCTATGTAGTTATTTAAAATGTATCTTTCATTTAGGCGATGATACTTTAATATGTCAAGGTTGAATTAAAATTTTGAATCGAATGAATATGAAATTAAAAGGTAGACTCTAAACTACAAATGTTCATACCTCACAAAAAAGTCTCTCACACTTATCGAATCAGCATAATCAAACACTATTTCCGATGTAGCTAAAAAAAACACTTCTCATAAAGTAAAATAAAAGAATCAGTTTTAACATCTAAACCTTTTCCAGGAGTAAAGTAGCAGCTCTGCTCCTGGACAAGCACCTGCAGATCAACGGGATATCCGTGGGGGAGGTGATGAGGGAACGCCAGAGCATCCAGATGCAGCCGATGGCCAACAAGATGAAGCGAGAGAGGAAGGCGGCCAGGACCCTGGGCATCATCATGTCGGCGTTTCTGGCGTGTTGGTTGCCGTTTTTCTTGTGGTAAGTTACTAAATTAAGATAATTAACCACGGCTTTTTTCTTGTGGTTAGATAGATTACTAGTTTTAGCCTGCTATGCGAACAGACAGATGCGGCTTTGTTTTATAATATGTAGCGAAAATTAATGAATTTAAATAAGGTTGACAAAAATTACAAATATTCATATCTTACAAAAAATTGACTCTACCTTACTTATTTAAATGGCATAATGAGAAAAATGAATCCTTATCAAAATTAAGACGCACATATTATTAAAATCGGTTCAGTTTCGAAGGATATTGATACGAAACACCGTCATACAACAATTTTATAAAAAAATCTGCACAAATGTCTACATCAGTAACGCTTTTATCGGCGAAGAAAAATATCTTAAGGAAATTACCATATTATCTAAACTTAAAAAGTTTGACATGTGACATCTGCTAACCCGCACTTTGCCAGTCTTTCTTTTTTAATATGGATTAGGGATTTAAGGGATTAGGTTAGACGCTCTGCAGTGCGAACAATAACTATGTTGAAATGATTTTGAAGTAAAATCGCCATCTTGTTTATGGTTTAATTTTTAACGAGCCAAAGACCGGGCTCAGTGGCATGCCATGACTGAGGCATATATCCAGCAGTGGACAAATGTAGGCTGATAATGATGATAATGATGAAATGGCAGGAACTAAGAATCTAGAGATTCTGCATTTTATTTATACTTATATAATAAAGCTGAAGAGTTTGTTTGTTTGAACGCGCTAATCTCGGAAACTACTGGTCCAATTTGAAAAATTCTTTCAGTATTAGATAGCCCATTTATCGAGAAAGGCTATAGGCTATATCATCACCCTAAGACCAACAGGAGCGGAGCCACGCGAGTGAAACCGCGCTGCATAGCTAGTGATGGATACAAAAGAATATTTGTCTCTAGAATAAATCGATAAAACTATACGAACGAACGAGTGAAATGCATCCATACTCCATTAGAAAACATTTTCAAAAGCAAACAATTTTATGTTCTTTCCTTTTAGAAATATAGACATGTGATATCAGAAACCTTTCAATAGAGTTAATACATCAAATTTAATCACAATGGATGTTTGGGCCGTCACTGTTAAAATTTTAAATATTATAATATGTCGGTATTCTTCCTATAATTCTTCTGTGTTATTTATGATTAGTTTTGTTTTAAATCTATCTATACTAATATTATAAAGCTGAAGAGTTTGTTTGTTTGTTTGAACGCGCTATTCTCAAGAACTACTGGCCCGATTTGAAAAATTCACTTCGGTGTTAGGTAAATAGCCCATTTATAGAGAAATTTATAGACTATATCATCACGCTAACACCAACAGGAGCGGAGCAATGCGCGTAAAACCGCGGGGCACAGCTAGTATTTAATAATTGTGTGTACAAACATAATTTATTAATTCAACACCTTTCAATACGTATTTTTTTAAACATCGCAATATGATGAAAACTTCGTTCAGAAATTAGTTTTTTACAGTGAAGTATATTAAAACTAGATTAATCTATGTAAATCTATGTCGAGATATTTCGTGACGATCATCTATCGAGTGCTATAAGGTCAAGCATGAAGGTCATCGCTTGACACATTTGCAGTATCTTTAAATCTAGGTTCTATAAAGTCTAGCTCTTGAATATCTCTTGTTAGTCTGTCTAGTCATCGTCTGATCGTGATAAATGTCATTTTAAGGGTATTTAGATCACATTAATATGAATAACTAGCCGCCTGCTCTGGGTTTCGAGGGGTAATTAAACTTTCAGGTCGACAAAAATTAATAATATAGTAAGTACAATATACAGTTTGAAATCGTAAAAATATAATTTTTAAAACCGATCTAGTAATTGAATCAGTAATTCAAGAAAATTTTGAAATAAACTTTAAAATTGCGCATTTCATGTAGTGTTGCCCAAATTTAGTCTTGGTCTTGCAGTCTTGGTCTTGCGTCTTGCGTTTTTGCAAGACCAAGACCAAGAACAAGACCGCGTATTTTTAGCAAGACCAAGACTGACCGTGCAAGACTCGAGCAAGAACAAGACTTAGCCTGCAAGACTCTTGCGTCTTGCAGCTAGGACTTAGCGCTATTTCACTGAGTAGTTAGGTGTAACAGTTTGGTGTATAACTAGGTAGGTACGCTTAGGAATTCTATGAGACGCAAAAAACTGTATCAAAGAATATGAAAAACTGGAACTATGCGCATTACTACCATAAACATAGCGAATAAAAAAAAATCTTTTAAAATCAAACTGAGTGCATGCTGATGCATAGTTATGTTTTAACCATCGCATCGGCACTTTGATAATGCGACATCAAAGGTTTTGTACTTACTTCTCAAAGAAATTTGCCGCTTCCGAAAAACTTGGCGGCTTCTTTTGAAATCTAAAACAATCGTGGCCGCCACGCCGAAATCATAACATTTGACACTATTTGATTGCCGCCATAGGGCGTAGGTATACTCATGCAAAATAATTTCGAATTTTTTTAAGAGTACCTACAGGTGTTCCAAAGAATAAATAAGTTTCAGAGTGCTTAGAATGAAAATGAATACATTATACTGATCACGCAAGTAGTATTATGATTAGGATAAAATGGTAAGGATAGGTAGTAGATGTCATATTAATTAACAGATAAGTATTGTTCTTTAAAATACAGTCAAGTTATTGTAATTAATTTGTTTTTTACATGTTTTAGCAAATGTAAGCTTAAATGAAAAAAAATCAAATGTTTAAATCATAAATGTTTATTAAGAAACAGTTACTTCCATGGAAAACGACATATAGGTCAGTTGATTTTTCGAATTTCTTATCAAATCTTCAGTTATTTATTAATCTGCTTGATCTTTACTATGGCTATGTTAATTCAAGCTCACAATGTTCCAATTCTAATACGTTTTTCTAAGATTTAAAGTAAACTTTAATAAATAGTAATAACTAATAGATTAATAGGTAATTGCAAGACTTGCAAGACTCTTGCTGCAAGACCAAGACCAAGACCAAGACTGGGAGCGCAAGACCAAGACCAAGACCAAGACCAGATGTATTAGCGCAAGACCAAGACCAAGACTGGCTAAGTCTCGTCTTGTTCTTGCATTTGGGCAACACTAATTTCATGCAAGCTTTATTGACGAGACGTTGAGGTTAAAAAATTATAATAATTTAACGTCATTTCTATGGTCATGTACAACTTTTTTTGAAAGAAAAATTCAACAAAATGTTAACGTTGTTACCTATATCTAAAACATTACTTTCAACTTATTTTTTCTTGCACAGGTACATAATAACAGCTCTCTGCGGGGAAGCGTGCCCCTCCCCCCCTCCAGTGGTCGCGGCCGTGTTCTGGGTGGGATACTTCAACTCAGCCTTGAATCCCCTCATCTATGCGTACTTTAACAGGGACTTCAGAGCTGCCTTTCGGAAGACTTTGGACTCATGCTGCAGGTGGGATTGAGTTAATAGTTTTAAGATAGTATAATGGTTGGAATTTAAAATAATAATGTGCGTGCGTATGGAATGGAATGAATAAAAAACTATATAACATTTATAATTTTATTATTTCATCTTACGAGATTATGCTAGTTATTGTTTCATAACATTTTTTATGATTAAATATCGTAGCTTTCATTACTTGATGATGATGATGATTTTGTTGGCTATGATTTTGATAATATTGATGATAATGATGCTGTCGCTTTTGATGTTATTGGTGATGACGTTAATGACGCTGTTGTTCTTATTAATGATGATTTTTTTGTTGTAAATGACGAAACTGATCCTGATGCTATTGTTGGTGTTAATAATGACGATAATGATGGTGTAACAACAGTTAAAGATATAGGAATAAATAAATGAATGAAAACTTAATTGCACACATCAAATGAAATAAATAACAAAAAAAATACAAACCATCTCTTCCAGGTAACCCAATAATAAAATTCCAGGTAAAGTTAATGTCCTTTTTAATAATTAAGGTGCTAATAATGTTTCTTTCACAGATCAATGTGCGGCAACATAGGCCGGCGGTACTGCGCGCACATGCAGCGCCGGGAACAGCACCACTCCAACACATCTGACCTGCACAACCACTGCATCAAGTCGACATCTGCTGACGTGCTGCGGCAGGCGACCTTCTCCAGACCTGAGGATATCGTGTTCGATACTTAGTGAGTGTTTTGTAGTTGAGTGAATGTTTGTTGTAGTGTATGTATGTTTTTGTTCTTGGTGATATTTTTTTATACATATTTGTAAAATTTTACGAGACTCTTAGAGAATTACAGAAACCGATAAAATAAAAATTACGACTGAAATTCAAATCAATCAAACACGTCATATAGTTTCAAAAGCATCCAAATCAAGTGCGTTATAAAGTTTTTAAAATAAAAAATGAAACCGAGCTTTTTCAATCATTCCAACTACGAAAATTAGATTTAATTATTCAAGATTCTATGAAAATTAAGCCATATAAATTAGTTGAATAAATCGTTTAGCCCATGTGTGCTTCGCGACTGGATTAATAATTCTAATTCATTACATCAGCCTATAAAATCAATTTTATTCATTAGTTTATACTATGGACATGGGTTAATTCCATGTTAATTCTTAACCAATATTTTTATAACTACTTGTAGTTAGGCAATATTATTACATATTTTTAATATTCTTTCAACAACAAGATGTTTACTTTAATATAATTAAAAGTCAGACTTCTTTACAACTTTATTCAAATAGGTCCCATAAATCAATCAAAAATAAAACAAAACAATTTAAAACTTCGATCATGTACTTTTATTTTATTTCTGTTCAGACATTGTTTAATTAACTCCACATATTTTTATTCGTGTTAAAAATTCATAAACAATGGATGAGCTGTCCCATCGGACAGGAGAACCTATTTTCAACGCGACCTTTTTTCATGATTTCACTGGTATTTTTTCGTGAAAACCTTACTGTTGAAATTGTAAATTATAAATTTGATCGGATGGAACCTAGAATGAAAACAAAAAATATAGCCTATGTCACTCTGGAAGCTTTGAAGCGTGAAAGATTTTGTTTAATTCGTAGCAGTAGTTTTTTTAGCGCCTTTTTTATCGATATTAAATATTACCACAGTCAAGTACGCTCGAAATGTTTTTTAGAATTCATATTTAAAGCCGCAAGCGACAATTATTTTTATTAACGATGTCTCTTGAGCCATTTCATTGTAAAACTTCAACATTATTTCTTAAAAAAACTTTATTTATAATTTTTTCATTTAAATAACTAAGTAAGTATTACACGGCAAATGTTGCTTTATGTTACTAAATAATTTGAGTAATTTTTTGAGTGAACTACCCTCATCAATAATCGCATCATAGCAATACCGTCACGTCATGTAGTAAGGTGACAATTTTGGTATCGTTGAATCTTGCCAAAAAAAGTTTCACTTCTGACACGTGTGCTCGGCACACTCGCTCTTTTTTAAGTAATCTTTTGTATAAAATATGTACTTCACCTGAAAATCTCTTTCATTGTTGGGACTTGGATATCACGTAACTCGATTCGCATCTAATAAAATGTTATACCGACCCCTCTCGGTAATGGAATTCAAATTGTTTCGCGATGTCAAGATAAATGAATAATAATTAATTGATATTTTCCAAGCTATTAATATTGAGATTAGTTGCCAATTTATTTGCTTTGGTAAACCCGTGTTTGTGGACGAAATTGTCTTTGAAAGTTCAGCTATTTAAAGTAAAATTCGATAGGGATTTAACACGGATTTTTGATCAATATTTATCGCTTCCATGAATCTTTATGTTTTTAAATATATAAGAATACAGATTTAATACGGATTTTTGTACTATATTCATTGCTAACATGAATCTTTAAGTTTTTTAGCATAATAATATCTATGCATAGTGTGAATAAGCTAAATGAATAAAAATCTAAATCTTTCACACACCTACTTATTTCAGTCTAACTTTTTTTACTCTTGATGATTTCTAGATTTGGTCTTGAATATTACACATATCATCTAATAGTAGATTGGTAATTTTGCTTTATACCCTCTCTTAATTGACTTTCAAAATTCAAATTCATTTATTGTCAGAAAATCATAGGTCCACTTGTTAGTTATTTCTTAATAACTATGTTAGTACATTAATTATCTATGTATACTTATATTATAAAGAGGAAAGGTTTGTAATTATGTATGTATATATGGTTTTCACGCATAAACTACTGGACCGATTTTGATGAAATTTGGCACAGATAATCTTTAGACCCTGAAAAAACATAGGCTACCTTTTATTGCAAAATATGTACTACGAGCGAAGCCGGGACGGACCGCTAGTTATCAATATAATTTAACAAGACGTTAAACGCCATCTTGTAATAAAATACGAAACAAAACGATCGATCATTGTATCCAGTCTCGAATACTTCACAAAGAATGTATTATTCAGTGAAGGGAAATGGAAAAACTCAATAAACAAAAGCTTTATATAGCTGAGTCGGTAAATATTCACGATTTTAGGGAAGGGACGAATATATGAAGGGAAGAAACCAAGTTGTTTCTTTTGGGATTAACTTACTGTGTTTGACACTGTTTTGTGCTAGAGAAAATAAATTGTAAATGCAAGTTTATTAAATTTTCATATATCTACCTAAATATGAAAAAATAGCGTATGTGCCGAGCACACGTGACAGAAGTGCAGTTATTTAGCAAAACAAAGATATCATAGCCATGACGCAACCTTTAAATTTTACTCACAACGTTAAAAAGAAGTTTTACTAAAAAAAATGTATTCTTGTAAGACAGGATGAAATGTAAATACCTAATAAAAAAAAACTATGAAAGTAATTTCTTTTCATTTACAGGTTTTGTTGCAGAAATTTCTTAGTCTCGACAGTGTATGAGTATAAAAACATACTGAGGAAGAATATATTACATTTGTATAATGTATAATGGTATATTCATTAGTAAATTGTATCCCTCATAATCGTAGTCATTATAAATTACTACTATAAAAGAGTACCTTCGTAATTAATTAACATTTCTCTATAAAGGTTTTACATTTAAATTTCAACTCACTCATTATTTAAATTAATTTAAAATTAATAAAACATAGCCCTTTATGCAAATAAAACATGGCTTGTTATATTATTTGCATTTCTTTTTATAAGCGTAAAAAGGTTGAAAAATGTCCGCCAACCTCTCCCTTTATACCAAATTTACATTAATGTACTATAAAAAAGTTTCATCTTATTTTAGCAATATATTTTTACTAGATATAAATTATTCACAACTTCGGTTGTGAAATTGTTTTACTTTTACTGTACTGTATGTAATTACACTAGCTGTGTCACGCAGTTATACCTGCAGAGGAACAATAACATTGACAGTTCAGTAGTTTTCGTGTGAATGAGTACCTAACAAACATACATTCATACAACTATCGCGTTTATATTATTGATATTGCATAGTTTAATTTTGATAAGCACAGATTGTAACTGTGTGGTATTGATATTTTTGCACTCAATAAGGTTCCATACAACGTATATGGCACCACGTCTCTCTAATATTACCAATCAAATGAATAAAAATGAATCATGAATTTTTTTTAATTCAATCTTCATGAAATACGCTAAAAGTAATACCATAAACATATGTACATTTATTATTAATACATGTATTAATAAATATCAATCATAAAAAAACTACTATATTTTGTCCACAATCTTCTTTGTCACAAAAGAATACCACAAATACCATGTTACAATAAAAGTATTCATCTCAGACGTTTGTATCAACTTCTCGACTCAGTAACAATTATAATAGTATTCCCAATATCTGAATAAATCGAATTCCCATTATACGTATAGCTGACAAAAAGACTCTGAGACCGGTCTCTAAGCTCCCCCGATTTTATCCACTAATTCTATACAATATTCAACGTTATCACAATGCATTAAGAAACCATTTCGTGTGACAGATAATTTTTTAATGATGATAATGTCTCGGGTAATTGTTTTTTTTATTAAAGTAACTTTGGTGTGCTTGGTGTGACGTGAAATATGACTATTGTCTGGTAAATTAAAATGTGATTAGTTTTTGGATAATGACGTATTGCTTACTGACCCTGTCTATTACTTGGGTTTGATATATTGTATTTATTTAAAGAATATTCAAAATTAAATGACTACTATAACTTCGTTCGTTAGAAACGCCCATGAGAACGAGTTAAAAACAATGCTCTATTGTTGAAAAACAACTATTAAGTCTTTCTTTACAGTTTATACAATTATTGTAATGACAAAAACAATGCAACGTCGCTTTCAAAGTTCAAAAGTTCATAATAATACATAAGTGAAGAAGACCAAAACTTTATATTTTTGTAGTATTAGATAGGATAGAGTAAAATGGAGGCTCTTATTGTCGGAGGCCAAGACTCACTTTGGGTCCCTGCGCCCACTCCAACACACACAGTATTAATCATATTTATTACAAAACTACGAAAGATTTTATTTTTAACAATGTGTTTGATTTTATATGTCGACAAATTTTTCAACTTTAGGAAAAAAATA
Source organism: Colias croceus (assembly GCF_905220415.1). Taxonomy (NCBI): domain Eukaryota; kingdom Metazoa; phylum Arthropoda; class Insecta; order Lepidoptera; family Pieridae; genus Colias; species Colias croceus. The sequence continues at coordinate 7,673,128 of NC_059560.1, forward strand.
CTTTCTAAAAGTGATTTTTCATCATAAAAACTACTCATTTTTTCAAGCATAGAAATTCACAATCTTACGTGTTTAAATTCAGTTAGCAATTATAATTATAATTTGAAGCCATTCTATACATGTAATAAAATAAATAAAAACGTTGTTTGCTGTAAATATGATTGTAATCATATATTTTATTGTTCAAATTAAACTAAGTCAACTTCACCCGATACTAGAAACTGCTATTGAGACGATAATAATATATTTCTTCATTAAAAACATATTTATTTGGAATATTCTTCAACTTTCATAAACTGAAATATTACGAAAAAAAATCTTTGAACATTTCAATACGTACATAACACAAAAGTAATAATACTCCTTTTAATACATAGTATTCAAAACATATATTTCTCTCAGTGAAAGCTATTTTTGTAGTATTCACGCTACGAGATTGCTACGCGCCTACGTTTGACATTTTCGTAGAGTGCTACGGTGCTACAGTGCCTACGTCTCGCGTAGACTGTATTCATGGTTTTTGTGGTGTATTAATTATTATGGTTTTTATTTCTAAGAACGCTTTACCCCGAGGAGGCCTATGCTTTCTTAAATGTCACATTCACTATGTTTTTATGTATGTCTCAATCAATGTATGTTTATTTCTTCTACATAAAGCTTACATAAGGTTAAAGGTCTTGATGCAATTTGTAGTGAGATATGACGTCATATTTTTCTTAGTTACACGAATAAAAAATAAATTTTACTTTTTATTAATTATAACAGTAATTTTAAGTGGACTTTCGGTTCAATTACTTGTCTTCTAATACAATTATAATAAAAAAACATTATCGGGTTTTAGCATTATCAGCTTTTTGTTGTTATAATTTAATCAATATTAAAAGCTTTTACAAGTTGAATTAAGAGAATTTATGAAGCACTTATCTATAATGAATAATGACGAGTATTATATTTATATTATACTAGCTGTTGCCCGCAGCTTCGCTTGCGTGGAAATGATAAATTTTCATCCCCTATTTTACCCCTCCAGGGGATGAATATTCTAAAATCCTTTCTTAGGGGACGCCTACGTTGTGACATCTACCTGCATGCCAAATTTCAGCCCGATACGTCCAGTGGTTTGGGCTGTGCGTTGATAGATCACTATATCAGTCACCTTTGAGTTTTATATATATATAGATTCTTTACCTATTATGATTACCTTCACTTTTAAGAAATTTTGTTAAAATATAAAAATATTTCAAGTGTCTGTAAAACAAATACTTTTCCAAAAGTACAGTTAACCTTATTATATCTGAACTTATCTATAAAGATCAATATACAGCCTAATTAATTCAACAAAATACATAAAACTAAAATAGTACATCGGAAAAGACAAGCACGACGTCACAATCGTAAAAAAAATAAATATTTTACTCAATCTTTGCATGAAATATCAAAAGCATCTTTAACTTGAAAGCAAACATAACTTCATATAAAACAACTTAATTAAAGGCAAGACAACTATAAAATCTGAACAACGTCGATCCCATTCACGCCAAGGCAGTCGTTAAATGGAGGCACATTTGACAGCCACGGAGGCTTTATGAGGGATTCCATACGAGCCTTCGCGCCGCTATGAAATGTGACTTGCCGTAATTATCTTTCATATAATAAAGGGATTTTGATGAATTGGTAGTTTGGTATGATGAAATGATGTTTTATATTAATGATATTATTCTATAAATTTTCTGATTTATGAGATTGTATGATTGTTGCCGGTTCTTCTCCATAGATACTGCTTTCTGAATCGGTGGTAAATGTTGAAAATATCGCGGGTCTCAAACCATAGGGGCGTATCCACAAAACCCCTACTTTTCAGGAGAGACAAAAAACTTAATAACTTTTTTTGTGATTGAGCCACCTTGTTGTGTTTTTGCATGTAGCTATATATTAACACTGCAGTTAATATGGAATGCTTGGTTTTAGGATATTCCCTCTGTAACACTAGTTTTTAGCTGATACGTCTATTTGCCATGACGAATAGACGGCAAAACTCCGTCAAATTTCCCCCATAAATGTATGGAATTTATGGACGTAAAACCCTTCTCCTTAAATTATTAATATTTATACTTATATTTATTTTTACCTAGTCGGTAACTCAAAATATTGTAATTTAGGAATGAGAACCCATCGAAATTAACGTTATTTACGCGGTTTTTAAAATTCTTACGCCTGTTTGGCTTGGCATTTATATTGAGAGGCGTTTGAATTCAAAGTAGAGGTATAAACCAGTTTTATTCTACAATGTAGACAAAAAAAAACAAATGGGAGTACCGGAGTAATTACACAATATTTTCTGTGTGAAAATAAAAATAAGCATATAAAAAAATTAAATTTATTTATAAATCTGAACATAGTTACTTAGGTACCTACTTTAAATGACTAAAGTCACAAACATTTTTAACTACGTTAAAAACAACCAACTTCAATATGTAACGGAAAAGTAAAAAATAAAAAAAAAGATTTGATGTTATTAATTTTAACATATTATTTAGATGTGCTATTAACTAAATAGGTCTGATACTAAGTGCTTAGTGCTTGGCACCGACTTCAAAGCTATTTAATAAATTACTAGCACATCTAAATAATATGTAAGTAGTAATTAATAATATCAGATCTTTTTTTTATTTTTTACTTTTCCATTATTTTAGTCGGTTGTTTTTAACGTAGTTATTTTTATTAAATACTTTATAGTGTATTTTTCAACACGAATCAAACGAGCCCAAACTCGATAAAGTTGAGTCAATATATTACTGAGTTCCTATGGCCACCTTCCGATTCCATCATCAAATCAGCTTTATGTCATGATAATGTTTCATCGTTATCCAATTTACATAAGTATACAAAATTTCAGCTTAATCGGTTACCGGGAAGTGTATCAAAGTTACTTGCTAGATTTCAATTAAGTCATCGAGATAAGACAAAAATGCTCATAAAATAAAAACTGCTAGGCCTATCCGAATAAATTTTTTATGAGACCAATTCGACACCATTACGCATCAAACAAAAAAATAATCACATAGATAGGTCCAGAAACCTCGGAGTAATCGGTGTACATACATAAAAAAATATACCGGCCAAATTGATAACATAATTTTTACATGATTTGCTGGAGACATCATTACATAATTATCTTAGCATTGAAGCTAGCACTCAATTTCGATTTGGTCCTGGGCAGCAATCAGAATAAAGAATCAGGTGTTCCACATTGGTAAGCTTGGTGATATAAGTATACAAACATGTTGAGACTTCATTTAACCCTCTGTTTCTCTCGTACTCTGGCCAAAAGTAACAGTAGCCCTGTTTGCTCACTGCATTATGTATTGTGAAATTCATAAAGCCCAATTTCCTTTTATAAAAGATAGGTTTACCCAAAAATAATGGACAGTATAATACTGCTTCGAAATCAAATACAGGTACAGAAAAGAAGAGTAGAGTCAACCATTGCCTTTAATTTGTCTTCTTCTTTTCTTCTTTGGCATATTCTTTCCTATTAACATGTTCTTCATTATACTCCTCCTGTTTTTCTTTCTGTCCTTCTTCGGGTAACTTCTCAAACTTATGACACCAACATTGGTCTATCCTGGGCTTGTGAAAATCTTAACCTTACTATTCTCCATGCAATGTTCTTTATAAAATAACTAGCTTACCACCCGCAGCTTCGCCTGCTTTCTCTAAAACGATTTGAAATTTAAACTATCCTGTCTCTCAAGTTGGATCGAACTGCACATGGTGTGCGAATTTTATTATAATCGGTTAAGTGGTTTAGGAGTCCATTGAAGACAAACATTGTGACACGAGATTTATATATATTATTAAGATAAGATATATATTATATAGTAAATTCACTAAAGTTATTCCACGCATTAGAATTACATCTACTCGCTTTGGCATCTCACTGCAGAATGATCGTGTTTCCATGTTGTTGACATGACGATACGTCCACCAACTTGCTCTGTGACGTCCTCCTAGTGACGAAATCTGGAGACAGCAATACTAAAATATGTAGACGTATGTGCATACGTCCGCAGTGATGACTAAATATCCCCAGGATCATGTTGACATTGATGGTCGTATGTGCATACGTCTATATAGCTCGACACAATGATTTCAGGTTAAAATAAAACAAACAGTCGTATGTGCATACGTCTATAAGGCACGTCAAAACTGCCTCAATAAGCAATAATATTGCTCTTACGTCTATTATACGGCTATATGGCCTAACAATAATTGTAGACTGTCTAGCTTACGGCAAATAATATTTTGCATTTTATACAAAAAGTAATCGGTATTAAATTATAAGAAAAATTGAGGATATGTATTGCTTAAAGTAGAATCCAATGGCATTAAAAACGAAAAATCGCATTTTTGCATATACGCCCCTATGGTTTGAGACCCGCGATATGTAATGACGATTCAAAAGTGCTTCTAGTATAAGTCTAATTGAATAAATAAATGTTTGAGTTTGAGTTTGTAATTTAAGTAGATAAGATTAGATTTTAAACAGTACTTTATATTAATTATCTGAATTTGCAAGGCTAGATAAAAATGTATAAAGATTAGATTTATTTGTTAAACAAAAGAGAGCTTAAATATATAATTTTACTTTGGATTCATCATAAATGAAGATTTTAATTTAAACTTAATTTCAATATATATTTTACTCATTTATATTTTTGTTGCAGGTAAATTGAGAAGACAGAACAACCAAGATTTAAAAGCAAATTTATTATAATATTACACTCATATTATAAGTATATATTTATCTATAGAACTGCTAATTATAAGAAATTTTCGTTCATAGTTTTTTTGATGAAACCAAAATAAGGGAAAATAAGGGTTTCATCAAAGAAACTATGAACGCAATGATTCTGCGGTGGGATCTTAGACTATAATATCATTCCTGCTTCATTCCAATTACTTAAGACTTGGCTGCAGCGCACAGAAAGTATTTATTTAATTATATATTGCTTATAAATTTAGACCAAAGATTACAGACCAAACTGAAACAAAAGATTTTCGTAAAAAGCTGTGGTAAAAAGCTATATGAATCAAGTATGTATATGTATAATGTATATAGTTCTATTACAAAGGGTAACTATGGCCTGATATTTAAATGATAATAAGTTAATGTTCTACATAATAATATTTCTTTTAAATTGACTCGGATTATACAATGCTAGAGGTTAAAAATACTGCAATTGTGAAATTTTTTATCTATTAGTATGTTAATGAGTTACTAGCTGCACTCCGCGGTTTCACCCGCATGGCTCCGCTTCTGTTGATCTGGGCGTGATGATATATAGCCTATAAATGTGTTAGATACACAGAAATAATTTTTCAAATCAAACCAGTAGTTCCTGAGATTAGCGCGTTCAAACAAACAAACTCTTCAGCTTTATAATATTATAGTATAGATATTTCTTCTATAGTACAAGCTTAGCTTACCTAGTCGTTTGAAATATCGATATAATTATCCAGGGCTTTATACTTATTAGTTTTAACTATTATAAAGACTTCCGCATATTCTACTCATGCGTGGAGAATATTTTTTAATTTATTTTATTAAGGCTTTCAAGTATTATGAATCAAGCCTTTATAGGCTTATACTTCGCTATTTGTTATGTTGAAGTTTACGGTATACGTTTAAAGCTTATCTGTCCAATAGTTTTTTGCATCAATATTCTGATTTTTAAATGAAAAAACATATATTTAACAAATATTATTAGTGGAGCGAGTTTCTAAGAAGTTTGTATATTTTTCTGCAATAATTGTAAAATTATTTTGTCGATGTATTTATCAGAATATAGATATCGCTTACAAAATACATAGTAAGTATATTTTTATTGATATTAGTAACTTTAAACTAAAGTTACTAATAAAAAGGGAACGAAGTCAAGTGCAGCGGCTAGTTAAAATACATTTGCTCCATATTAATATTCCATTTGAAAAACCATTGTCTATTTGCGTTGCATGCATATGAAAGGTTTTTAACGGACAAACAATGCGATTTCTGTTTTATATGTATAGTTCTATTCACTTGAAGTACTGGTTGGAGCATGTATGAGTATATTAATTTGTCAAGTATAAACTATTGTGAATTGTTTGAAAAATACCTTCAACTGAATAGATTTTGTGGAAAAATACATTGTGTGTATGACATTTTACCTTGAATAGACGTTTTCAAATGAATTTTAAGGTATAATTAAAAATGTGAGAGATCGAGGAAAGTAAGTTTTTTTTTAAGAAAACAAAGCATATATTATATCTTCTGATCTTTCGTATTTTTTAATCATTAATTTTCGTCTCAAAATTTACTAAAGTATTAGTTACATGCGTTGATTATATTGCTTCATTCCAAATCGTATATTATGCAAATAAGTGTTAGTCAATTGAAAGATTTATTAACTAATATATTATGGAAATATATTTATAAAAATTAATATATTATTCCGAGTATATAATATATAATTATTACAACTGTATTTGTGTGTATTTTGTAGATATTTGATATTTTTCGACCTTTCATCTAGTGTTAATCAATTATAATGAATCAAAACCTATCATCTAGAAAGGTAATATCAAAATCAATTCATCACAATGTCAATATAATGGACAAACAAAACATTATGTATATTTAAGTATATATGGGTTAAGTATCATAAAATATTATATCGATTTTAGTGTGTATTATAATAAAATTGTGTAAAAGAATATAATTAAGTAAAATAAATGTTATAGTTTTAAGATAAGTATCAGTATTAAATTATATATTTTAATGTTACTTTTGGCACAGAATAATAACTAAGTATTGTGGGGAAGCATTTAAAAGCTTAAGCCGCTTAATAAAGTGGTTATTAGCCCGATAATTAAAAGAAACATAGCGATGTAAGTATATAATATACTTATTTACATCATATAAGTATTATGAAGTATAGTTTTATAGGAATTAAAAACTCTCACTCATGATGTTGATAATTTTCTTTCTAAAAGATATCGGAGGACATGAGTTTTAAGATTGTATGATTTTTACATTTTGTTACATTTTAATAATTGTTTTAATTATGAAAACGGAATTATAATGTCAAAACACAAATTAATGTGATTTTTTTCATTATATACGTCTGTAGAATTAAAATACGGTCCTGATTGTTCTTATTATTTGTTATTAAAAGTATTGCAAAAGAATTTGATTTATTATCTTATTTGTGTAATATTTGTATTATTATATATTATATAATACAAATATATATATTATCTTTTATATTTTATGTATATATTTTATGTATATATTATCTTTTATATTTTACTTTGAATGATATAATGTGAAAAGTTTTACAATATCTTTACATTTTATGTATAGTATATGAATCACACAATATTTTTATGTTTTCCTACCAATAAGAAACTTAATATTTAGCTCTAGGATACTAGTCTTAGAAGAAAATCATATCTTTCATTCTATTAATAAAAATGTGTATAAATGTTTTTCGTGAATCCGAACAAACTTAACTGTAAGATTAGATTGCCTTGTGTGTAATAGTTATCAAGATTAATATAGAAAATATAATATATTATGTAATTACAGATAATATTTCTAACAACTATGTACATACGGATGTGTATACGCTACTTCTTATGAAACGAGTAGTTTAGTAAATAGATTTTAATTTGTATTTTACAGTTTTTTTCGTTCAGTAGAAAACGTTGTATGTATAAGGCTGGTTGCAGAGCTTGACCGACCGTCAGTGCGTACCGTCGGTCCCCTGACGATACGCATCAACAATTGTATGACTATGTTGACTATGACACTAATACGCATGACAATACGCGTGCGTATGGTCGGTCTAGCTATGAACGGTTTTATGAATTTCCATACATATGACAAGCGCGACTGACGTACGCACTGATGGTCGGTCAAGCTCTGCAACCAGCCTTAGTATATCATTACATAAAAAACTTCCTATGTTCTCTTGAATTCAGAGGTGCCTGTTAAAATAATTATAAATAAATTATAAAATTGGCAAAATTGGTGAACATAAAATAGGTCATATATTTTGGTTGAATAAAAAGCTTGTGATTAATTTCATGCATTTCTTAAAAAAAAAATTTCTGTCTACAAATTTGGGAATTTCTAAAGAAGGCTACCTCCATATTTCATCACACACAAACTATATATTGATATAAAACGCACACGCAGACACATACACACACACACACACACACACACACACACACACACACACACACACACACACACGCAAATATACTCATGCACACGTACAGACAAAATAAAAACCATTAACCAAGCTGTCATACGTACAAGTCTATTATAACATTTTGAAAAGATAGGTACATTATTGGTATAGGAATTATATCAGATTTTATGTTAATTAGTACAAGTTGAGTTAATTACATAGAGAAGTCTAGAAATTTTGTATAAACTATGTAGTAATTAAGATTTTTATGAATGTATTCGCTAATTAAATGTTAAATTTAATTACTCATTTTATAATTAAAGAAATTATAATCCCATATTACTTTGTATTGTATATAAATAAATATGTGTGGAAATGTAAATAGCGCAGGAAAAATATATAAACTATGTACTCAAAATAAAATACCTCAGAATTATTAGCCAGGGATAGTTTAGCAGAAGAATGTAATATAGGGACATGTAAATATTTTCTTAATTAGATTAGAACGTGTTTCAATTTATTTTGTAAACAGATGTGAAATAAATGAGATATTAATAAATTCTTGGTTGTTTTATTGTTTCCTATAGTAATAATTTTATTTTCTATAGAAGTGTATCTTTTAGAAATACAATAATAAACCCCAAAGTTTGTAAGTATGTACAGATGTTTGTTACTCTTGCAGGCAAATATTACTGAACCGATTATAATGAAATTTGGTATGTAAGTAGCTGAAAACCCAGAATAACGCCCACAGGTTTTTTAAAAAACGCGAGCGAAGCCGCGGGTGGAACGCTAGTTTAGAATAATTGTATATAAAGAATATTGAGAACTCAAAAATTCCTAATCCCTGAAACCATTACACTCCTATTTCGGCTTTTATATAAAAAATTGATAGCTTTGAATCCTGAAAGAGAATTTATGAATAATAAATAAATAATGGCGGAACAATGAATATTAAGGATAACAGATTTAATGGGGTTTCAGTCCTTGATTCACGGATTTTTTTATCCGATTGAATCATAAAATGTTTTTTTTGAGAGTATATAATATGTACATATGCATCATCACTAGATAGTATAAAACAAAGTCGCTTTCTCTGTTTGTATGATTAAATCTTTAAAACTACGCAACGGATTTTGATGCGTTTTTTTTAATAGATAGAGTGATTCAAGAGGAAGGTGTATAATTTATTAGGTTTTTAGACAAAGCGGGCGAAGCCGCGGGTGGTAAGCTAGTATTATGTATAATTTTTGACAACATCAAACCCACTATAAGGGTGCTTTTCTACCAATAATGTCCGAGGATGTGTAGCGAGGAATGTGTTTGTAAATAACCAATACTTACTGCTCTGCGTAGCACCTGAAACACACGGATTTATGCCGAATCTTGTTATAAGCATTTCTTTTATTGTATTTTTTTATTTTTTTATTGTTATGGTAACAGTATTTTGAAGTGACATCTTTCACACTAAACATATTTTGTGTATCCATTTAATAGGTTTATACATAGAACTTTTTTAATTGTACTTTTATAATTTGTATGTCATATTGTTGTATAAGCTGTTTGGAAACTAATAAAATAAAATAAAAATAAAATAAAAATAGTATCGCTTCAAACCCTAACTGCTTCAAACTAAATGAAGCGATATGATTGGTTATTTACACATTCCTCGCTACACATTATTAGTGAAAAAGCACCTTAAAGCCACTACAAGGTATCCGTATGTTTAAATGATAATTTAAATTTATACATCTTTACACAATATTATTAACAACTGGCGGTCCGCCCCGGCTTCGCCCGTGGTACATGTTTACGTTTTCTCTACATAAGATCTTTCTCTACATCCTCGTACTTCAAGGAATATAATAAAAAAAGAATTATCGAAATCGGTTCAGCCGTTCTCGAGTTATGCGCTTACCAACACATTTTGCGATTCATTTTTATATATAAGATAAATTAATTTATAATCTAACAACATCTATATCAATTAATTTAATTAATTAAACATAGTTTTAGTGCTAACATCGACAACCATCTTTAATCCTTTTACTGTGAAAGTACATTGCAAAAGATAATATATTCGTTTATTTAAAAACACCTTTCATACGGGATATCACAATAAATAGAAATAAAAAAGTAGTTTTGATTAAATCCTTTAGAATGCCAGTTAAAATGAAACAACGCAAAGTCAAAAGAAAACTACGTGCTGAATTTCGTAATAGAAATATTCTAACATGTGTAGCAGCTAGTGAGGGGAGTAACGCTGTGAAATATCACTGTTACTTTTAGGGCCGATTTTTCATTCCTTGGTTAAAATTTATCCGTCCAATAAAGTAGGTATTACACGAACGTTTTAAAATGTCACCTGTAAACTGTCAAATGCGGACAATTAGAATTCATTTTTGAAATGGGAGCGTAATACGTCATTCGATGAATAAGTTTTTACCAACGATTGAAAAATCAGCACTAAATTTGCAAATACACAATTAATGTGAGAAAGTGAACGAAATTTTTCAAAGGCTTGATAACATTTGTATGCGTCTCAATTAGTTTGTGTGTTTGTTAATGACAACGTACATAAAGTGAATTTAATGTTAAAGAATAAATGTTTCTCTTTTGACGCTGAACTATATTATATACTTTTATTATAAAGTAAAGACTTTACAATACTTACTGGAATGAGAATAAGAGAAAGAGACATGTCTTTAATTCATAGTCTTTCTTCTTTCAAACAGCTTGTATGTAACAATTCTATCACATTTAAATACCTAGTGAAATCACAGTTATTTCACAGTGATTTTCGATAACGTAGCAGCTCTAATACACATGGAATGACCCAGTTTCCAACGAGTCTCGGCTCGGAAGTCGCAAGATTTTAATCATCTGAATTAACTTAATGCGCGGAACATTTTTTTACATAAAAACCTTTTTATTTTTGATAACTGAAGTACCTGTAGTGTTTCATATTAGCGTATATTATGTAAAGCTCTATTTTTAGAATATTTTCCTTTTAATAAGAAAATGTGTTTAGAAAACAGATGAAATGATTTCGATAAAATCTCGGAATTATAGTGATGATGATGGTGACGATGATGCAGATAATGAGAGAACTGTTGTGGAAGCTGGTAATATTGCAGAGCCTACCTTTCTCCTACCTTTCCTTCTACACGTAGGTTCAAAGATGTCGAGGGAAATCTTTTTTCACGTAGATCGTGAAAATATAAATTATGATTAATAATTTTTTTTATAAACTTAATCACAATTAACTTACTTTTAGAAAAAATGAAATGGCAAATGTTCAAGTAATTGTAAAAATACAAAATTAAGGTTTTACTAACTGAACCGCGCGGTAAAACCCGCGGAAAAGCTTGCGAAAATTTCTCTAGGGCCTATGTGTTATATACATAAGCTGCAGTGCTACCAAGAATCATCAAAATCCGTTCAGTGGTCTTTGTAAGCAGCACCGCTAGTATATTGTACTAGCTTTTCGCCCGCGTCTTCGCCCGCGTTTTCAAAGGAAAACCCGCATAGTTCCCGTTCCCGTGGGATTTTCGGGATAAAACCTATCCTATGTGTTAATTCAAGTTGCCCTCTATATGTGTGTTAAATTTCATTATAATCGGTTCAGTTGTTTATGCGTGAAAACCACACATACATACATACATACATACAAACCTTCCCTCTTTATAATATTAGTATAGATAACTCTAGAGTTTTTAACTGACGGGTTAATTCATACATTTAAGCAAACTTTCGCATTAATAATATAAGTAAGGTGTGTAATGTAGGACAGTCCTATAGGAGTCGAGTTTCAAAGTCACGGAGTCAGCATCACGTGCCTCGTGTTATCATTTAGGGAGGCTCTAAGCTAGAATTATGGAAATGTTGTTCGGACATGTAATCAGGCAGCCAGTCACACCGTAACTACAGGTATTCATTATCTCTGTAGCAACTGATTTTCAAGTCATTGTCTATCGTCTTATTACACAGCACAACGCTATGTCAAATGTATTTGAGTAGTAGTAATGTTGCGATCAATTAGTAATGGCAATTATTAGTAAAATATAATCAATTATCATCTGGAAGATGGGAAATTATTTTTATGTAAAATAGAATTTAGTTGTATTGCGCTATGTTCCAATACTGTCGTAACATTATTTTTAACTCTTATGTAAAAATCAGATGACTAAAACAATATAATATAAAAGCTGTAGAGTTGCAGTTCAATGGATGTAAATATGTATTATATTATGTATCAACTATCTTATTAATTGTAATCCTACACATGTCCTACACTATCGACTTTTAAAATGTTCGATAGAAATATCTTCATAAATTCTTTAACGTTACAAAATGGTGTAACAGTCGGCCGGAGTCCGGACCCTCGTTAGACCGGTCGGTAATGTAATATCGCGAACTAATGTGCACTGAGGTTTAAATGCTTACGACGCGGGTAGATAACAACCTACATCATAATTGATGGCTGACTGACACACCGAATTTATTTTTATACACATTGAAAGTGAAGTCACGTTTGTTTATTTGTGGTTGGTAGGTAGAGTTTTTGTTTTCATATTACTCTGTACTTGTAGCATCTTAGTCTTCCTGTGATCACGTTGCAGTTGTAAAGTGTTTGAAACGTCGTAAATAATATAATAAATAAATCACGTTTAAAATCTAATAAAAATTTCTTAAATTTTTTTTGTACACCACCTAAGTACTCTGTACCTTTGCAGCTTTCCTTTGGTTTGTGGTTGTCTGGAAGAAATCGATTACAAACGATAAGACTTCTGTACTTGCTATTTTGTGCCTTATCATTATTCGTTATATTTTTTAATGTCTATTATAATAGTAATAAACGGTACATAATAAACTATTATAATAATGTAATGTATTATTTGTGTACAGTAAAATAAAGGATTGTATTATGATTATTTCTCTAATATCAAGAGGACCAGTAAAGGCTGTTCTGCCAAATGGAGGCTTCTATAATAACTGTCCACTGACGATTTAACTAAGGACCTCGTGGTTAACCGCTAACTAACAAGGCTGTGAGCCAAATTACTGAAGTAGCTGTAAGATTTTCTGATAGTTGTGTTTTGTGTTTAAGTGGTGGATCTAAATGAAAACTAATAAATGAATACAACTATGTACGTTTGTTGTATTGTAACTGTTAAATAGATCAAATTGTAATGTAAATTTAATTGTTTTGTGGTTATATTTAAATTAACGTTGGTTTTATATGAACATAACTCTACCCTAAGATATTAATTATGGAAAAGTTAAGAAATATTTATTTCGGAACAATCATATTAGTAGCGATATTTCTCCATACATTGCTAATGGCGGTACCAATAGTTTTTTTTTTACTCCCAACCACGTTCCATACGCGTGTGAAACTCTCTTGTCAGAAATAATGAAAATTCATAATAGATTTATTTATTTCCAAACCAAGCTACTATTCAGTGTAGTGTGTAAGCACCCTTATACAAAATCAATAATAATTACATTAAGCGAATATCTCAACTCAGTATGATTATTGGTCCAAGAGCCATTCATTTAATTTACGACGACATTTGTTATTTTACATACGAATCATGAATCATTGAAATAAATTATAATTTCGTAGATGCTTACCAATTATGAGGGCTTTTCTTTAATGTATATTAGGGTATTTTTTATCTAATGATAGTTATTTATTTTGTCAAAAACTTTCCTGTCTTAAGGAAAGATGTAATACGGGTGTGGTGGTTTATTAATTCAACCATGTGAAATTTCCGGTTTCTTACAGAAAAGGGACTGTTATTTAAAAGCTATGATATGTTTGCAGTATCAGTAAGATATTGTTTAAATGTAGTGGTAGTTAGGTATATACTTACTTGATAAATTCGAATTTGTAACAATAGTGCATGTCAGATGTTTTTATTTCACGATATGTGATAAGAATACAGCATCAAAGTCTTTTCCCAATCTATTCCTTTGTCAAAAAATATACTTATATAAATATACTATTTTAATGCGTATTTGAGTATACAACTATACAGCTTGTATTTATTTAAAATTAATTGTTTAACAAAATATTGTTTAATTAATCTATATTATTATACAATTATACATATAATAAATCTGTAGAAGGGTCAATTCTGTACATTGAAATTATTGAAAAAATAAATAGCAGGGGGTGTTACTGGATCGATACCAAGCCAAATATGTGATTAAAAAAATTTTTGTCTGTCTGTCTGTCTGTCTGTCTGTCTGTCTGTCTGTATGTTCAGGCATCACGTGAAAACTAACGGTTCGATTTCGATGAAACTTGGTATAATTATACCTTATTATCCTGGGCATAAAATAGGATACTTTTTATCCCGGAAAAATACGTATAAAAAAATAAATCTTAATTTTTCTTAATTTTTCCGCGCGGACGGAGTCGCGGGCGGAAGCTAGTGTATGAATAAAATAATAAAGACTGGCGTCCAGCCATCTACAAGTTTAGGTAAATAACCTTACAGGAGAATACTCTAGGTATAATAACATTAAGTTGATCATTGTAAATATATATCAGATCCTACACTATACGGAAGTGTGGAATTATATGAAAAAGGGAACTAAGCTATTAATAATAATGGAAACAAGGAAATTACGATATTATATCGACCTTTCTGCTAGTGACCTCGTTTATAATGCTAGGAAAATAGGTGATGGACCCTTTTTGATATGTTTGTATAATAATAAAACTGTGTCAGCAACTAAGTAGGCAGTTTTATAAATTAACAATTTATGTACTAACAATCTACTTAACAACCTACATGCTAAAAGATTGCCGCTCAGTATTTTACACTAAAAGCATAGGCATAAACGCTTGCGAACAACTGGAGAGCTGATTTTCAGCGACACCATATTATAATAGTACATGAATATATAAGAAAAATAGTTTATATTTATTCATTCATTCATAAATATATTCATTGCTTCAACACATCATTAAGACGTTGCTTCATACATATTAAGTAACAGTTATTTTTATTCGTTTTACCCTTGTTTTACCTGTACACGTGTGTTACCTGTGTACGTACATGACTCCCTTAGACTTGATTTTGACCCTCTTTGAAGACAGATTAAATTTAAAAATTGTAAACTTTTCAAGGATCGGTAACATTACAATAATTTCAAAAGTTTGAGCGTGTTTTAAAATTTTTTTACTTTTCATTTACATGACGTTATATTCATCATAAAAGATATAGCAAATGTACTATGTTTCTACACAATAGCTTTACAAGGTAGTTGATAACAAATCACAGGTAGACATTATAACACTAAAACTATATTAGGGTCGACGTTAGATAATTTATAAGACCTTAAGTTTCTCGCATCTGTAGCCCACCTGAACTAGATATGTCATGTTAGTTACAATGAATTACTGTTAGATTAACTAATATTACATCACGTCTGTTTGTCTGTTTATAATAATCTGTACAATATCTGACTGACTGGTTGGCTTAGTTGGTAGTGGTCCTGCCTTCCAAGCCAGAGGTCGTGGGTTTGATTCCCACCCTGGGCAAATATTTATGTGATGAACATAGATGTTTGCTCTGTGTCTGGGCGTTAATTATCTATATAAGTATTTATTTAAAAATTATATATGTGTGTTTATCAGCCATCTGGTTTCCATAACACAAGCGAAAGCTTAGTATGGGATCAGATCGTGCCGTGTGTGAAAATTGTCCTGAATATTTATTTATTTTATTGAATTAATATCTTTGCTAATTATTATAATGCCATAGGTATAAGAGCGTAATAGAGGTATATGTTACAGTTTTATAAAAACGGCTATATGTGTTCATTTTAAAGTATTTTATTAGTGTTGCCCAAATGCAAGAACAAGACGAGACTTAGCCAGTCTTGGTCTTGGTCTTGCGCCAATACACCTGGTCTTGGTCTTGGTCTTGGTCTTGCGCCAATACACCTGGTCTTGGTCTTGGTCTTGGTCTTGCGCTCCCAGTCTTGGTCTTGGTCTTGGTCTTGCAGCAAGAGTCTTGCAAGTCTTGCAAAAAGTTTACTTTAAATCTTAGAAAAACGTATTTCAATTGGAACATTGTGAGCTTGAATTAACATAGCCATGGTAAAGATCAAGCAGATAAATAAATAACTGAAGATTTGATAAGAAATTCGAAAATCAAAGTCCTAGCTGCAAGACGCAAGAGTCTTGCAGGCTAAGTCTTGTTCTTGCTCAAGTCTTGCACGGTCAGTCTTGGTCTTGGTCTTGCTAAAAATACGCGGTCTTGTTCTTGGTCTTGGTCTTGCAAAAACGCAAGACCAAGACCAAGACTGCAAGACCAAGACTGAATTTGGGCAACACTATATTTTATCGAAGATTGAAGATGGTCATAGTATTTGTAAATATATTATACTATGTTAGGGAACGAAATAGGTAAGATAAATTCGTATGAGTATGTTAGGCCTACGCTTTCGAACAATAGGGCTATAAAAAATTATTTCTATTATTTTTTGGCACCTCAGTATTATATTTGGTCGCGCCAATATAAAAAATATACGCAAATATATTCTCGATATAAAGTGGACTGTATTTAGATCAACGTGGTGTTAGCAAAGAGGGGAAAGACGGGAACACACGGCACATACCTCGTCGGAGGGAGTAGCGTCCAGAACACACGCCGCGCCACGCGGTCAGGGTCCTCCAGCTCGCGGCGGGGAAGAACGGGTCCAGTCCAACACTCCACACAAACACACACGCGGCGGTGAGCGCGACCAAGGGCCGGGGCACGGAATACCCCGGTGATGTTACAAAAGCACAATGCCTGATGATCTAGAGAGCCTCGTGGAAGCTCTCCGGCGGTGAGTCCCGATCCTCGCTAAAGATCGGAGAGAACTATTGGCTGTCGTTCGTGACATAGGTAGGTCACGTGACGAGCGCTAAATAGCGCGCGATGATTGGTTGTGCTCGTATGTAGGGAAGGATGAAGGAATACACCACAAATAATAAACATTTAATTTCTACATTTACTATTTTAATTATATTGGCGTTACCATATCCACCCGCCCTAAATGGGTCACCATTTAAAACCAATCATAAGATACAGCGAAAAACTATGACTCTAGGATCGCATAATGCGCGCGGGTTAATAAAGTCCTAAGAGCCACGGCGGTAATATAAATAGCAAATTCTATGGCTCCAGGAGCGCATAATGCGAGCGGGATAATAAAAAATCCTAAAAGTCACGGCGGAAAATATAACTAACAAATTCTATGACTCTAGGATCGCGTAATGCGAGCGGAGTATAAAAAATTCCTAAAGTCACGGCGGTATTATAAGTTATAACTAAGAAATTATAACGAAAGCGGTGCAAAAACTTAAAATTAAACTTAACTAACTGCGGTAATACATTAATGCGATATAACTATTGTCTTGGAAGCGGACATAAACGAACGACCGGGCGAAGGTAAGTTCCCTTGGCGGTTCTAACTGTACAAACGCGCGCGACCTCGTCCTTTGAAGGATGTACTTTCTCTACGACGGCTAAAGGCCAGGTTAGGGGCGGTGCATTATCATTTATCACAACCACGACCGTTCCAGGAGTAATAGGTGTGGAAGGCGTATTCCATTTCTGCCTAACCTGCAGACCGTGTAAGTATTCCATTCTCCAACGTTTCCAAAACGACTGGACTAACTTGTCCAGTAGCGAATGCCTATCAAGCAAACTGACGTGATCAGATTTGACTTGCGGCGCGGGTAATGCTAATAAAAGCGCGGTAATCAAAATAACAAGAAACAAATGTGTTATAATATTCATATATTTAATATGATAATAATCAATGATCATGATGATTAGGTGATCATTGTGCGGTAATATCACTGGATGCTTATGTGCATATTCCAGGGCGGTATCGCTTAGACGTCCGATGAGGATTAGTCTGTTGCGAATAAAAGGCTTCAAGCGGTTGAAGGCCTGCGAATAAAATTTATAATAGAGTATATTAGAATACTCCTCTGCAAAATATTTATTTTGCAGGGCGGGAATAATTTTATTCTCAGCGAAATTAAGGTCCTCTGCGGTCATCATAACACCGCGGCGGGATAATAATATAAGGAACCTAAAAATATAAAATACACGACGCGACGAGACGCGAAGGGCGGTATCGTATAAAGCGCAATGCTTTATAGGCGAGCACACAGTGTGCGCTAATAATTTTCGTTCGGGAATGTCTGCAATAGACTCACCATCGAGACTCCTAAGAGGCCAATCAGATGGGTCCGAACGAGCCCACTGGGGTCCTTGGAACCACAGAGGGTGCGAGACGAGATTTAGTGGCGTAATGCCACGCGAAAGAACGTCAGCGGTATTTTCAATACCAGAAACATGGTAGAAATTATCTGATGGGATGTTATCTGTGATCTTCACAACGCGGTTTGCGACAAACGTCTGCCACTGGTGCGGCGAACCTTTAATCCAATAGAGCGCGACTTTAGAGTCGGTAAATGCGTATGCATTAATTTTGTAGTGTTGTGAATAACTGTCAAGGACAGTGCGAAGCAGCTTTGACATTAGGAGTGCACCACAAAGTTCTAAGCGAGCGATTGTTAGCGGTTTAGATGGAGCGACTTTAGATTTAGAACAAATAAGACGAATGACGTTACCAGAGACAGTGCTGACATGAGCGTACACGACTGCTCCGTAGGCAAGTTCACTAGCGTCAGAGAAAGCCATAAGAGTGAGAATACAATCACAAGTAAAACCTATATGACGTGGTATGCGAATATCATTAAGAGCTGGTAATTCATCACAGAACTGTTTCCACATTTTAATAACGTGTGGAGGCGGAGAATCATCCCAATCAAGATTAAGTTGCCAAAGTTGTTTTATTAACAGTTTGGCATACACGACTGTGGGAGCAACGAAGCCCATTATGTCCCACAGACGGGCGATAGTTGACAAGATGGAGCGCTTAGTGCACATCACATCGGCGGGTGCGGTAATTTTAAAATAAAAACAATCATCAACAGTAGACCAATGCAGACCAAGTAATTTATGTTGCACGGTCTTATCAAACTCTACCGCGGAGGGTAAAAGTTTGTGCGAAGCGGGAAGATTATCTAACACATTTTTACTATTACTATTCCATTTAACTAGATCCCACTGAGCTCCCTTAAACAAATCGATGAGCTGCTGCGACGCGGAAACTGCTTCACATTCCGTGGGAATAGAGAAGGCGATATCATCCATATACAACGAGGAAGACGCAATGCTACTCGCGAGCGGATATTTCGCGCCGTCATCTTCTACGAGCTGTCTTACCGTGCGCAGTGCATGATAAGGACTAGACTTGATGCCGAAGCAAACTCGATTAAATTGATAAAGAAGTAGCGGATCCTGCGGGCTGAAACGATATAAAAAACATTGAAAACGACGATCAAACTCACGCACGAATATCTGCAGAAATTGTTGGCGGCAATCGGCGGTCATGGCAATCGCGTGGAGACGAAAACCTAAAATTATTGTAAACAAATTGCCTTGTAAATTCGGCCCAACATGCAGAAGGTCATTCAATGAACGCTGGCTTCCAGAAGTTGGCATGCTAGCATCTAAAACCATGCGCAGCTTAGTCGACGATTTATCCTCGCGCAGAACAGCGTGATGCGGTATAATATAAATAGGTGTAGGGTCACGCGGATCATACGGAGGCGCGGGTGAAATATAATTTTTCGTTAGATAATCTTTTATGACGTCATCATATGCCAACCTTAATTTAGGTGAAGCCTGTAGCTTTCTTTCAAGGCACATGAAACGCTTGCGGGCAATATTAACACGTTCATCGCCGACTATTATTTTACAAAATCATAAAAAAATGTCATTGGTTTTTATGATTATTTATAGGTTTATTTGTTCATATATAAAAGTTTTACAGTGATATTTGTTTATTTTGGCTTTATTTTAGGGTTTTTTTAAGTGCCGGTCATTACGACCCAGCGCGGCCTAAACGGAATAATTATTACATTCAGGCCTTGCCGGTCACAATGCCGGTCAGCGTACTTACAAACGTTATAGACACGTCTACTACGCACGGGTACCGCGCGCCTAATGGATGCTAGCGCGGGAGTACACCGTGCGTGCGGTTGTTGTTCCCGCCTCCCTTCACCCCTTTCACCTCTCCCTATGACTCAAGCCAATCACGGATTGTTTTCGTTAGTTCGCATTTGTTTTGGTCATGAAATGCACGCTAAGATTTTGTTTAGCAGAAAAAATAGTTTTATTGTTAAAATGGACACTTTTTTTGACTTTGAGTTTACACAAGAACAATTACATGTAATTGACAGTTTAGAGAGGTCACATTGCAGTACTGACCATGTCATAAGTGAGGGTGATGAAGTGATAAATATTCCACGTACCAGAAAACGTCGAGTTATTTTGTCGGACAGTGAAGAAGATGACCGTGACTTATCTCCAGCTTTATCCGGCCATACACCTGAATGTGAGTGGTACCAGCCACGTGGTAAGCAGCCTCGTTTAATTCCTTTTACCGAAATACCGGGACTGAAACCTTACTCACTTCGAAATCAACTAGCCAATGCTACACCTGTTGATTTCTATTCCCTCTTAGTCACTGACCAGTTATTTGAAAATATAGCACATCAGACGAATATATTTGCCCAACAAAGTATCGATAAAGGTGGCATTAAAGATAAGTCGAGACTACGGCTCTGGACGCCAACCGACAAAGAAGAAATAAAACGATTTTTAGGCGTGATTATTTGGATGGGTATAGTGAAGTTACCAAAAATCGTAGACTATTGGTCTAATGATGAAATGTTGGGTCAATCTTTTGCAAAAAAGACTATGAGTCGCAACCGCTTCGAAGTTTTGCTTAGAATGCTCCACTTTTCCAACAACGAAGAAGTTCCAAAAAATGACCGGCTGGGTAAAATACGAAGATTGGTTGAAATATTGAACCAAACATTTTCAATTCATTATACTCCCGATGAATGTTTATGCGTCGATGAAAGTATGATACCATTTCGTGGGCGTATCATTTTCCGTCAATATAATAAGTCGAAAAGACATAAATATGGCATCAAGCTATTTAAATTGTGTACTACTCCTGGCTATACGACAAAGGTGGAGGTATATGGAGGAAAGACATTAGATTCACAGGATAATACTCCAACCAACGTTGTCTTGAATTTAGCACGTAACTACTTTGGAAAAGGTCATACCATGTTCGTAGATAATTGGTATACAAGCTTAGATCTAGCTGAGAAGTTAGTTCAACACGATACTCATTTAGTAGGGACCCTACGAAAAAACAGGAAGAACTTACCAAAGGACGTCATGACTGGAAATCTGAAACCGGGTGAGTTTATGGCAAAAGAAAACAAAAACGGAGTCACGGTTATGAAGTGGAAGGATAAGAGGGACGTGTGTTTGTTGTCAACCAAACATTCAATTGGTTTTACAAAAAAAAAGAACAAAAGAGGGGTTGAAACAATTAAACCGAAAATTGTGATTGATTATAATAAAGCCAAAGCAGCCGTTGACTTGTCTGACCAAATGAGTGCTTATTCGAGTCCATTGCGAAAGACGTTAAAGTGGTATAAGAAGCTCGGTATCGAATTATTACTCAATACTGCTGTAGTAAATGCAAGAGTACTATATGAAAGTACAACGAAGAAGAAGATATCTGTCGTCGATTTTAGGCGACTGTTGGCAAAGCAGTTGATTGAGGGTAGTCAAGAAAATACGGGATTGACCACACCACGACCCAGAAGACAAAAACACGAGCTTAAGAAAAAAGAAGGTGCAGCAGTATCAACAAGAAAATTTTGTCGTGATTGTTACAAATCAAATGTTGAGTTGCATGGAAGAAATGTGGCCAAGAACAAAACAAAGAAGGTTTCTTGGTTTTGCACTATTTGTCCCGGCAATCCCCATTTATGTCGTCAATGTTTTGACAAATGCCACTAAAATGTTTGAATATCCATTTAGAGTTGAATTAATCTTTAGTTTGATTGTTGTTCGTATGACGATTTGTAATTGTGGTTTGATAAAAAACGTTCCTAATATTTTTTGTTCTATTGTCTTTCTTTTTTTCTTAAATTTTGATAAAAACATGCCTAAAATTAATAATATTCTGTTGTCTTTTCATTTTTATGCATAAATGCAACTTATAACAGAAATAAAAATATATGATTCGAAATCCTATGTTTTTTCATTAACTTTTTTCTCTAAGTCCTAAAAACAGGTATGCCATCAAAAAATCAAAAAACCAAGTAGTTACAGGTGTTCATTGGGGCCGCGCCGGTCACATTGTATGGTTGAATACACAGCTTTTGCATTCTGCGGCGCGAACGGGCTTCGCAAAGGTAGGTCTGGCGTGCCGGTCATTTTGACCCCCCATGGCCCAAATGGCTAGATCAAGTGCCGGTCATTTTGACCCACCATGGCGATGAACGTGTTAAATGAGTCACCGAGAGTGTAGAAATCATCCTTAAATGGAAGCGAAACAATATATCTGCCACTCACGGGGTCGCGGGTTGTAGTTGATTTATAATATTCTTCACATTCAACATCATCGGGATGTTGAACGGGCGGTGCGGTAGGAAGCTCCTCGAGCTCCCAGAAACGCCTGACTAATGAGTCCATAGCGGCGGTCTCTTGAACGTGACAACACGTCAAGGGCGGTTTATGTATGTTAGGTATGGTGGGTACTGAACCCATTATTACATAGCCTAACACCGTGCGCAATGCAGCGGGCGCCGACGAGTCACGAGATGCATGAACTACGTCGGGGAGAAGCAGATGAGGGAACAGAGAAGCACCGATTAATAAATCGATTTTATTTGGCGTACCAAAACTCTCATCTGCGAGCGGTAAATGCGAAATATGCGATAAGACAGAAGTGTCTATAACAGCGGTAGGTAATAAATCCGTAACATGATCAACAACTAGCGGTGAAATATTAAAAGATATGTTGTTGTCAAGGCGCGAATAAAATTTTATATTTACGGAATTACTATTTATAATTTTTTCTGAACCACCGAACCCCTTTATAATAGTACGTTCGGTTTTCTGCGGTTTAATACCTAAACGTTCACAACATTCATTCGTAATGAAGTGACTTTGCGAAGCGGAATCTAAAAGCGCGCGAATAATAAGCCGTTCACCTTTACAATTATAAGCTACGACTTCAGCGGTTGATAATAAAATAGTACATTGTTTATTCGCGGGCGCGTTGCATTGAAATGCGTTATCAGTATCAGCTGTATAGCTAGCGGTACATAGCGCAATATCAGAGCGGACGCACTCGCCCGACGGCGGCGACGACGGCGCAGGCAACGGCGGTGTGCTGCGCGGCGGGGGGCGAGACGCAGGCGCGGGTATGGAAGATTCGCGTTTCAAATGTAACATTGTATGATGTTTTAATTTACAAACGCGACAATTAGAATAAGATGAGCAACTAGAAACTCGATGTTTTATACTGAGACAATTTATACACGCGTTTCTATCCTTTACGTATTTCAAACGTTCCTGCGGACTCATTTTATGAAAACTCGAACATTTATATAAATGTTGATGCGTAATATTTTTACAAAGACAATTACTATAATCGGAATCAGCGGTTGTTACGTAAGACTGATACGTCTTAGGCGGTGCGGAAGAAGTATTATTTGAACTGCGGTTATAATTATTCTTTCGAGGCGGTTTATTTATTCCCGAATTTGTGGAAGGATGAATGCGTTCTAATACCTTCGCACGAGTTTGAATAAATTGAACTAAGTTATCAAAAGTAGGCATTTCACTACCAAACTCAGTCTCGAAAGCGCGAACAGTATCTGAGTCTAACTTCTTCAACGCGATATGAACAATCATTAAATCTGTAATATTATCTAACTTTATATTTTGTAAGGCGCGCACTGCGCTAATAAAGTTATCTGTAAATAAATCAAAGTTTGTTGCGGACGCACAATGCAATGGTTTAAAATCAAACATTTGATTTAAATACGCGGAAACTAACATACGTTTATCATCATATTTATCTTTTAAAGTTTGTAAAATTAAATTATAATTTTCAGCGGAGGGGGTTATACCAGCTATAACAGTTGTGGCCTTCCCCGTTAATTTACCTAGTAAATAATATAAACGCTCGGCATCTGTAAGGCCGGGATTGTTATGAACAATTGATTCAAAATTCGAAAGAAACAGCGGAAATGAGCGAATATCACCCGAAAATGGTACTAATTCGATAGGCGGTAATTTAGGCCTATTTTTATGCAAATTATTAATATCTCCGTGTGACGGACATGGTTGCGAATATTGCGATTTAATTCTTTTAATCCTGCTAGGTATACAAAGACTCGAATGCAACGAGGCTTTTATAATCAGGTTTCGCGGCGGGAATTAATGATAACAAACGAATATTATATTCATCTAAACATTTCTTATAATCATCGCGTAATGATTCTATCTGCGCGGACTCGTCAAGGAAACTTTCCATGAGCGCAGCGTTGTTATGAACGTTCAAAGACAAATCATAAATTCTTTGCACCATTTCGAATATAACTTCGCGTTTAGCTAACAACATGGATAACTGCGAATCATTTATATCTTCCGAATCATTAACATCCGAAGCGTCACTATCAGCTAACTTAGTCATTTTCTTAGGCGGCATTTTTAATAACAAAAGTAAATATTCAAACAGAGAATGTTACAATAAAAGTTACAATAACAAGTAATACGACCAAATAAAGTAGGTCAGTGACGCAAGCGTAATAAGAACCGAGTATGCACTATGCAATTACAATATGGTCGGATTATAACAGCGGATCGCGGAATGTAGGTACTCGATAAATTTCGAGTGCGGGTAGACCGTAGATAAATATGATGTAATATGTTCGATTTATAATGATTTTAGCGTTATAACTGCGGATAAACGATATGAATATAGTTTTAATAAACTATTTTAATAATAATATACGCGTAACTTATTGTCACGGGCGGAATAAAATATATTTTAAGCGGAAAATAATAGATGACGCAATGTCGATCTATGCGGTTATAGTTATTTCACAATGAATGTACTATTAAATCACTTATTAGGGCCTACAATGAGTATCCTAATAAGGGCGGGTTTAAAATATATTTTATATGAATAGTAGAAGACGCATTGTCGTTCTACGCGGTAAATTAAATAGTATTTCGCATTGAAGATACTACTAATACGCTTATTAGGGCCTACACAATGAGTATCCTAACAAGGGCGGTGGAATCATTAGGTAATGTACGATTCGTAAGGACTAACAATGGTTACTATCCGGCTCGAAGGACCAATCAATGGTCGCGCCAATATAAAAAATATACGCAAATATATTCTCGATATAAAGTGGACTGTATTTAGATCAACGTGGTGTTAGCAAAGAGGGGAAAGACGGGAACACACGGCACATACCTCGTCGGAGGGAGTAGCGTCCAGAACACACGCCGCGCCACGCGGTCAGGGTCCTCCAGCTCGCGGCGGGGAAGAACGGGTCCAGTCCAACACTCCACACAAACACACACGCGGCGGTGAGCGCGACCAAGGGCCGGGGCACGGAATACCCCGGTGATGTTACAAAAGCACAATGCCTGATGATCTAGAGAGCCTCGTGGAAGCTCTCCGGCGGTGAGTCCCGATCCTCGCTAAAGATCGGAGAGAACTATTGGCTGTCGTTCGTGACATAGGTAGGTCACGTGACGAGCGCTAAATAGCGCGCGATGATTGGTTGTGCTCGTATGTAGGGAAGGATGAAGGAATACACCACAAATAATAAACATTTAATTTCTACATTTACTATTTTAATTATATTGGCGTTACCAATATTATTTGCTTATATGTAGTTATTACATATACAAATACTACCGGTTCGCCCCGGCTTCGCCCGTGGTACCTACATGTTTACGTTTTTGTTCATAAAAACTATCCTATCTCTCAAGTTGAATCGAACTGCTCATGGTGTGCGAATTTTATTATAATCGGTTAAGTGGTTTAGGAGTCCATTGAGGACAAACATTGTGACACGAGATTTTTATATATTAAGATATACAAAAAATGACCTTTTACAGTCATAACAAGACGTTTCAAACACACGTCGTCGGGTCTAAATGAAATACCATGTGATTTTGAACGAAATGTATTTTTATTCCCGTCGTTTCCCTAACCGGTCGTTTTGAAGTTATGAGTCCTTTTATAGCGAGTAATAGCGCGTTTTCGTGACATTAATTGAGACATATTTTGTTGGCTACAAAGGTTTTACAGTTGTACAAGGAAATCATATAAAAAGTTAGTACGGTACGTCTCTTCGTTTAGCTTAAGCTAGGCTAGAATATGAATAGCTATCTATAGCTGTAGAAACGCTATGTGGAATAGGTAAATGAATCAGAAAAAACAAGGCAATATAACTTTTATACATTACTAGCTTTCCGCCCGCGGCTTTGCCCGCGTTTTCAAAGAAAAACCCGTTCCCGTAGGATTTCCGGGATAAAACCTATGTCCTTTCTCGGGTATCAAAATATCTCGATACCAAATTTCATGCAAATTGGTTCAGTAGTTTAGGCGTGATTGAGTAACAGACAGACAGACAGACAGAGTTACTTTCGCATTTATAATATTAGTATGGATGTACAGACTTTGCACATATTATAGAAAGTTATAATGAATTACCTAAATACCTAATCAACATTTTATAGCAATTTTTTATGTATTCATAATAAAAAATAGCCTTTTTAGTATTGCAAATTTCTATCGAATTGCATTGCCAAATTCATCCAAAGTTCTGAACGCTTAAAACAAAAAATAATTTTCGACTTTATTACATCAGTATTCAGTACTATCAATTTAATACACATAACAAATAGCCAATGCTATAAAAACAATAATAAAATAATAAAAATCAATGAACAAATTGTAACAGCCCTCGAACTGCTGAACAATAAGCGAGACAATGCAGCGAGTTGATAGTTAATCAGTCGTCAAGCTTCCGGCAGACAATGGGAAACAATGCATATTGCGCAGTTCGGATTATTGCTTTAGAGTTCCGTAGGTATTATTAATAGACCATAAGAAGAAAGTACTGTTTTTGGTAAATTATTTTTGTAGGTTCATTACATTTTTATGAAATTTTACCCATACGTAGGTAGGTAGGTAGTTTATTTGTTTCTATAATAATTTGTTTGTTTCTTTGAACATGCTAATCTTAGAATGTACTGGATCAATTTCGAAAATTGTTCACCTTTTGATAAGTACATGATCCCTGAGTGCTATAAGCCTATATATACCACGGACGAAGTCGGGGCGGACTCTAGCCTCTAGTTATTAATAAAAATGTTATCACCTACACAAATTGTTTCATTTATTTACCTTTAAAACATTCAATCAAAGAAAAATGGCTGACATTTCATAACCATTCGACGTAATAAATAAACACATGTTTATTTCACATAAAAGCAAAATAGAACCGTTAAAATTTCCGTCTGTTTGTCCCGTAATTTCCTTTGACGTTGGGAACGGTTTAACGACGTATATAGGTACTCTCTGCAAGTTTACAGCAGGATTAAAATAACAAGCGTGAAAATGAATATTATTTTATAAAATAGTATGTTCTTAGTACTATAATTAATGGTATAACCCATATTTTAGATTAACTGTTACTCTGGAGTGGTTGCATACATGTTTAGAAAGGGGTTGGAGTTTTGGGGCAAAAATGTTAATGCTAATTGTGATGAAAACACGTATTGCTTCTGAAAATCAAGTAGATATATTTAAAAAAATTTTCATCTACAAGTTATACATACAAATAAAACCAGATGGAATAACTCTTGAATTTTGAACTGAAAACCAAAAGTATATTACACTAGCTGTGCCCTGCGGTGTTACTCGCATTGCTCCGCTTCTGTTGGTCTTAGAATGATGATATATATTGCTCCTCGATAAATGGGCTATTTTTAAATGAAAGAATTTTTCACATCGGACCAGTAGTTCTTGAGATTAGCGCGGTCAAACACACAAACAAACTCTTCAGCTTTATAATATTAAGTATGGATTTTCCATGTTTTTTCATTTCTAATTCTTTATACAAGAAGGTACAAATAAGTATTTCTCACAGTAATATACTAAACAGAGCGCTCAAAAGAAATATACTTTAAAACAAATTCACACTTGACCTTTTTATTCAAGTGCGGTTCTGAATGATCCCCGCGGCTATACTTCACAAAAATATGAAGATTATAAATAAGTAATAATTTATTTGTATATAAATAGATGTCTTCAGATCAATGGTGCAATAGTGCAATGGTGAATGCAAAATTTGGTAAAAGGTTCGAGTATTTAATTGATTTTGTTAAGCCTGAAAAACAAATTCAATTCATTTCGTGTCTCGTGAATTTCATGTTATCGCGCGACAGCCGTTTCCTACATATTTCAATCCCCTATGGCCTTTTCATTTTGTTCTAGTGCAATTTTTGTAAACCAAATGTAGCTTACTGCATATTATAGATTTGTGAAGTTTTGTACAAAGGGGGCAAAGCCGCGCGTGGTAAGCTAGTCTATACATATAATAAATCTGTAGAAGGGTCAATTCTGTACATTGAAAATATTGAAAAAATAAATAGCAGGGGGTGTTACTGGATCGATACCAAACCCAAATATGTGATTAAAAAAATTTTTGTCTGTCTGTCTGTCTGTCTGTCTGTCTGTATGTGAAGACATCACGTGAAAACTACCGGTTCGATTTCGATGAAACTTGGTATAATTATACCTTATTATACTGGGCGTAAAATAGGATACTTTTTATCCTGGAAAAATACGTAGAAAAAAATTAATCTTAATTTTTCAGTTTTATCCATAGACGTTGCTCTGTAGAACCGCGAACACCTGTTGCGTATTATTATATGCCTAGCCGTATTTGGATCCAATAGATATTTATAAGATGTCATTGTCAGAGTTACTCAAAATGGAGAAATAAACCATTCACCGTTTCACGCGAAGACCGACATCCGCGCGGACGGAGTCGCGGGCGGAAGCTAGTTTTAAATAAATTCGTTGACATTTTCTCAAAAACGGATTATAATCTAACTGGAATTACTTAAGGCATCTTTTATAGACAATTTTCACGCTAAAACAAATAATTTATGCAACACAAAAGAAACATTCTTTGATTCACAAGAACATTCCTTAGTCGATCGTGTTTCGTATGTTTTGCGTATTTAGTTCATTGGTACTGGTTTCGACATTACAATTTTGAATGAAACATTGGCATTAATCTTCAAACACGCTGGATTAAAGGAAATTGTATCTGGCCTTCGTTTATTTAGGGACTTTCAACTTGTAAATTGGAAAAAGCAAATAAAAGGGTTTTGATATTTGTTGATGTGTTGTAGAATGATTAAACATTTGGGAATATATCGCAGTATTGTCTTCTTAACCTATATTTAGGTATTACTAGTTTAATTGCAAATACATTATTAATTAGTAAATTGAAAAGGTCTTTACATAGAGGTATTATGACTCGAAATAAATATTTGTTACATTTCAAACTTTTTATTTCTTGGACGATAATTTCCTAACGATTTTAGCTTTCACTGATTGTAACAGTAATGTTCAATAGTAGCAATTTAAGCTCCTTCTAGAACCTTCGACCTTTAACAAACTAAACTTTAATCATTACTCATACCCATAAATACTTCGAAATGATAACTGATAAATGAAAATCTGAATTGCATCGTCACTTAGT
Source organism: Colias croceus (assembly GCF_905220415.1). Classification (NCBI taxonomy): domain Eukaryota; kingdom Metazoa; phylum Arthropoda; class Insecta; order Lepidoptera; family Pieridae; genus Colias; species Colias croceus. The sequence goes on from NC_059560.1 coordinate 7,703,143, forward strand.
TTGTAGGCGGGTAACTTTATATTGCACTTTATTCTTTTAAGTTCACGCGTAGGAGCTTCAAGTGAAGTAACTATAAATATTTATTTATTCAGAACCTTGGTTTTAAGTAACTGGAAGAGATTTTTCAAGAAATAACCGTCAATCTCGTTCTTTTCTCTGAAGTTTTTAGTTTTATGTCAAAGCGCAAACAATTTTAGGAGAAATAGGACATGTTGTTTAGCATATTTTCTTGAAAGTGAAGGGAGAAAATAGGGACGTAATTGTGAAGTTTGTATTGTGAAATGTGAACAATTAACCTTCACATATTTAAATGTTAGTAATTTTTTTAATCTTATTTTTTTATATGAATTATAAAACTTATATACTTAGTAAGTACCATTACAGTTACGTAATGGCAAAGCGACATAGATAAGATAAATAAATCACACTATTTTCTTGACTCATCTAGTTTCTCTACTTTCATGTGAAAATAATACCTTTCCAAGGATCTTAGAAAAACAATAGACTGAAGCGTGGCCTCCGGGTGTTTATATTTCTTTGAAAAATATAAAAAGGGCAACAAAAAGAAAAATTTTAAGTCTATTTTTAATAACGGTAAATACTCTGGAAAACGTTTTTAATTTCTATCACTCTTTCTGGGAATTCTGATATTGATATATTTTATATTTTCAGAATCTTTGAGTTATTGGTTGAATCAACAGTTATTGTAAGTACTAGTCGCCACATGCTATTTTATTTTAATTATATTTCATAACTAGCTACGCTCCGTGGTTTCACCCGCGTGGCTCCGTTCCTGTTGGTCTTAGCGAGATGATAATATATCATAAAGGCTATATGCTATATATATTATATAGCCTATAGCCTTCCTCGATAAATGGGCTATTAAACACCGAAAGAATTTTTCAAATCGGACCAGTAGTTCCCTAGATTAGCACGTTCACACAAACAAACAAACTCTTCAGCTTAATAATAGTATAGATATATAAATCCCACTTATATTTAAAATGATTTTACCTATAAAAAATCGATCAGTGATATTAATCTGAAATGCTTTTGCTCCATACCGCACAAGGGGACACCGAGACAGATTATATTATTTAAAAATTAAAACTAGCAAGCACTGAATGTTAATAATCACATCGTTGTGTTAAATTAAATTTTAAAAACGATTTATAAATTGCTTTATTTAATCGTTCCTTTGATAAACTAATAGCGGGTTTAGCTTTTTGATTCCAGTAAAATCCTCGCTATTTTAAATACGAAATACAGAGTATAAAGACCATAGATTAATTTAAACACAATATAATGTAATGATAACATGATTTAATTGTGTAGGTAATTATACAGGGTGTCCCAGCAACGGTATACTAAGCCCCAAGGAGGTCTGAGTACGTAAAAAATACTTATAAAATTCCAGAATTCTTAAAACTCTATGTGTACACCCTAACAAGCAACCCGCTCAAATTTGCCACCAGCACGTGAGCTGTCGTTTAAGATTATATTTTCATAGACAAAATGCTCACATTAGCGAAGCGATAAATGGCTGCGCGAAGCTAGACACGAAAACATGGATTTTTGGTAATTTTGTTGTTTGAGTATTTTTTACGTGATCAGTGTATGCAAAACTACAACCCCCTTCGCGCTTAGTTAAGGTACCAATAGTGGGACACCCTGCATATATTTTTTTAAATATATTGTGTTCATAAGAACCTAAAGTATGTTTGTTTTCATAAATAAGGATAGAAAAAAAAATAATCTTGATGCAGAATAAATTTATTTAATTTCATATTCCGTAGTTTCATTTTCATATAAACAAAACCTAATTATAAATCTTAGACACATTACATAGTTACCTGTGATAGTTACAATTAAGAACTAATACGTAGAAAAGTTAATTGGAGGTTTTATTAATTGGAAAAAAATAGCACAGATACTAATTTCCACTACTTATAGTAATAAAAGTTAGTTTACACAAAAACGGCTGGACCAAAGAAAGTTGATACTCTAAAATGGTTTTGAAATATTCTTCTCGATTCCGGGAAATTGCTCTATTTTACAAATTGGAAAGTTTGTTCAAATGAAAGTTGAGATATATTTTTCTGTTGAAAAAACCGGATTCAGTTGAAATATGAAATGCTACGTACCGTTTAGATACCTAGAATCGTAATATTATCCATACTATAATATTATAAATGCGAAAGTAACTCTATCTGTCTGTCTATTACTCAATCACGTCTTAACTACTGAACCAATTTGCATGAAATTTGGTATAGAAATATTTTGATACCCGAGAAAGGACATAGTCTACTTTTTACTCTGGGAAATAGGATAGTTTTTAACCCGGAAATCCCACGGGAACGGGAACTATGCGGGTTTTTCTTTGACTGCGCGGGCGAAGCTGCTAAACTATATATTATGTATTGTATATTATATTATAGTGCATTGGGGAGTTTCGGATGTGGGGTAACTTCGGAAAATTATTGTGGATACTACCATACTACTACCATAAAAGTGAAGTCCCATGTCCCTTAGTGGGGTAAGGGGCAGATGCATTATACATCTGTTCCACTGATAGATTTTCTTTAGGGACAAGTAGGTGATCATGATCGTGTGTCCTGCCACACCGAGACATTTTTTTTCTTCGTCTCCTCCGGGAATCGAACCCAGGACCCCTCGGTTCTACGCTCACGCGTCAACCACTGCACCAAGGGGGCGGAACTACCATACTATACTGTAAGTATCGTGAAGGAATGACATGAAGATATTACGGTTTGATAATATAAGTATACGTATTTGCTTATTCAATCACTAGTTACATATATTAATTTAACATTGTATTTACCTCGTTGCGGGAATTACCCCAATGCACATTGCACCTTAATAAAGAATAATATAATTAGCAAGCTTTAAGAAGCTAGGCGGTTCTAATACGTAGGAACATGTATTAAAAGTTTTTTTTCAAGTGAATATATCTACTGTAAATAATGCGTAGAATACACTAAGTAGAACGTAAATAAATCTTAGAGAAAAAACTTCTTCTAAGGGACGATTTTTCAATCCTTGGTTAAAATTTATCCGTCCAATAAAGTTACACGAACATTTTAAAATGTCACCTGTAAACTGTCATATACGGACAATAATTAAAATACATTTTTGAAATGGTAGTTTAATACGTTATTCGATGAATAAGTTTTAACCAAGGATTGAAAAATCAGCCCTTAAACGATTAATTGTTGCCTATCATATCTAGTATGAAATAAATAATGTTTGAAATATGTAAATAGACACAAACTACACACAACAAGAACCGCAAACCAGTAGAATACTTGACACGTTTCTTGGATAATATTTCTTAGACTCAGGAACAATGTCGTGTGCTTAATAGTTGAGACTTGGCAGACGCCCAATCGATCTTACTTGCATGTATTTCAAGAAATTTACTATCTACAGATGTTAAGACCTAAGTTGTAATCTAAATAAGGATAGATGAATAAACTCTCATTTATGATTGTGTTAAAAAGCTCGTTATTTATATTTTAAACAATATTCTACTTCTAAGCAAAACAATTAAGTACCTAATAAATATTATTAGTACCTATTTATTACCTTTCTGTGAGACAGATAAGAGATAAAAGTGTGAAGTTATTTATTTCTGTTTTGATAGAAGATTTGAAGTTAAGAATCGATAAATGAAATAACATGATAATATAATTTTTGACTGTTTGATAAAACTATACATAAAATACTTAAGAAACGTTTCTGCATTATGAACATACAATAAAATCCTTCCCTTAAAACTTATGTAATATTAAAATATATGTATTAATCTGTAATAATGATGTAAATAAATATAACATTTAAAAGAAATCATGTTTGTCGTCTATTCATATCCATTTCGAGCATTGCTCCGAGCGTAACAAATTCGGAGAACTATCATAAAAATATAACAGTTTAATACATATAAATTTATCAAGTTATTTCATACGTAAAATAAACCTCGTTTATTCGAAACATCCCGGGAGCATTGTCAAGTATTACAAGATGTTTTGTTGAGGCCTTCAGAGCTATTGTGTATCGAGGGCTGAATGGGGCCGGATTGTAAGCATTGGTTTTTGGGGCCTCAAACACTCTAAATTATTTTTTTAATAATTATAATATAAGTTGTACTGTATTGAACTATAAATAAATTATAGTAGTTATGTTCATTATAATTAGAATAGTAAATCAAACTGCACTGATTTTACAAATTATAGATCAATTTATTTTTTGATAAAAAAAGTGCAATGTTCCGATTGTTTTCTATATTTATTCAGCAGGCGAATAGAAAGGATTAATGATGATTCATTAATTAACTTAAGTTGTATAAATCTGCTTGAAATAAAGTGTCCTTCTAATGTCTTAATGTGTTTGTCACTCTATACTTATCTACTTATCACTTAACTGAGATATACGTCTGAATTAAGTTTTAGTTTAACTAATACAAGATAAACGTATAGCTAGAACAGTTGTTTGTCTGATTTTCTGTCTTTCACCTGTGTAATACCGAATCTTGACAGCCACATTTCCTTCTTACTTAAGGTTAGTCTCCTAAATTAAATTAAAACTGGAGTATGTGTACAAGAAAAGCGATGAATGACTGAGAATTGTAATTTTAATTTCTACTACAAATAGTTTTACTATCTGTGCTAAATGTGTTTTATATTATTACTGTTTATTTAATTTTCATATGGTAGTTTTTTTTGGATAATAATTTCATTGATTCCGACTCAATAATCCTTTGCAACCTTCACATGCATTAAAACCTCTTTTACATAGACATACAAGTTTTATATTAATAACAAAAATACTTTCAGAGTAAGGGTAAATTTAATCTGAATTCACATCGTTATATATTGATCACTCAAAAATAATTCCAAATGCTTTATAATTTCCGCCAATCGCTCCGCTAAGTACCATGACCGGACCGTAACAGTTAAGATGTGTAGAACAAAGTGTAGGTATTTATCCCTGAAGCGGAGAAAAACCACTAAATAACGGTAAAAGCCGGAACGCCTTATAAGTGCTTCACTTTGATGTTCTGGCAGGAATTTTGGAGTTATTTTTTACGTATCGATACGATACAAGGTAATATAATGATTGACCCTTTTGGGATGGTCGTTTCAATGATTGCGTTTTATTTTACAAGAGTATTATGTAATGAAAGAAGATACTAAGGACGTTATAGCAAATTTAAAATGTTTTCTTCAACTGATAGTAAATTACACAAAACCCATTTTAGTTATTCAATTTTATTAGATTAAGGTGGAACTTTCTGCACACTTGGAAATAAGACTAAATAGTTATTTCGTTTTTTCTTATTATCTACATAATCGAAACGTTCTATGACATTATATAGTAATCATATATTAAGTTGTACGCTCATTAGAATTAAATATAAAATATCTTGTATAAGGGCCTCTAATCTGGGGCCCCAAACATTTAATAGCAAGACAGATCCCATCTTCACTGAATCTAGATTCTAGGCTTTGATATAACCTGCAAGGAATCTATTTCTGTCGTATTGAAACTTGGAAAATATAAAATGCAACAATGTTCGCAATGACACAAAATAAGAAGATTATGTGGAAATATCTCTACATTGAAAGAGATATTTATAGGCTGTGAATAAGTATTTTATTTCTGAATGAAAATTTTCTTTTAAGAGGTATTTTATAGTAGAATAGCTATTAGCAGATACTAATAACGAAGACGTTTCTTGTTGTTTTGTTTTAAAATGTGTATTTGGCTGTTTTTGTGTTCTTGGTAAAAAAATATACCTATTGCAGACTTTGCAGATGATAAAAATTTTACACAACCTTCAATTTAAATTAAAATAAGGAGGACGACTGTATAACAAAACTGTACTGTACAACTAAATATAGAGAACTATACAATTCATTTTTATATTATAGGTATATTTTCTCAGTTGCATTGTTTTATTAATTAATAATTTAATTATCTTTGTTATTGCTATAAAATACTCTTAAAATATTAATTTAAACATCATTCCAATTTTATCTAACAAAACAAAAGTGTATTGAAATAAAACACGGTTCCGATTGAAACATTGGTAATATTATGTAATCCTTTGAAAATCAAATATGAGAGACAGCTTTATGTTCATTCGAGCAAAAACATGAATGAAATGAAAATGTTTTTATTCGTTTCTATTAGATATGGAAATAAAATCGTGTATGAATAAAATATAACGTTTACATACAAATTCAGTTTAATATAGTTTAAATTAAATGTATAAATAAATGTAAATACGCATTAAATAGCATAACAAGTAGATATATTACTCCGATTATGAGAAAATAGTAGTATCTATTCATTTATTATATTATAATTATTGTAGTGTGGATTAATACATAGTAGACTACTTTTTGTGTAGAAACGCGAATGAAGCCGCGGGTTCCAACTAATAAACTTTATAGTTCACTATGTACTTGTATCTGCTATAGTTTAAACTATATCGTGTTATTACATTATGGAAGCAAATATGACATCTATATGTTACAGTCCAAGTAATAAATGGGGACATTTTTCATAAATCCCGGAAATAGAGCACAACTCAACAGCGCGACCGTGGCTTGACTATGACGTATCAAATGTCAAACCTAACCATATTCATTACGCCGCTAATATTTATGTTCTAAATATGTTACCATTTTTCAGCATACCCGGCCATTATGTAAACTTACCTATTTATTGCTCTATCTCTACCATACAGTTGAATTACTGCAGTAAATATCGTAAATTTCCATTGGATTTATTTTACCTACACTAATAATATAAAGCTGAAGAGTTTGTTCGTTTGAACGCGGTAATCTCTGTAATATTGGATAAGTACTTGATTCCTGCTTTTGGCTATTAATGAATGAATTCTATAGTGTACACATCAAAATTAAAATATGCAAATCCAGAATTTGGCAAATAGCCCATATAATATATTATGTATCACTTCATTAAATTATCAACATGTAAATAAAATAATAAATAAATAAAATCTTTAATGAACATGTGATGTTTATATTCAGCTAGAATCAATTTTATAAGGAATCTTAATTTAAATACACAAAGAAACATCACGCTTACGTCAGTTTGTATCGATAGCAGATTCTATTCCTTTGCGTTTTGACGTTCGTCTCGGCTCTCTGTTACTGAAACGACTAACACAGTTTTTATTATGTAATAGTATTATTAAAATATTTACATATGTTTTGCAAGTGCCCTTTGTAATAAGACGTATGTTTGTCTCTCTTTACCATAACAATGTTTTGTTTTAATTAAATTGTGCTTTCTAAACTATGTAAATTACAAACTTGGAATTGAAGATGTAATTGTAATCTATAACTGAGTTCCATAAAGAGAAATTACCAATTTTGCTCACACATACAAGTTACTTTATTAAATAACTAGCTTACCGCCCGCGGCTTCGCCCGCTTTGTCTAAAACCTAATAAATTATATACTAAAACCTTCCTCTTGAATCTATCTATTAAAAAAACCGCATCAAAATCGGTTGCGTAGTTTTAAAGATTTAAGCATACAAAGGGACATGGACTGATGGACATAGGGACAGAGAAAGCGACTTTGTTTTATACTATGTAGTGATTACGCTTATGAAATAATTGTACGAAAATTAGTTTAGTAGCCAAAAAGTTTATATTCGATTTCAAGTTTATACCTACCTTCTATGTTATACAGACAGAGATACAGATATAAGTTTTATACTTCCAGAAGCATGTTTTTATAAAAGGCATTTTATGTAACACAAACCTCAGGTCCCTCTCAAATAACTTTTAATTATTTATACAAATTTTGTTTATAAACAAGCATTTTCAATATAAACATTCATTACATCGATTGTATTGAAAGCTGTTATTACACAAACATATCAATTTTAATTATTTTTAAAGTACCTTTGATGTATATTAAAATCGGAACTGCACATAAATTACAACCCAGTTCATTTTCAAACGTAATGAGAAGTACGGTTAGCAAATAAACACAACATTCATTTATAATTAATTTGAATAAATTACTCGACTCCTATCCTATTTGACGTTTCCAGTATCGTTTCAAATGCATAAGTGTTAAGCTATTACTGCTAAGTACCACGAATCGTGTATCAAATGAAAACATTGAAATGTCACACGAGTATACAAACTCACACACACACACACACATATAAGACACAGTAATTCGATTCGATTCGGGTGTAAACTACATCAAAAGATCCTCCTTACACCACCTTACACACGTAAAATCTGACTCTAAAAAAACTGCACGCAGATAACCTCCCTTGACCTCCACGTACTAAATTAAAAACAAATCCGTCAATCATATCTGTCACAACATCTACCATGTGTTGGAAATTAATAAATTAATAGTGAGTATAAAATCGTAAAAATGAAGTTCATGGACAGATTACCAACGGTAATCAGCTGTTGTTTCTGCTGTTTCTTGAGAGCTGGCACTGTTATGATTGCCTTGTTCTGTTTTGTAAGTTAATTTCGATTTATATAATACTAGCGGTCCACCCCGGCTTCACCCGTGGTACATATTTCGCAATAAAAGGTAGCCTATGTTCTTTCTCAGGGTCTAAAGATTGTCTGTGCCAAATTTCATCAAAATCGGTCCAGTAGTTTATGCGTGAAAACCATACATACATACATAATTACAAACCTTTCCTCTTTATAATATTATGTTTTACGTTACTTTTTTATGTTACTTTATATATGTTTCATGATATATCTTGCAAAAATAATAAGTCTACTATCTATTCGCGCTTTGTAAGAAACTTTACAAATAATATATTAAAACCTTACTCAAGAACCACTCTGTATATTAAAAAAAAGCCTCATGAAAATCTGTTGCGTAGTTTTAAATATTTAAGCGTACAGCGACTTTGTTTATACTATGCACTATGTAATGAAGTGATTAAATATGCTCTATAACAACTAGACCAATTTTGATGAAATTTCAAGTGTTGTACTTGCAGAACAACTTTTGCCGGGTCAGCTTGTAAATTGTAAAACTATTTTAAATACTCATATAGTCTATTTTGCTTTCACAATTACACAGTTAAATTCATTCTGTTGAATTTGGCTTTAATTAAAGATCAAAGGTCAAACGTGCGGCAGTTTTAAATCCCCAAGGAGTCGAAATGGGGGATGGAAATTTGTGTGGAAATTTTATTTTGTTTTTTCTTGTACTGTGCTATAAATAAAAATGTTATTTTTGTTTCGTAAACACAATAATTGGAACTGGAAAAATCCAGTTGATTGCTTTGAACAGTATCAGTGGTATTGTTTTTCAATTTTATACAAATCGTTTAGGTACGTAGTTTTTAATAATAATATAATAATATAAGCCTTTATTCAGACACAAAATATGATACATAATATAATTAAACACTTATTTTGACGACTCTGATGAGTCAATGACACCAACAACACGGTCTGTTTGCCCAATCCTGGCAAAGGCCTCCTCCATCTTCCTCCACTCTATTCTGTCAAGTGCTTTCCTTGACCATGTTTTTCCAGCTATAGCCTTAATTTCATCCTCCCATCTTCGAAACTGCTTACCTCGTTTCCTTTTCCTATTCCTTGGGTACCAATAGATGATATCTTTGCTCCACTTATTAATACCTCTTATTGTATGATCAGTCCATCTGCATTTTAGCCTTCTGATTTTAGTTGTTACATCTTCAATTTTAGTGCGTTTTCTGATAGTTCTGTTACTTATTCTTCATCCAGTTTTTAATAGGGTATAACTATTTCAGTTTTTAACGCCAGTTCGTAACTTCCTGATTGATGAATTCAGATTCAGCAATGCCTCATTCAATAAACCAACTTAAAACCCATAAAGTCTACCTACCTATCTTTGTGTAAAGATGCATATAGATCAAGCGAGCGAATGCTCATTCTAACCCCACTATGTCAAATTATTTTAGTGTAAAATGGCAGCATTCTTTCGTTGTTCTGTGCGTTCGAAAATATTCTATGCAATGTTTTAATACAGAACAACACTGAATACGAGTTTTCGTTTACTCTACAAGATCACGAAAGAATAATCTTGCTCTAGCTCTAAGTTCGTTTGCTCTACATGCAAAGTTTCAATTATTTTCAAGTCAATGTTAATAATACTCCACATTGATACAAGCTCGTCTTTACGTAGTATCTGTTCTAATACAATGTTAAATTTATGTTTTACGATAGGGTCTTCTACCAAATACTCTATTTATAGAAAAGATAGAAGTTGATACATTCAATAAATATTATTTGTGTTGATATATTTAACAATTATTATGATTGTATTTTATTTACGTCTTAAACTAACTTATCCTACGAATCTAAAAACCCACTTTATTACATGTATAATTCCGGGCAGATCTAAATTATACATATAATATTATCACTAGCGGTCCGCCCCGGCTTCGCCCGTGGTACATATTTACATTTTCTCTACATAAGAACCATCCTCGTACTTCAAGGAATATTATAAAAAAAAAATTAACAAAATTGGTTCAGCCGTTCTCGAGTTATGCGCTTACCAACACATTTTGCGATTCATTTTTATATGTATTATAGATTATTATTTTTTGTAAATCTGATTGTTATTGTAAAATTTAAATGTATGTGATATGATGTGATTTAAATATAATTTGACCTATTGTATTGCAAATATATATGAAAAAATGTATTGGTATAAATGATTCGAATTTGAAATTTGTGCTGCAGTTTGCGGGGCTGCTCTTTGCGCCCAACGTGAACCACACGCGCGGCTTCTGGGACATGAACTCCGTGCTGTCGTACTACAGCACCGCGACGGAGAGCGCAGTGCAGGTGCTGCTCGGCGCCGTCTCCGTGCTGCTCTGCTTCGTCAGCGTGCTGCTGGCGATCGGCGCTCTGTGTGTACGTGAACAATCCAACAACGACCTGATGTTGGTGTCGCTGTTGATGTTGCTTTTGACGACTTTCACTTATAGATAGCTGACGTTATAAGGAAAATCTACTTTTTATAATGACACTAGCTGCGCTCTGCGGTTTCACCCGCGTGGCTCAGCTCCTGTTAGTCTTAGCGTGATGATATATAGCCTATAGCATTCCTCGATAAATGGGCTATCTAACACTGAAAGAATTTGTCAAATCGAACCAGTAGTTCTTGAGATTAGCGCGTTCAAACAAACAAACAAACTCTTCAGCTTTATAATATTAGTATAGATTTGTATAGAATACTAGCGGTCCGCCCCGGCTTCGCCCGTGGTACATGTTTACATTTTCTCTACATAAGATCCATCCTCGTACTTCAAGAAATATAATAAAAAAATAATTATCGAAATCGGTTCAGCCATTCTCGAGTTATGCGCTTACCAACACATTTTGCGATTCATTTTTATATATAAGACTAGCGGTCCGCCCCGGCTTCGCCCGTGGTACATATTCACGTTTTCTTTACATAAGAACCATCCTCGTACTTCAAGGAATATAATAAAAAAAGAATTATCGAAATCGGTTCAGCCGTTCTCGAGTTATGGAATTACAACGAAAAGTGGCATTGATTTTTATATATTAGATTAGATTATATTATAAAAAAACATAAAGCTTTATATTATTAGTATAGATTTGTATAGATTAACATTATAAAAAAAACATTATGATTAAAAGGAAAAAAAGCCCAAAATTCCTTCTAGAACCTTCCAGCGCTCATCGAGATCTACCAGTGGGGTGTTCTCTTCTACGGCTGCACGGTATTCTTGCTGTTCGCCATCTTGGATGTCTTCTGTTTCTTCGTGCATAGCAACTGCGTGGTGGCGGGAGCCGTTCTGCTCGGCCTCATGGTTGTTATTGTTCTTTGTAAGTACACCTGGCGTTTTAAACTATATTAAAGGATATAAATTGATATTTGTATTCAAGTAGACTTTTTTTGCATTTGATTTTTGAATCGTCAAAGTGCAGACATGAATACATACATTGTTATGATTTTTAAAGAGCTATTCTCGGTTCTTCTATGTAGAAACTGCTGTCCGGTGGTGTATTATTATTTTTCTGTATTTAAAGATTCTAAACGAAGTCTAGTTGAATAAATACATGTTTGAGTTTGGAATGATTTAACACTCGTTCGGAAAGCAGTCTCTACAGAGAGCAAGAAACTCAGTAGTTGCTCTTTTCAAATTTAATTAATTTCACAAAATTTATCATTTGAAATGATGCCAGAAAACTGTCCAGTCCATTGTTGGACAGAATGCTATAACTTGGCTGGTTTGAAGAATGCTTTTCCGCTGATGGGACAAATTGCATTACAAACCTTTCCTTATTGATGAAAAATATTTGGCAAACGCAAGTCTTTATTTATTTATTTATTTATTTATTTATTTATTTATTCAGGGCCACTTACAAAACATACACCAATAAAATAACAGATATACAAGTTACAAATATATATAGCTAAGTGTTGTTTTACTTAAAAGTTGCCACGGCTTGTTAACGGACAAAAATAAAAGAAAAATATACAATTTATTCAAATGACTAAATGACTATTTTGATAATTAACAAAATAAATCTTAGTTAAAAAAAAATACATATTTAATTTTAATACAACTGCAGACTACATTAAAAATAAAATTCATTAAAATATAAACATTTAAATTCATAAAAATCAGTAGGGAATATAAAATATAACTTAATCCACATTTAAAAAATTAATATCACAGCAAAATAAATAGGCACATTTAATACAATAAGCAGGTAGGTAATTAATTATAATCTGACTAATATGTACATTAATCCATTAGTCTAAACAATAAAACGTAAATTTCAACTACAATTAAAACCAATTATTAACAGTTATTAACAGTGTAAATAATGTATAATATGAGAATGTAAATAGAGTAAACCAATAAAAATAAAATCAATAGTAAACACAAGGCAAACACACAAAACTTAACCGAGACCAATGATGTTAATCATGAAACAAATGAAGCAACAACATTATTTTTGAATTTTGGAAGACTGTCTGAGAATATGTCTATGTCTATTGCACGATCTTTTGACAACTTGTTATATTGTTTTAAGAGCCTATTCATTGTGGCATTCTGACCCAGGTTGGTTTTAGATATTTTGGTCGAAAAAGGGGCGTATTTATCTACACGGGGCATCCTCGAAGGTGCGTTAATATTTATTCTCTCAATAAGAAACGGGCAGTCCAACAAACCATTAACTAATTTGTACAAAAAGCTCATGTCCAATAACTGTCTCCTGTCCGATAAACGATGGAGATTAAAGTGTTTTAATTGATTTTCATACGTCGTTAACAATTTTACTTTATTGCATTGATACGTTAGGTGCCACAGGAAACGTTTTTGGATTTTCTCTAGACGCTTAATATGTACCTCATAATGCGGTGACCAGACTTGAGAGCAATATTCAAGACCGGGTCGAACTAGAGCCGAAAAAAGTTTGATCTTAGTTTGTGGTTTCCTGAATTCTTTTGTGTTTCTGATTACAAAGCCTAGCATTTGAAAGGCTTTATTTGCAACAGTGTCGATATGGGTGTTAAATTTAATTTTATTATCAAAAACAACTCCGAGATCTTTAATAGTGGTTACCTCTTCCAATATCTTATTATTTATAGTGTATGTCTGTGTGTTACTGAGTGTACTTCGCGAAAAACGTATATACTTGCACTTATCTATGTTCAGAGCTAAACCGTTTGTCAAACACCAGTCCACCAAGCGATTTAAGTCAGCTTGTAAATAAAGAGCATCGTCTTTATTATTTATTTGTTTTGCGAGTTTGAGGTCATCAGCGTATAGAAAACATTTACTGTATTTAAAAAGTGGTACGACATCGTTTATAAAAATATTAAACAGGATTGGTCCCAAAACCGATCCCTGGGGAACGCCTGATAGGTTTGGAAAAGGTTGAGACGAATATCCGGCAACAACCACCCTCGAAATCCGACCGTTTAAGTATGAGGAAAACCAATTCAGCAAGTTTCCTGTGATACCAAAAGAAGAAAGTTTGTGAATTAGAGCCTTGTGGTCCACGGTATCAAAAGCTTTGCTTATATCAGTATATATGGTGTCAACAGGGATATTAGCGTCTACTGAATCCGTCAAAAAAGTCGCAAACGAGGTGAGGTTCGTTGTCGTGGATCGAGCTTTGTGGAAACCAAACTGTTGGTGTGAAATCAATTGTTTTATGTGCCACGTTATTTTTGGTCTTATCAAAATCTCGAACAATTTGCCAAAGACAGGTAGTATAGAAACTGGCCTATAGTCCGTCACAGATGTTGAGTTACCACATTTGGGAATGGGAACAACCCTAGACTCTTTCCATGCACTAGGAAAGATACCAGAAGCTATTGACTTATTGAATATCATTGAGAGGGGTAAGGAAAGGGCGACATGACATTCAACCGCAAATAAAGAAGGTAAACCATCGGACCCGGCTCCTTTATTACGGTCTAACTTTTTTAGGCCAATACGTACGTCACTTTCCGAAAAAGACAATTCAGCTAGAATATTGACTAATGAAGAACATTGTAAATTGGAATCATGATAGTGTAATGAAGTGGTAGAAGGCGATTTATAGACAGATGCGAAAAAGGATGCAAAGAGATTGGAGATGTCAGAACCATTAGAGGCCTGCCTGTCACCTAGATACATTGAAGAAGGATAGGTACTTTTATTTTGGCGCTTGTTTTTCATATGTGTCCAAAATAATTTTGGATTTTTTGATAAGGAATCCTCAATGTGCTTTATATAGTTCTTATAACAAGATTCGATTAATGATGCACAACGCTTTTTCAGTAGCAAAAAAGAAAGCTCATCCAAAGGGTTTCTGTACTTAATAAATCTTTTTCGTATTTTATATTTTTCATTAAGCAATTTTATAAGTTCTCTGCTGTACCAACAGGGATATTTTTTATGTTTGGTCTTACTTAAAGGTACATGTTTCACGATGACACTTCTTATTATTTTATAAAAAATATTTACCATATCGTTTACGTTCGTTAGATTTGCAAATTCATTAATCCAAGATATAGAGTTGAGTTCGCACATAATTTTATCAAAATCTGCTTTGTGGAAGTTATATTTATCACCAGGAGTTTGGGATGGAAGACTTGGACTACTGTAACAAGACAAAACAAACTCCAGGGGCGGATGGTATTGGTCAATATTGCTGCTAAGCACATACTTGCTTTCCTGCATATACTCAACGGTCTCTGTCGATAGAATTAAGTCCAGAATTTTACCTTGGTGATTCAATACTGTATTATATTGTTTTAAATTATTTAAAGCTGCAAAATCGATTAATGTCTGCCCGAGTGGACCAGGTAGAGAACAATGATGAGATGTGATATTTTTATCATTAGGCCATAGTACCGAACTTAGATTAAAATCACCAATTATTAAAATACTGTCGCGAGATTCTAAAATACGATTAGTGTTGTCAATAAAATGCTCAAGGATATGTTTTTGAACGGGGGGAGGTATATACACAGCACATATGCATAACTTATTTAAACAGTCTCGATTTCTATACAAATCAAGTTCAACCCATAGATCTTCGCAACCGCTCTCAAGCTGAGTTAATCTACGAGACTGGAAGCGCTTAGATATGGCAATCAGAACGCCACCACCTGATTTATTTTTGTGATATAAACTAGTTTCTCGGTCACGTCTATATGCCACATAGCGATCGTCAAATAATTCCGAGTCAAGTATTGTGTGGTTTAGCCAAGTTTCACATAGTACAATAACATCATAATCACAGCATAAAACGTTTCTATACAAATCTAATGTTTTAGTGCGCAAGCCTCTAACGTTTTGAAAGTATACATTTAGGGACGAGAATTTAAACAGAATAAACAGTCATAAACAAATGATTAATTTAAAAAAGAATAAATAACCAGTTACAATACATACAATTACTGATTACACAGACTATCTAGAGTTCCTGCGCTACGAACATGGATATATTCTGACGTATCGGTTTTACGCATATATATGCGGCCGCTGCGCACCCATACGTGTTTATAATTCAATTCCCTGGCTTTGAGGCGAGCTGCAGCATGAAGAGCCTTGTTCTCGGGGGATAAATTTTCGGTGACGTATATAGCCGACTTTTTATTTTCACCAAGACCCAAAAGACTGGAGTTCAATTTATTGTCAGGGTTTTGCTTGTTGTATTTTACGGTGGCTGCTAGAAATGTATCACGAAGACGGGGACTGCTCAGCCGAACCAGAATAGCACGGGGCCTCAAGCTTTTAGGGTCTTTCTTAGCGATTCTACTACAGTAAGATATGTCTGTATCGTTTATGGGGCATGCCACTACTTTGCTTAGTTGTTTTACTACTGTAACCAGGTTTTCGGACTTATGCTCGGGTACACATTGAACTTCTAAATTTGACGATCGCATGAGTTGGTCCAGCTGGATGCATCGCGCGGAGATGGTTGAGAGCTCGCTTTTTAATGATTCATTTTCTTTCTTTATACGTTCGATATCAATTTTGTATGACTTTATTTCGGCATTTAAATTTTCGAAGTGACTATTCATAAAAGAAATCGATTCGTGAAAATTTCGAATATCATCTTTCATTTCGCATAACTGGTTATTTATATCACTCTTAAAGTCCGCAATGCAATTAGTGACAGACATACGTAGCTCTTCTTTTATAATACTACGCAAGTCCGAGCGCGATATACAAGACGATCCGCAAGTATTCGCATCCTTATTCGCGCGTTGCTCAGCAGTACCACGCTTAGCAACGTTGATGTTAGAACGCGAGCCGACGGCCGGATTTGGCTGTCCGAACATTGCATTATTAAAAAAATGTAGTAGGTAGTGTAGAATTATTGATAAGTGATTTTATAAAAATCACTTATAATTTGTTTTGCACGTACAGTACAGTCAGTATGCCGCAAAGTGTGTAAGCACAGTCACGCGGTGAGGTCATGCGCACAAGCGGAGCGGTGAGTCATAAGCGGAGCGACTCAGCGAGTGATCGGCTTAGCAACGCGTTTAAATTATAACTTTTAACTGCACTTAGCTGATATTACTTTATTTATACTGCACTGATTTTAAGAATTGTTGTAGCACTTTAACGATTGTGATAAGTGATAACTGAGACTATGTGGGATAATTATAAACTTGCGAGTAAAAAGTAAGTTACATGAAAAAAGACTACGCGACGTGTGGACCGTAAGGCGCGACGGCGTTAACGGTTATGTCTTACATATAATACTTAGGTTGTCTTAATTAATTTTATCTAAAAACTAGCTGTGCCTCGCGGTTTTACCCGCAGTGCTCTGCTCCTGTTGGTCTTAGTGTGAATATATATAGTCTATATACTTCCTCGATTGTTGGGTTATCTAACACCGAAAGAAATTAAATTGGACAAGTAGTTCCTGCGATTAGCGCGTTAAAACAAACAAACTCTTCAGCTTTATAATATTAGTATAGATATGCATATATTACACAACCAGATCAACTCAATAATATAAGTAAATAATGTTTCAGTGACAATGTACTTCATGATCGTGGTGAACAGCCTCCGGATGTCGATGAAGTATCTCAATACTGAGGAATTTGTCTTGTGATTGTGTGCTGTAAATATTTTAGTAAATTTATTTTGAATTTTAATGCTTTTATTGTAGAGTTGTTATTCCCAATTTAACATAGTATGATGTTTGATAAAAAGTAGTGTAATTTTTTGGAATAAAAAAATTATCATTATAGGTTAATCACTATATTGTAGTATATAAAACAAAGTCGCATCTGTGTCCCTATGTCCCTTTGTAAGCTTGAATCTTCAAAATTACGAAACGGATTTTGATGCGGTTTTTTTACATAAATAGATATATTCAAAAGGAAGGTTTTGGTATATAATTTATTAGGTTTTAGACAAAGCAGGCGAAGCCGCGGGCGGTAAGCTAGTAAGATAATATAAGGAAAATAAAAATACAAACTTACTTTGAAAATTTAATTGGAGCTTCAATATTGCTAGTACTTAATAGTAAATAAAAACAGGAAAAATATCTTAAAAGTTTTGCGTTCCCATAAGAATATTTACTTATATTTTCCCTTTAAAGTCTATCGAAACGGAACAAAAGATGCTTGTTGTGTGAATGTTATGCTAAGCTCACCGAAGTCGGTAATTATGTTACTGTGTTTAACAAACTTGAATGTTTATTTTGTATTCCATAATAAATATTTTAAATGCGAAACTATCTGTCTGTCTGTCTATACTTCACGCCTCGACGCCTTCACGCCTTCAGTGAACCGATTTGAATGAAATTTTGTACAAAGATAGTTTGAGACCTGAGAAAGTGTATATTGCGTAAAATTTAATTTTTGACTCTTCACTGGTCATTATAATGATACTTGGTATACCAAAACTGAATTAATAGTTCATCTAGTTTCAACTAAGTTAATTAAAAATTCGTTATTGTCTCAAACAAAGTCTACTTTACTATCTCGTGTAATCTAATGCCTATTCAGATTTCAAAGGAGAGGAAGTTGACGTTATCATTGTCACAGAACTTTTCCATTTATTATCTGTGACCTCAAGACGTCAAAGTGACAAGGGCACTGCCAACTGCCAAGTTCCAAAATGTAGCCGTTTTATTATTTTGGATTATTTAAGTGAAACAGAAATCGTGATCATGTGTGAGATATTTCCCGAGGTGGATAGTTGTTGCATGGTGGTCTCGTTGCGAGTTGGGATGCTGTTCATATCTGTACTGTGTATTGTATGTCTCCAATGATTGTTTACCTGTACTTATATAAGAGTTTGTTTGTACGCGCAAATCTCAGGAACTACTTGACCGATTTCAAAAATGTTTTCCCCGTTGCATATGTTCGTGATCGTTAACACGTATAAATCGCTATCTCTACACCACATAGTAGGTATAAAACAAGTTTCGTTGTCTGTTTGTTCCTATGTATGCTTAAAACTACGCAAAAGATTTTGATGCGGTTTTTAAAAGATAGAGTTCCTTAGGAAGGTTTTAGTATATTATTTATTAAATTGTTAAGTATATTATATATACGTGTTATGTGTATATGTAAATGTAGATAATAAAATGCCTAAATTATTGGAATCAAATCCTATAATAACCATCATATTTAACGATAAATGTACCAAATTACCCTCAGAACAGCCACACAAAGTTTCACACGTATAATAATAGAGATGATTATTGTCCCGTCTAGTTATTTTATGATTACTGAGTCTTCGAAACTTTATGAATTCCTAACGTAGAGTCTGTGGGTAATTAAGAGTCATTATGTGTTTTTATATGAAAGTTCATCAAATTAGACATATTTAGCGTGATTAAGTTATAACATGAAAAAGCAGCAAGAAAAATTTCGTTAAATATTGTCTTATTCAGTTTGTCCAATAAAAATAATTTTAAATCGATGTAATTATTAAGGCCGTGTACGCGGTCCGTGCGCTGTTTGGCTCAAATATGTGATTTTTCAAACCAGATTGTCCATCAACCACTTATCTTACAAACATATGAATTACTAATAATTTTAGGAAATTTTATTGTCTATATAGTTAGTTAAGAGTTTTTTTCAATTAATACAGTATTTGTGAATACCATCAAGATAACTGAGCCGATGATTACTTGATTTCGCTTTTAGTGTCAATTTCGAAGCTAAAAATATCTGAAATCGCTGACAGATCTAACACACAATTTTTTTTAACTAACTGCAAAAATCCTTATTAAAATAGTTAGTTAAAAGATTTTTTTATTTTGGACTCCTAACTTACGAAATTAAAATCCGAACAATGTGAATTTTTTTAGAAATTATAGTCGACAAAATGATTATTTTCACCAAGATATTTGACTTAGTTTAATATAATTTTTACATATTGCAATAAAAGAACGTCTTACTTATAAGATAAAATTTAAAAAATCAACTAAGGTACCTCTATTATTTTTCTACAATTTTTTTTAAAGTACTATAAAACACTGCGCGCGACCCGATTAAAATCAGTCGGCAGCGAGCCTTTCCAGAGAGAGGACATGTTGCTCGGCGCTCTCCTGTGGACTTATGCTGTTCATAGTAAAAGGATAGCGCAAGCCGCGATCTATCGTAATAGATCGCGGAGATTTTGACTTGCGTTAAATTGAATAAGCCCTCTTAATGTACGTATAATAACATATTAAAAGACATTCCTAAAAAAAAATCACATATATTTTAGTCTTATAAAACATTGATGGATTCGAACCCGCTATATTCAAGTAATTTTACAGATGACAGGCGTGATAACGCTCACTGTGATGGAGCAGTCTTCAAACATTAATGCTAATAAAGTACAAAACGTCTCACATATTCAGAGTAAGTAATATCCGCTTAATAATATTATTTAATAATAATAATTTAATTAGCTTCTTTTAGAGGCCATCAAAACGTTTGTAAAAAAGACCTTTATCGATTCTTCAAACATAAAATATGTCGTGATTAAAAAAAACTATTTTTAGAATTTCATTTATTTAATAAAATGGATCGTTTGAACGCTATTAGTAAATAATTGTTGTAGTTGTAATAATTCTCTATCTTTCATATTATCTTTACTGGTTTCGAAGCTGATAGATTTTTTTGTTTGAACGCGCTAAACTTTCAAAGGAGGGAATAAAAATTACCTTATTGCATAACCATAATATTATGTACTGTATACCTACTAAGAGCTATTTTTCTCGAAGTAATGAGGGTGAAACTGTGGGGCAAGGCTAGTAACTAAAAAAAAAGACGTGTGGCACTCGGGGACTGCCGCGGTAAAGCTATTGCATAGCATGCCTTCAAGCCACACCTCCGGGCCCGTCGGAGTGGGGAGCGTGAGGTTTTTTCGTTACGGAATTTCTCAATTCGGTCCCCGCACTCAAGGCCCGCGATAGAAGCTATGCAATAGCTTAATAAAATAAAAAAACTGATCCCTATTTCCTGATATGTACTATGAAATAACCAAAAAGACGTATTCTGTGTCTCACAATAAAGACACAGTTATAAAAAACAGAGAACTAATATTCATTACAGAACCAGAACAGGCGGTATCACAAATCGGGCTGGTCATTCCGAGCGGCATTTCCACGATGGCCACTGTCTTCATTATAACCGGGCTCATATTGTTGTTCGCTACGTTAATAGTAAGATAAATTGTTTTCATTTGTAGCTAAATAAAGAAAATAAAGCTTTCCGCTCGTGCAGGTATTGTTTAGTGCTCGTTTGTATGAAATTTATTGGAGCAGATATGTATGTCTAACTAAGAAAAATCAGGTGAGTTAAATTTTAAATAATCTGTGTCGCTAGCGCTAAATAATATGAACTTTAACTTAAATATTAATCTTCTACGGAATTTAAAACTTTTGAACGTAAATATGTATCTAAGTGTATGATTTTTTTCAATAGCGGTTTCAGTCTTTTTTATGTTTATCTAGAACAATATAAAAAATCAAATCTACATAGAGTCGATAAACTTGAACAAATTTTGATTCGATTTCGAGGTGTTTTGTTTCACTATAAGAATCAAAAATAAAGCTTCACTTTTTATTGTGTACGAGTCATATAAAAAACAAAAAAAGTGTGTTACTATTCTAAATAGTGTCCAGAACTGTGCCAAATTTCAACCTAATCAAATTTCCATCGTTGAAAATTGACTCATGAATGTTTAATTAAACATTCGAAACTAACTGCACTGCGATTTTTCATCACAATAAAGTGTGTTTTAGCCATTTTAAAGCTTTATCAACGTAGAACCGCTTGAAATTATTGGAGTCACGTATTTATCGGCTGGAGATCACTGGCAGAATTCAGACTGCTTTTACTTTGCTATTAATGATTTTCCTGAACTATTTTCTCTAAATACTTTAGATTGTTCTATTTATCGCAATATAGACTAGCTTACCTATAAAAAGTAAATGAGTAGGAGAAAATTTAGAATTTAAAAGCTTCGAAGCCGTTTCTAATCAAGTCACTTTATGCACCGATCCTCGTTATGGACATGTTTTTCACGTTTATTCGACTACCTCACAGAAGAATGTACTACTTATCAATGTTTAGATTATTCACCATAATTGAGTCTAAATCTTCCACTTCCTTCTAACATTCGTTCGTGCAATTTAATAGCTTGAGAATCTTTATGAACCTAAAGGTGTTGAACCACGTTTAAAGGAACTATTTTATGAGACCTATCAATATATATAACTACATATCTAATATAGCATCATATTAAGTACCTATTTTATAAGACCTACAATTAATTATACTTTAATTGATTTCCCATACAGTAGGTATTACTAAAATTACTAAAATGTAACTAAATTATTAATTACTAAAATGACATAAAACACAGGACGACGAAGGTCTAGTGCAAGTGTTCGTCTGGTTGACCTTCCTCGCCATAGTGTTGGGTTTCGTCATGGTGTTCCTGATCGCCTGTGAGTGTCTGCTCAAGCCCGTCTGCTTCCTTGCTGGGATGGACTGGCTCTCTGGGTCTATACTGCTCGTTCTGATTGTGGCTTATTTGTTCTGTAAGTTGATTATTGTCGTAGTAAAAAATTGTAGTAGAAAACGGTTGTGTCTGTGTGTTTCTAAATGAGTGACCATAGAGAGTGACGGTTTTAAAACTTTTAACGAATTCTGTGTTATAAAATATATAGTACGATATGTAAGTAGGTATATCATGTAAATGTCTTAGCTGTACTGACGCAGTAAGATAAAAGGAAAATAAAGTGGCTATATATTGTCGTAACAAGTTATGTATATTTTGTCATGTAGAATTTTATGGTTGACCAAGTATGGCGTATCTATTAACCCTAGAAAGATAGTCTGCGTCAAAATGACTCCTACGTTTTCGAAATATAGCTTTATCTTTTTAAATGTCGCGAATCCATAACTGTGCTTATAGGACATTTCATAAGTCACTAAGAGCTACCCTATGGTATACGTCTCAATAAAGTTAGAGTAACCAATTTTGAAATATAACGACTACGTGAGTCAAAATTACGCATGATTATCTTTACCGTGACTTTTAAGATTTTGACTTCTATGGTAGTTTGAATATTTTTTAGCTTATTTTTACTGTATATTGTGACTTATGTTAAAAATTTATTTTTATACATATTGAAGCAAATATAGAAAACAATTGGGGATAGAAAATTGGAAGAATATTGTATACTAGCCGCTCTTATGCAAAGCGATGAGGGTCCCTGTGAAGAAACCGATAGGGAAGTAGGAGGACCACGAAATTGAAAATGACGAGCAAAGTGACACAGAAGAAGCTTTTCCCGATGAGGTACAAAGCAAATATGATATATTACATTCAAGCAAAAGGCGAAGTAGATGCATTAGACCGAATGTGTTCCCTGATGTTCAATAGTAGTAAGACAATGAGATGGCCAATGGCTTTATTTTATGGAATCAATCAAATTGCTTGGATATTGCATATTAAATTTATAGCCACAATGTTAACATCAAAGCACAAAAACATCCGAGTCAAAAAAACATGAAATATAGAAGCATGGAACCGTCTTCTTTGTTTATGCGTGGGTGTTTAGAATCACCAGCTTTGATAAGATATTTGCGTGATAATATCTCCAAGTTGTTGCCAAATGAAGTATCTGGTACATCGTAAGAAAGTACTGAGGAGGCCTTCCGTAAAAAAAACGTATTTACTATACGATTTGTCCTTCTGAAATATGACGAAAGGCAAATTCCTCCTGCAAAAAATGTAACATTGTTATATTATGTCGTGAGCATACGTTGATATGTGCTAAACTTGTTTCTCACTATTTTTTATATAAGTATATGTACAACATATATATAAGATATAAAAAAGTCTGATAATTGTAGCCAAAAATAAGTTTTTATTAGAAATAATACGTGTTACAAGAATTGTAGATTTAAAGCAGACGTTTAATGTTTTCGTTTTTTTATATGTATAAAAATAATTAAAAATAAATTATTTGTAATATTAATTATTCTAACATAACTGTAAATATATAATAACTTACAATTTATAGAAAAAAAACAATATACCGCGACTTAGAGCTAACTAAAAAACATGCGTAAATTTGACGCATGACTATCTTTCCCGTATTACTCAATATGATTATCTTTCTAGGGTTAACGAGATACGGCTAAAAAATATTTTGAAGTCCTAATCTATTATGGTTACAGATAATCTAGCAAAATATGTAGCGATTATTTTTGTTCCACCACTTTTATTTTAGAAGTTTATAATATATTAGAAGCTTGTATAATCCATAGGTTGGTCACTCAGTCGCCCGAGGCGTTAGGCTCCAACCGTTTAGCCTCTTACACGGAATTATTTATACACCACCGCTACGCGTCTGAGCAATATAATAAAAAACATATCTTATTACAATCCTTACAACTTACTGTCTAAATTATAAATGTTATGAGACTTGGAAAAAATAGGCGTAAGAAAAACAGCTCACAAATAATGACATCATTTTTTTGCCTTATTCCGGAATATGATGAAAAGTTCAAATGTAGTCAAATATAAGTAAAGGTAATACTTAATAATATAAACCTGAAGAGTTCGTTTGAACGCGCTTATCTCAGGAACTAACGTATCTATTACTCTTTCATCGTTGTATGTTTACGAGATTCCTAAAAGTGCTACGGTCTACTCTTTTTTATAACATTATAAATGTGAAAGTTTGTGAGGATAGGTACATACGTACGTTTGTTACTTTTTCCTGAAAAATCTACTGGACGGATTTGGGTGTAACTTTACAGTAAAGTAGGTTTTATATTAAAATATTGATTATATGATATCTCATGTTAGTGTTTCTATAGCTAGAAATAATTGGGTTCGTTCTCGGGTACAGGTAGTATTCACTATATTGAAGTATTTCCTACTATTTATACACTCAGACCGAAAGCCATTACTCACAACTTGTCAATACTCCACAATAACTGACGTGATGTTATTTACACTGTGTTAGTTGATGAAACAACTGCGACGGGAAATCGAATTAAACTTTCCTTTTAAAGTAATTAGTGTTGAATTAAGTTCTTTAAAATACATGGAATGTATATTATAGTCTGTGCTAGCTCTATATCTCAATTATGAAATAGTAAAAACCGATTTTAAACTATCGTATTTTAATAGATTATAATTTATAACCAAGAATATATTTTGTACAAATAATATCTTTAATTTCCAAATAATATCATTAGATGTATAATGTAGGTATTAGTATCTAATGTAAAGTCTATTTCAAATATTAAGTAGAGTTAATTAATATTTTGAATTATATTTTTTAAAGTGAAACTTTTATTTCTGCAGTAGGTACACATACAAATTACCTCCAAAAAGCATTTAATAAATTACACAACTTTACAAAATAAACATTAAAAAGCTATCAAATGCAGATAGAACTGAACGAAACATACACACAACTTATCCTGATGTATATTTGCACTTATCCCAAAATTAAAGCCCAGTAAATCAACCTCTCAAATCAACTTTTGTACGTGCTATGAATTTTAGTTTGGAACTAGAGCCGTAGGATAAATAAAAGTACTATCTAGCGGTTTAATATCTCATTTATAAATGCCGAATTTACATATTACGGAATGTTCAGTAATCTACAACTTTTACGTTGATTTAAACTTATGGATATGTTCTGTTTAGCTTATCTGTCAGTTAAGATGATATTGTATGAATAGATTTAATATAATCTAACCGTAAAACCTGTCCTTTTTATAGTAAATTGTATTATCAGCAAAACACAAGGAATTTGGAAGTAAATCTTAAACTTAGGCGGAAGAGTATAGCCGAACTATTTTATGATATTTTTTTTGTTTTTCTCGTTACACTGAGCAGCTAAATATTCAAAGATATACAATATTAGAAAAGTTAAAAATAAGAAATAAAGAACATTGTTAAACAATTACAAGTACAACTAATGCTTTATAAATTATAAAACAAAAATACTGAAATATTCTAGAACAAAAACCTATTTCAGTCCCTAAATAATCCGGGTAACCCACCAACACTTGATGTTTTAATCATTCAGAAGCGGGAATGTTCCCTTAAAATGCTCGCTTTAAAGAATAAAGAAGCATATTGCGTCACTCACAAATGTATTGTAGATTTGCTTTTACCAGGATGCCTGGCAGAGATTGCCGTTAGGCAGATAAGGCCGCCGTTTGTGCAAAATTTCATAATTTTAAATTACTTTGTATAAATTTACTTCGTCGTTTTTTGTACAAGTATCCCACTAATATTATAACAAATGCGAAAGTTTGTGTGGATGCATTAATGTAGTACTCTTTCACAAAAAAAACAACTGCACAGATTTGGATAAAACTTTACAGTCATATAGTTTCTACATAGTATAAATGAAACCGCACAGACGAACCCGCAGTATAAAGTATAATAAATGAATATTTTAACACAGCTTAATATAAATAAATATATATTATTTCAGTATGGGTGTACTTCATCAGCGTCGCAAACAGCTACGTTATCAGTACGTCGGGTTGATTCAATATTCGGGCTCGCTCGACCGAAAGTGATTGGATTATCGCGGACCTAATTGTGTAAACATTGTGCCATATGCTGATGGAGGACGAATTTTATTGTATTAAAGTTTACCTTGAATTTGGCTTTTTGTTTCATCTGTTTTGTATGTAATTTTACGATTGATGAGTTTTGGCTTCTGCTTTTTATCTGTTCATTGGGTTGAACTGTTCGCAAGTTAATTCATATTTATTTCAAACTTAAACATTTATTTATCGATAGGATATAAGATTTATTTATGAAA
This sequence comes from Colias croceus, assembly GCF_905220415.1. Lineage (NCBI taxonomy): Eukaryota > Metazoa > Arthropoda > Insecta > Lepidoptera > Pieridae > Colias > Colias croceus. Next base: position 7,730,006 of record NC_059560.1, read on the forward strand.
ATACATATAATATGTTAGCAGATTTATCATACATTTAATATGTGTATTTGAATTGTAAATAAGTAACTGACTTTATGAAGGAGTACATGTACTCCTTACACTGTTTTCATGAAAACAGTGTAAGGAAAAGAAAGAGTGATCAACTCTTCCAGTTTCATAAATATTTATTAGTTTGTCACTTCATTTTATTTTATGAACTCTGTAATAGCAGGATTTAGATAAAATTTTATGGTAATGGCAGTTTGTATGGGAAACGACTATAGCGTGATAACTTGAGGTGCGTAGAAGAAAAATACTTATAGGTAGGTGAATCTTATCATATTTACACTAATATTATAAAGTTGAAGAGTTTGTTTGTTCGTTTGAACGCGCTAATCTCAATAACTATGGGTCCGATTTGAAAAATTATTTCAGTGTTAGAAAGCCCATTTATTAGGTAGGCTACCGTCACGCTTAGACGCGGGACGCGGAGGAACGCGGGTATCCCCGCGGGACACAGCTAGTGATTTGAATCGAAATAATATTTCTCTCGGAATATTATTTCGATCTCTCTAGACGGAACCACATAATACTTAATAGTAGCTTACGGAACCCTGAAGAAGGTCGTCGACTCCTTTTGAAACCTAACATGAAATAAATAGCCACGATACAATACATTCGCAATGTAACTGATAAACAATGGTGATAAATATTCAAACCGTTAAGCTGATCCAATGGCTGTTCTGAACATTACAATACGCCATTTAACATATTATAAGAATATACAGATATGATGTAGGTACATAGCTTCATGATCCTTTTAATGGTTCTCGTATTTCAGTCGTATAATAGGGATTACATCTGGGATTGTATTAAGCTTACAGCAATAAAAAATATGCACATTTTGAAAGTGTGGATAAAAAATTATTACTAGCTCTACTATTTATCCTAATATGTAGAGTGTTAGTTAATTTATTAGAAAGAGGAAAGAAAGAAACAGTATTTATTCCCGCAATCATATAATTGAATACAATCATAACTAAAATTATTTATATGTACAAAAATGTAATTTATAAATGAAATGTAGTGTGTACGCTATTAGATACGTAAAATTGATTTTGAAGTGAAACTTCTAGGCGCGTTGAGAGTAATATTTCAAAGTCGTCAAGGAGTAAAGCGACGATGTTGGTATCATTGAATATTGCCAAAAAAGTTTCGCTTCTAACACGTGAACACACAAGCTCTTTTTTATTATATGCGGTGTTGTATCGTGTTGAATATCTTTAGTGCCTTGTTGCGTATAGCGCCTGGAATGGTTGATTGCTTATATTTGATAGCTCCTCCCTAATAAATATAAAAGAAGACGTGTGGCACTCGGGGACTGCCGCGGTAAAGCTATTGCATAGCATGCCTTCAAGCCACACCTCCGAGCCCGTCGGAGTGGGGAGCGTGAGGTTTTTTCGTTACGGAATTTCTCGATTCGGTCCCCGCGCTCAAGGCCCGCGATAGAAGCTTTGCAATAGCTTAATAGGTGTAGATAGGTTATTAAAGATAGATTTAAATGTTTATTTATTATAATATTTGTAGGTTTATTTCCTACTCAAAGCACAGTGAACTGCAGCAGAGCCACAAGCAGGGTGGTGATGAGCGGCAGCAGACCGAGGATCGTGTGCGCGTTGAGGTACCACATTCCGTACACGGTGAACGTCGGGGGGCGGTGTTGTATCGTGTTCAATATCTTTAGTGCCTTGTTGCGTATGGCACCTGGAATAGATTGCTATTATTAATTGATGACTTCATTATAATGCAACTAGAAAAACCTGCATAGTTCCCGATGCCGTGGGATTTCTGGGATAAATGTTAATCCAAATTACCCTGTATATGTGTTCAGTAGTATTTGCGTGAAAGAGTAACAAACACGCACATACCTACACATCCTCACAAACTTTAGCATTTATAATATTAGTGGGATAGGATAGGATGATATTATAGTGAAAATGTATTATTAAATTAGTATGTAATCCATAAATAATCAGATCACTGATAATATTATACTATACTAGTAATCAGATTTAAAAAAATGAATAAAAAACAATACTAAACACACTTTACATTTATAACCTGTTCTAAATAAGCTTGAGATTTAATAAATTTATATTATCGTAACAGGCTAGATTATTAGATATCATGCGAAGAAATCTTAATCGAAAAACGCTTCCTGAAACTGAAAAGTAAATCTTGACAATTGGCAGGAAACTTGAGATAAAAAGGGTTCGAACGTATCTTTTAGCGAAGCTATGTGTTAGAAAGGATAATATACTCCCACTAGATTTCCGCCCGCGGCTTCGCCCGCGTTTGCAAAGGAAAACCCGCATAGTTCCCGTTCCCGTGGGATTTCCGGGATAAAAACTATCCTATGTGTTAATCCAAGTTACCCTCTATATGTGTGCTAAATTTCATTGTAATCGGTTTAGTAGTTTTTACGTGAAAGAGTAACAAACATCCATACATCCATACAAACTTTCGCCTTTATAATATAAATATTAGATTAGATTAAATATTAGATTAGATTAGATTAAGCTACCATTGCTATTATATCTTACTATAATTATAAATGCTAAAGTTTGTAAAGATGGATGTATGTATGTTTGTTATACCTTCACGGGAAAACTACTGAACGGATTTTGACCAGAATGACAGATAAGCTATAAAACTGTTCTTGCCCGCGGGTTCGTTCGCGTGTGATTACGCGTGGCATAACTAGTGTATTTATATAAATAAAGTAACATGTACTATGGTTTTAAAATAACAACTTATTAAATGTTTTTGAAACAATAATTGGCTACTATTGAAATGAAATGAAAATGAAAAATAGATATTGTTACTTAATTATTTGTTTATATAAACAAACAAATGAGGTGTTTGTTTATTATGTTACAATAACAACTTTATGAGTGTGTGTGTGTGTGTGTGTGAAATTATAATTAGATTCTTTTGTTGCGTTACTTTGTTTAAATAAACAATTTTAATTTAAGTGTCTGTTTATAATGTTAAAATCAAAACATCTGAATATTTTTTTTTATGAATGAATACACGTATACTGCGCGTAATACAATTCTTAAATTAATTTTTCATTCATTTTCTATTCAGCTTCATGTTTATTTATTTATTTATTTCATTTATTTCAGATTAATTTAATATCCATATATTTGTTAGTAAAATTGCCTTAAAAACTATGTTAGTATTATAATTCTATTTAATATTAAAAACAATCTTATTTCCTTTTACAACCTGCTTGAGACATGGATTTTGACCCAATGTCTCAAGACATTGCTGTCCCATCTGTCCACGAAGACAGTTTATGTACTTTCCCTGACCTTTAGTGGTCTGTATAGAAATCAACGTCAAACTTAGTTAATAAGCCCGTGTGTTGAACGCCCGCGCACGCAGAGCCGTATTGCTATTAGACCACCATCAGCAGGAGATCATCAGTATACCTTCATCGTACCGCGCCAGAACTGTGAGGCACAAGTGCCTGGTCTTCTTCACTTCCCTCTGCAGCAGCTCGCAGCGCACGCACAGCCGTATCGCTATCAGCACGTTGAGGACCAGAATCAGCAGGAGATCTGTGAAGTCGAATATGGAGTACGTCTGAAAAAAAAAACGTCATTAATTAATTTATGGTTTCTTTTTAATCGTGGTTTCACGCGCGGGCAAATCTTTTCTATAGCTTAGGTATTAGCTGATACATAAGCTACATCATTGCCAAGTAGGTACCTATTATTAAAATTAGTTCAACTGTTTTCCCGTGAAAGAGTTTGTTACTAACATGCTTACAATAAATATACAAACATCCATCCTCACAAACATTCCAATTTATAATAGTAGTAGGATTTTATTCAGGTAAGTACCTACTACTGATGAACATATAAATAATATTAGATCCCTAAACTAAATATGAACGAGCCGGAAAAAAAACTTAGGCATAAAATAATTACTTGGTAGTTGGTACAAAATGTAGATTTCTTATGTTAAAAGAAAGCTTAAAACTGAGTGGTTTTTAAGTTTATTGTTTAGGTACATCGAAAACAACCTACAATAATTTATTGTTTCCTTCCTTAATATTAGTGTAAATAGGTAGATTTTTATCAAAATATAACCAGTAAGAAGCTGGCAGAAGGGAAGTAATAAAACTTTAAATAAGAGCTAGAATATAATGTATGGAAATAGCTGACTCGACAGACTTGTTCCTGTCTTCGTGGAAACTTAAATTTCCTGATTTTCAGCGCATCTATCTTCATAATTTATTTTTCCGACTATATAAACTGTATTACAGATTTAGCTCATGCTTAAAAACTCACCCCTTTTTGTGCAGCCAAGATGTTGATCTCGAAAGTCAACAGCGTGTGAAGAAAGCAGTTGCAGAAAAATAGAAAAATCTGAAATATGAAGCAGCTTAATTGATATCTCTCGCATCAAGTACAAAATAATAATAAATAATAAAGATACATTTAATAAAATGCTCTCTTTTCATTAATTTATAAATTACAGAAATATGGAGTCGTAATTCATTATTATTATTACAATTGTAACTTAAATATAAGACTTAAATAACTATTACACAATACTCACTTGAAATCTATAATGATTTTGGAACGCTTCATAAGCATCGAAAAGTGCAGTCACAAACGCATCAACGCAGCTCGTTTCAAACCTATGCGATTCCCGGGCCATCTGACACATGTCCTTCTTCGATACATCAAATATAATCAATTTCCGCCCCTTCTCAACCAGAGGACCGTTCAAAAAATTCATCAACACAGCATTTATAAAACGCAGTCGAAGAGAAAAGTGTTTAATTAGATTAGCACAGTGTAACCACGCTATGGTACAACTAGCTATCATGTAGAATATAACGAATAACCCGGACACCATAAAAACATCCCAAAAATTGACATAGAAACATACCAGTGAAAGAATACCAAAGCCAAAACACACTGATACTATATTATGCACGTACATTAAACTGTACATCAAATTATGCCGATCTATTTTCATCAAACGATCGATTTCTTGAAGTTGCACATAAAATTTTGTGTTCGAATCATTGTTGATGAATCTCAAATGAATCGAGTTTAAAGAAAATACGATATAGTATATAAACGTGGTGGCTACCGTGAGATAGTATATGTCTTTGTGGAAATAAAACTTTCCGTAGAATGTGATAACTACGTATATAGTTATGGGTAATGCTGAAATTACTGTTATTAGAGTGTACATTTTTTGTGCAGTAGTAGGGGGCGTGACGAACTTATCCCTGATGTTAATGCGGCATATTCCAAGAAACATTTCCACCTGGTGGAAGGGAGAAAAAGATCGCACATAGTTCTTTTCTAAAATGTCCTTTGATAGATATTCCGGAGTGACCATTTTGCTGAAAAACGTGCAGGTTCATTGAACGATATTTTTTTGTTTCGTAAATCGAATATCACAAATTATTATCACATTATTTGGCCAAAATAACATGCTCCAATAATTTTTATAGGATCACAATCGTAAGACAGTTTTTGTGGCAATTTTTCGATAGCCTCCAACGATTATTTTTAATAATATTACACATACATAAATTAAATACACAATAGATAATATTATGTTCTATTCGAAAATTACGTGTTGTCATATTGTGACCACCATTTTTCTACTAAAATAGTAAGTGAAAAAACTGAATGCCAATAATACTTATTGAAGGTCAAATTTAATTATTTTAATAAAGTAATGGCGAAACGACCATTGGTTATTACTAAAATTATTCCTGTTATTTTGATATAATATATTACCTGGAATAAGGCATACCTACTACAGCAACGATGGTCCTAAACCTATAGTGGTAAGTTTTAAGAATAGCGCTAGCGTATACTTTTTATCCCAACAAAAACATTAATGTAAAAATGGGAGCCATGTTCAATCGTCGACTTATTTGCTGAAAAAAGAATTGAGATCTAAATATGTGCCAAGTTCTGTAGACAGTCCAGAAATGTATTCAATTCTTAGGTGAACTGAAAACTCAATTGTTTTGTCGGCAATTAAGTCGACGATTGAACTTGGCTCCCATTTTTTAAATTTATGTTTTTGTTGGGATTAGGGTTACATGTAATGATCTTAGCGGACGTCAAATAACTAAATACAATTAATTCTGCATTATTCAATATCATTCAATTTGTATACTAAATTCCTAAAAAATGTACATCGTATTGTAAATTAATATGTTTAAATAAATAAATTAAACAAATAAAATTAATACCCAGTTAAACGACCACGCTAAGCTCCAGAATCCTTAATTAGTTTTTTATCGTAATATATGATCTGACACATTTTGATATTTATTGAAGATAAATTAAATTGTATATAAAAACACATTTGCAACATAAATATACATAATTGCATATCTATAGTAATTATAATAACAATAATGGACGCCGTATGTATATGTATGTATTTTTTATCAATACATAATGAATATTGCTTTTAGGGGCTCAAATAAAGAAATGAACTGCAGTCATCCATTGTTTCATTTAGTTTTTAGGTTAGTCCATTACCCTATAATAACTCGTACCTTTTTCTATACTAAAGTTATAAATGGAAAATTGTTTTTGACGTTACAACGTCTTAAATTAGGTTGCGGCTGGGAGTCACTTATGAAAAAGTGTAACGCTCGGTAACGTTACGATGAGTCACCGAAAGAGGCACGCGGGCATTGTTAGCCCGCCTAAGAGCGAGAGAGACAGACATAAAAAGTCGTTGTCACGTAAAACTTTCGCCCGTATACTGACTTTACAGGCAACCAATTTTTTTTTTGTTTGTAATAAATACGCTCCAAACTTCTAGACCGATTTTTATAATTCTTTCATCATAATGAAGCTACATTGGAAGCAAGTGACCCACGCCATTTTTTATTCATAGATTACATTCCACAATCTGACTGACTTCTACTTATTGGCGTAGAAAAGTAATATTGTAAAAAAATGAAATGAACAAAAATTATCATGTACTAGCTGCGCCCCGCGGTTTCACCCGCGTGGTTCCGCTCCTGTTGGTCTTAGCGTGATGATATATTATAGCCTATAGCCTTCCTCGATAAATGGGCTATCTAACACTGAAAGTATTCATATTTTTTGGTTTTTATGGCATTCAAATGCTTTATAAATATACATTTATAAAGAATAGAAAAAATTCGATCACGAGGTGGGACTCGAACCCGCATCCTTCGCGCCATTCCGGGGCGGATGCCTAACCAACTCAGCCACTCGTGACCCGCCTGAGCAATCGAATTTATTCTATTCTTTATAAATTTATACTGAAAGTATTTTTAAATCGACCTAAGATCAAACAAACAAAGAAAAAAACTTCAGCTTTATAATATTAGTGTAGATTACACTACAATAATAATGTAAGTTTATTCTATCCTGTCGCAATTTTTAATTATAAAAGTGTAAAGCCGAACTAAACTGCAACTCATATTTTAAACTCATAATGTGAAAACTTCCTATATTCCCAAGTCACTTAATATTTAAGTATTTCTTAAGTAGGCTGTCGCATGGTACAAGTTACGGAAAGTTACACTTGAGTTAAAAGAGGAAAGAATGCAGCTCATAAAAAGCTAAGAGTTACATTTTAAAGGCATGCTTTAAAGTAAGAAAGATGATATTTTGCAAAGCTTTTAAAAATAATATACCTACTCTTAATAAAAAAAACATGTAAAAGTAATAATCAGAGTCATCGAAAACATCAAACACAAAAACAAAAATTATTAAAATCTGCCGTTCTTGAGCTATAAGTGATGTACTGGTTTTACAGCGGTAAAAAGTAACCTATAGGTATCACAAAAAAAAATTTTAACAAAAAAACTAGGTATACTAGGTAAACTAGGTACTACAGAAAAAATATTTTTTAACAAAAAAACTATACCGCCTTCAAATGGTCAGAAATTGAATATTATATAACTACCGTACCGGAACTAGCATTCAAACAAAAAATAAATCATCAATATCGGTTCAGCCAGTCGAATCTCTGAGGTAACAAACAAAAAATAAAATATAGTCGCATTGACTACTCTACTCTCATAGAGAGTACTCTACTCCTCCTTTTAAAGTCGATAAACAAACAAACACATATCGCATATTTTATAATATTAATAAGGGTTTATTTTTAACTCGCCTACACTTTTCTTTTAAGCCTCCTGCTGTTGATAGCTAAAAGCATTGGCCCATTAAAGCCATCTATTATTCGGCCTACGGGGCATACCTCGTGGTGACGCTAGCTACGTTATTTAGACGACATTGCAAAGTGCTTAGTGCTCATAAAATTGGCATAAAACATATTTCAATATCATTTGATACGATGACACGGGTGTTACAGGTTGTTTCATTTTACGACCTGATTTATACCTACGTAAAAATAAAAGGTTATGGGTTTGATTATCTAAGAACACAAACGAAAGAAAAAAAAACCGGCCAAGTGCGAGTCGGACTCGCGCATCGAGGGTTCCGTAAAATTTAAGGTTTTCGGAATTTTTCCTTTATGTGTGCTATAAAACGTTGCTTCATGCCAAATTTCAAGATTCTAGGTCGACTGGAAGTACCCTTTAGGTTTTGATTCCCTTGCGAGTACTTGCGAGTTTCAAAATATGCAGCTTAAATTGCTGTTTCTTTTGATTGCGTTGACATAGAAGTTTGATTTTATTACAGCTTAAAGGTATTATAGACTTTAGTATTTGGTATGAATTTCAATTTAATACCTCTACCCGTTTATGAGGAAATGGGTAGTAAGTTTAAAATTATTCAAAAAAAATATATTATGTGATGTAACTAAAAATTTATGGTTTTGGTAATTTTTCCTTTATCTATGCTATGAGACGTTGCTTCGTACCAAATTTCAAGATTCTGAGTTCACGGGAAGCACCCTGTAGGTTTTGATTCCCTTGCAAGTGTCAAAAATTTGCGGCATAAACGGCTGTATCTTTTGATGATTGCGTTGGCTTAGAAGTTTGATTTTTTCACAGCTTCAAGGGACAGTAGACCTGAGTAATTGATATAAATTTCATACCTCCACGCGTTCCTGAGAAAAAGGGTCTTGACAGACGGACGGACGGACAGACGGACAACAAAGTGATCCTATAAGGGTTCCGTTTTTTCCTTTTGAGTTACGGAACCCTAAAAAGAACCACCTTAGTGTATCCAATGCTTTAAGATTTTTTTCAATACGAATTCATAATATTTATGAGACAAAACTTATTATTTAAAATTATATTGATCTGCTCTATACTTGTATAGCTTGTTAATGCATACTCTAAGGGCGGCCGTACACGGACCGCTTCAAGCAGTTGAGACCGACCGCTTGAAGCCGCGACCGCGCGGTGAACTATAGGCATTCATTCACCGCCGTACACGTGACGGCTCGAGCCGTCGCGACCGCTTCAAGCCGTCAACTGCATGACGAAATTCCATCGTGCCGTTGACGGCTCGCGAGCGGTCGTGAGGCATACACTGACTGCTCGAGCCGTTGACTGCGCTAGAGCCGTCGACGGCTCCCTATACCCCTGAAAATCAATGACTTGACTAGTCAAAAAAATCAACGGCTCGAGCGGTTGGTAGCGACGGCTCGAGCGGTCAACAACCGACGGCTCGAGCAGTTGACGCCGACCGCTCGAGCCGTCCGTGTACGGCGCTCAGCCGTTAACTGCTCGAGCGGTCCGTGTACGGCCGCCCTAAGGTATTACCAAATATCTTCACTAGGAGCAAAATAAACACTTAGGGCGGCCGTACACGGACCGCTCGAGCAGTTAACGGCTGAGCGACGTACACGGACGGCTCGAGCGGTCGGCGTCAACTGCTCGAGCCGTCGGTTGTTGACCGCTCGAGCCGTCGCTACCAACCGCTCGAGCGGTTGATTTTTTTGACTAGTCAAGTCATTGATTTTCAGGGGGGAAGGGAGCCGTCATCGGCTCTAGCGCAGTCAACGGCTCGAGCAGTCAGTGTATGCCTCACGACCGCTCGCGAGCCGTCAACGGCACGGTGGAATTTCGTCATGCAGTTGACGGCTTGAATCGGTCGCGACGGCTCGAGCCGTCACGTGTACGGCGGTGAATGAATGCCTATAGTTCACCGCGCGGTCGCGGCTTCAAGCGGTCGGTCTCAACTGCTTGAAGCGGTCCGTGTACGGCCGCCCTAAATAACTGTTTATATTTCACAATAACAATCAAAAGCCTACTCCAAACCAATAACTAAATTACCTCAAATATTAAATCCAAAGAAGTAATAAAATTCAACTGCATTTAGTTTTATTGATTCCCTTTCAACAGAGGTCACTTGGCCCACTTCCAACAGATCAAAATATTGCGATACCTGCTGCTGGGGATTGGGCCAATAAATATTATGTTATATTAAAGGAAAGCAAGGCTGGATACACACGAACGTGTAGAACGTAGCTATGTATAATATATGTGAATCGTTCTGTTATTTCATTTATACGTAAGTTTATTTAATAAATAGTTAATCTTATTTACGTACGCATTAATGTAGATACATACTACATAATATGGTGGGTAATGAAAGTAACATGGGGAGTCACTATTTATTACAAACGATAGACCATATTAGAACGCAGATTTTCTATAGAAATTGCTACCACTTTTAAATTGCTTATATTTATTAGATAAAGAAGCTTAAAGATGTGTGTATTAGATTATCGATCGATCCATATTTTTCTCTATTTTTTCGTTAAACTTTCTACCATGACAAATTTTCCCTGAAAACGCTCATGTAAATTTCACCTAATTTTCCGGTTTGTTAGAAGCTCCAGTGAGCGGAAATGAAGGCGCCTTAACATCAAGTTATGTTTATACTGTGATTGCACTTGCTGTGTCAATACAACAGGCGGTCATATCCTCGCAAATAATTGCGAATATAGTTTGTATGATCACTGATTGATTTAGACATAAATCGATACAATTGATAGAACTAGATCTGATTTACTAAAAAAGATATAACACAATAAGTCCTTGTTTTGCTTGGTACGTCATTTTATGTTTGACTTAATCTAATGTTAATTCTCAAGCTATAGTGATAATTTAATTACAATAAGATCGCTAATTAGAGTGCGTAAACAACGTCAATGCCACCTGCTACAAACGTACAAACTACTGACCATAGTAGGCACATATTCATTGAGAGTATGCTAAAAGTCTTTGATTTAGAATTGCCATTTTGATATTAGAAATTTTTTTAACAAAATCATCTATACTAATATTATAAAGCTGAAGAGTTTGTTTGTTTGAACGCGCTAATCTCAAGAACTACTGGTCCGATTTGAAAAATTATTTCGGTGTTGGAGAGTCCATTTATCCAGTTTGCTATCATCATGCTAAGACCAACAGAAGTATGGAGCCACGCGGGTGAAACCGCGGAGCGCAGCTAGTAACATATTATAATATTCACAGCTCTATCGGTAGAGCTTTAGTATCGAACGATATCCCATTTATATCACACTGTCTTCGATCAGTGATTAACGTGGTTGTAAAATCTCTTCTAAACCAATAGGTTGACTTTAAATTATTTCTAATAATATTATGCTTACCTGATTTAATTATCATACTTATTTCTTCGATTATTATATTGGTACTCCACTTAGCATCTGCATCTTATTTTGCTACTAAAAGCATTTCTATCTAATGAATAAACAAAATAATATCACAATTTATCGCAAAATATATTTCAAATAAACTCACTCGAAAGACCAGTAATAGACACAAACCACAGAAACATCAAAACTTATATATTTCTTATTATTTCGAAACTCTTCCCATAAACTAGAAAAACTTACAGCGAGTGCCGCATTATTTTCAAACATTCATTAAACTTTAACTGCTGTCAATTTCTTAGCTCAGAACGTACTTAGAGCTTAAAGTACTCAACCAGTGCAAAGCTATAGATATGATTATTTTTTGCTCTTGGGTTCGTTACTGCTGAACTATTATGATGATGAAAATGAAATGTAAATCTTTTTTACAACAAAAATAACACAGAATTTACGAATACACGGTGAATTACTCATAATGTATCTACCATCAACAATAAAATATATTTTATCATGAACATTGTGTTTTCCTAACCTAACGAAGCTAATGGAGGTTTAAATAAACATATAACTTCCAAAATATTAGATTTTCTGTGATACTTTAAATAAAAAAAAAACTCAATGACTGATAATGTAAACATAATATAGGTTATAGTTTTATTATTTGAAATGAAAATTTTGTAAAAAATTTTCACACAACGACTGATTCGATTCGTTTTCGACATAATAATTGATATAAGATGATCCTCGTGCATTACGCACCAAATACTCCTGCTCTTTTTCCTTAAATAAAATATGTTTTTAATTATATTATATCGCCTCTCTTTCAGTGGATAACATAAAGCCCAGTTCCACAGAGCGTGTTTCTTATTTCAGTCCTTTACCGCAGAATGCACGAGCAAAGTCGAGTTTATTCCCATACTTCGTTTAGTGCTATCTCGCAGGAAAGGAATCATAATTATAAGTTACGGTCAATACTAAAAGTTTCTACGTGGTTACGAAATAAGACCGTCTTGTTGAAAATAAATTTAAGCTCTTGTTGATTTCTAATAATTTTATAATTTGTTGTTACATTTAGTTCAACATTGATACAATAATTATTATTTTTTTAACAAAAACCTAAACCATCTTCAAATGGCCAGAACTGTAGGTATCTACATATTAAATGAAAGTTACTGGAGGAGTTGCTTTTAAATAAGACAAGAATCATCAAAATCGGTTCACCCAGTTGAAACATATAAAAATACAGTGAAATCGTTCACAGTTTTTGATGTCGGTTGAAAAATGATTAAAATCAGGATAAAGGTAGACATATTAATATTTACAAAAAATAAGTCACAAATACATTCCTGCCAGTTGCTACAAATCTCTCTTTTCTACTCTTTCACGTAAATTTTTGCAGGAAATTTTGTAAATTAACGTTTTAATATTTCACGAGGCACGCAAATTAAATCAAGGCATCATTAATCTCATAATAAAGCGATTTTCCGGGTTAATTCACTTTTGTTTATGAAACCGGATCTTTCTACAAAATATTGGCATTTTTTACAAATCTAAAGTGAATTCTCTGAAAGCTTAGATGATTTTAAACTTGATCCGTATCAGTTTCTTATCGAAGTTTTTATAAATATTTGCTCTACTTACAATAAAGGGTTTCAGGAAAAAAATGTCTTGATAATGCAAAAGCCATAATAATTATCACTACATAGTATAAACAAAGTCGCTTTCTCTGTCCCTATGTCCCTTTGTATGCTTAAATCTTAAAAAGTACGCAACGGATTTTGATGCAGTTTTTTAATAGATAGATAGATTTTCGATGAAGGTATGTATGTAATTTATTAGATTTTAGACTGCGGGCGAAGCCGCGGGCGGAAAGCTAGTATCAATATAAACATAAAAAAGTACTTAATCGACGACGACGATTACCTAGGTTGAATCCATACTAATATTATAAATGCGAAAGTAACTCTGTCTGTCTGTCTGTTACTCAATCACGCCTTAACTACTGAACCAATTTGCATGAAATTCGGTATGGAGATATTTTGATACCCGAGAAAGGACATAGGCTACCTTTTATTGCAAAATATGTACCACAGGCGAAGCCGGGGCGGACCACTAGTATAACATAATTTTGTTCGCACTGTCTTAACTTTATACATCAAACATAAAAAATGTGTGCGTATACTAGTGTACACACGTAAGAAGTGAAACTTCTTTATGACCTTATTTTTCAAAAAAATATTTACTATATGCAACTTTACAGAAATACGAATCACGCGTGGTAGTGATAAGAAAAAGATGGCGCGTAACGGAAAAATGTCACGCGTAACGAAAAAATGTTACACTAAATTTTTTCCAACCCCGATAAAGAAGTTTCACTTCAAAAAATAATTATAATACAAACAAAATTTTAATGAAGTATTTTTTTAAACTAAGTAAGTAAATAACCTTAAATTGGCGATAGCAAGGTACGAGTAGTTGACTCTACTCTCCTACATAAACCATTAGGTCAATACCCACGGTAAATATTGGTTACTAGTTAATCATATCACCAGACCCTAAACATGAATTCATGGTCACTTAGTTGACATAGTAAGTCACCCGACGTCGCTCGAAGGGACAATTTTCCGAACGACTGCGCTACGCCCCGTTCCGCTCAAATGAGCATTTTTCAGCAGCATTGGTTTAGCGTGTAGCTATTTATAATGTATCTATGTATTTATAAGTGTGGTAGTAGTTATTAATTATGTTGTAGTTTTGGGGTCTTTAGTTAGTACCTAATTATATGTGGCATTAAATATTAAAGCATGTTTAATCGTGTATTTTTTTTTTTTATTTAATTATGCTTTTTTTCTTACTTGATTCTATTCTATAATCGATAAATATAAGTGTAGGTACAGAATCAGCTTCTGATATTTTCATGAAATAGACTGTAGAATAGAACAGCTATTATAGCTAAAGGTTACAATTTTGTTCACAAATCCCCTAGAAATATACTAGTAAATTAGTAATTCAAATAATCTTAGAATATTTTTTTAACTAAGGTATTATGCCAAAGCAAGTTTATTTAAAAACTTCCATGGAGTAGTAATTTCCGAGATTTCTAATAAATATACGCATGAAAAATTGTTATGAATAATTTCAAAGAAAAGAGCAATAAAAGCTCAAGCTCTGAAAGTCATAAAGCCGATATAAGATGCTCATAAGCTGAAGTATCCAGTCGGTATTACTACTTGAGTATACGTACAAGTTAGTCTTTGGTTATGTGAATTTATTTATTATTACCTACTTAAAGCTAACTTATGAAATGAAATGTCCGAATAAATGGTTATCGCAGATATGTATTTTAGATAATTATAACAATCAACAACATCGAATTATAGGAAGAAAGAAATAAAACATCATATAATTAATATGGTATAATTTATTCGTGTTAAGATGGATGCTGGAAGCGTCCATGTGTTGTGGACCTCGAAGTTGATATTCTTCATTTAATCGCTTTTAATCGTCAATTTCGTTGTATTATCCCACTAATAATATAAATTCAAACACATCTATAATAATAAATAAAAATGAATCCCAAAATGTGTTGGTAAGCGCGTAACTTGAGAACGGCTTAACCGATTTCGTTAATTCTTTTTTTTATAATATTCCTTGAAGTTCGAGGATGGTTCTTATATAGAGAAAACGTGAATATGTACCACGGGCGAAGCCGGGGCAGACCGCTAGTTAATTATAATAATAATTAAATTAATTAAATATATCATTTCATTTTCTGTCGCTCATTGACTGAATTTCAAACCATATTCATTCAATATCTATTGTTACAGATATAAATGTTTGAGCGAACACCTAACTTTTATACAAAATTGTATTTCGTACGACAAGCGCGCGAGGAAATAAATAAAGACAATACATTCAACAACAACACTCAAATACAATTATTTCACTTGTTATGAGATATTTTGTTCAGTATATTCCTAAAATAAACAACCTCTTTCGAACAATAGTAAACAAACAATGCGAGTATTGCTTGAGCTGTGTTCATAATGATGCTGTTTAGCGTTAGTGATAACTATTGATTATAAAATACTGTTTCCGTCAGTAGTTGTGTAAAATTGTACTAAAATCTTCCTCGAGATACACAATTTATTGTAGATTGAAAATCCTTGCAGTATTTGAGATTATCGCGAACAAACACACAAAACAGCCGCGGCGGATGTTTATAAGATGAATTAAATGTAACAATCCACTCTCCCTAATTCTGTTGAACTGTATAAAAACTGAAGAAAATGTAGGCACGTAGAATTTTCAGATATTAATATATTATGTAAGTAAATTTCTCTCGGATTTTTAACATCGAGTTGTTAAGAAGTTTCATTAGAAATATATTACGTACACAAACCTTCTTTATATATGTATTTTTATGTATCTAACTAGCCTATTCTGCCCTGTATACAACCTTTCGAGGGAAAAGGTTTCCGAACAAATTTTGACAACATGCGATGGATTTAAATATTTAATGTTTGAGATTTTAAGTTCTATATCCAATTGAAATGTTTACGAATACAGAATTGGAATTAAATTCTTTATACATGCTCGTTAGTATATTTTACGAGATTTTATTAAACTAAAGTTAATGCACTGAAAACGAACGTAAAAGTCTTAGTATGATTGTCAATGATATATTATGTATACAACCTTCTATGATGGCATTAATAAATTAGAACGAACTGAAAAAATATATAAGAAAAACTGATCAAATGACGCTAAATACACCACTTCGGGATTTGTTTCGCTTTATTATCTGTCAAGTAAAATAACAGATAAAATATAAAAGGTGTTGAATAAATTATCAGGCACATTGTGCCTATAAAATGTTCAATTGTGTACCTATAAAATTTTTAATCCGCGTATCGCGTATCCGCGTGAACGCTCCCTTACAGCTACTGTCTCGGGAGTGAACTTATTATTTACCTACAAACAAATTAATAGGATTAATATAACTTATTATTTGTCTGAAATCTTACGAAAGCTTCTTCATTATTTGCTGGGTCAGTTTGGTTTCAACTTTGAAAAAGCTAAATAAAATAAAACATTTCACTGTAGCAACAATAACTAATATTTAATATTTATTATACGACCTGATTTCGGTATAATAGTTCTTTAAACTGATGCCTGCTTATCATTGTTACGGTATATTGCAAACCCTTAAAGTTAGTATATTTTTGTCTTTTTGTGAATTCCATCATATTATTATAAAATAATACCAGATACGCTGTCCAAACAACACTGTGCAGTTCTCAAATTATATGTTCGTCCGTTTGTTCTGTAGCCTCAAGCCTGTATTTATTTAAAAGCAAACCTGTCATTTCTAAATTAGCTTACGTTATCGGAAGTAATTTCAGCTACTTTTATACTATAATAGCATTACCCAAAGCATTCACGTAACCAAAAGGAAGTCGCGTCCGCTAGTTCACTACATAAACCGTTCAAAGGCTTTATAGCAAATTCTATTACGTCATCGTTCAAAGGAATTTGCTAAAATACTCTCAATTCAACCTCAATATGCCCCAATATGTCTTCCCATGTCAAGGACTGTTATCCTTGATTTGATTATTTCTATTTATTTTTAGATTATCAAAAGAAACCTCAAAAGAAAGCGGCCGCTACCGAGAGCCTTTGATCCGTAAGGATCGCACGTTTCAGTTTTCATGTCTGCAATTTGTGAATTTACATATTGTATGATATACCTACATTATGGAGGAAAGAGGCAGATCAATGCCTTCAAATGTAAACATTTGTAGTAGGTTTGTAATAGATACTGTACTCGTACGATTCACAAAAGAAATCCATACTAATACCTATTATAAATGCGAAAGTAACTCTGTCTGTCTGTCTGTCTGTCTGTTACTCAATCACGCCTAAACTACTGAACCAATTTGCATGAAATTGGGTATAGAGATATTTTGATACCCGAGAAAGGACATAGGCTACTTTTTATTGCGAAATATGTACCACGGGCGAAGCCGGGGCGGACCGCTAGTAAGTAATAAATCATTAACTACTAACGCCTATATTAAAAATTACTTATTTATTTTTTAATTTTTGTAAAATTTTCTAAAATAAGTAATACATAATATTAGGTATGTTTAAGAAAATATAAACGAGTTATCTATATTATAGGATATTTCAATAGATGTAACAAATCAACTAAAACACTATTGAAATTACGTCTCTACTAAAAAGCTTCGTATTCATTCCTATTCAATCATTTACATTCAAAACGAGCTTGGCTTTACCCAATAAAAACACAGATTATACAAGCTACCTTTTCTTTTATACCTTACGCAAACTGTTTCGATTTCCCAAAGTAATATATCTTAATCTTTGTCAGCATGAATGGAAATTTATTGAGCTAAACGAGTTATAACAGTGGTCACGTATAATGTACCGTAAATGGAGTCTTCAGAACCGTAACATAGGGAAAGGGTTTTAGCAGCAACGCGGTTATTAAGACCAATAGACTACCCTGGTCTTAAATTGTATGTGAGGTGACAGGTAAATGGTTGATATAATTACTCCTTGTTCCGTCCTTAGAAAGGTATATGGGTATTTCAGGAAAACATAACACATTCATTGATCAATATCTTAATCTAATATATATAAATCTCGTGTCACAATGTTTGTCCTCAATGGACTCCTAAACCACTTAACCGATTATAATAAAATTCACACACCATGTGCAGTTTGATCCAACTTGAGAGATAGGATAGGTTTTATCCCGGAAATCCCACGGGAAAGGGAACTATGCGGGGTTTTCTATGAAAACGCGGGCGAAGCCGCGGGCGGAAAGCTAGTTGTACCTATAAATAGGATGATGTTGTCAGTATTTTCCGTCCAATTTTTTAAAGCAACAGTGTAATAAAGTCACGTTTACCTTTTCTCCTACACTAAACTGGCGCATTCTAAAATTAACCGCGCTAATAAAACTAGGATCAAAGTAAAGCGGATCACAGGATTCGTTCTAAAGCAGAGCGTTAATATTGCAGCCATTTCGAAGTTTGTCGCAAGTTTTCAGCAAGTGACTACTGCAATCTCAACTTCGTTAGGACGCCCAGTGCCAGACCTATTTCTGTTCAACTTTTTGTTTTACAAACTAGTTGTTCTGGCTTTTCCTGAACATTTTTAACGTGTTGGTTTGTATTATTTTTTAAACCCGATTAAACTTCTATCGTTTGCGTAGTCTACGGGTTGTGGCATTCTCTTGTTTTGTTTTCACTGCAGTATGTAATAGTATCTAGCCTATGTAATTCTCGAAAATCTAAGCTATCTCTGCATAGAGATTCATCGAAATTGATCGCTGCTTTGCGTAAAAATAGAACTTTTAATTAATATACGTAGCACATAATATTTATAATTAAATAAATGTTAATTAAAATCACTAGATACTTAGGTATATTCGTAACAAATGTCTGTTTGTCCGTCTAGGATTTTGAATATATATTTTTTTACAAAGAAGTAATACCTTATAAAAGGACTTGAGCTACTTGAAGGAAGCGAAATAAGGTATGTAAGGAGCTATTAGCCTAAATTAAATGTAATGAAATTTAGATACGCAAAAATAGCTGAAGGCGTAGGTATAGTAATGAATAATTTATAAAAAGGTCTCCAAAGCACACAAAACAAAACAATACATAGTGTGATTACAAGGGATAATTGTACAAGCAAACGTAACAGAATCTACCATAATTGGTATTACGTCACGGCAAATGAAGGACCCTCTTGCGAACCTGCTAATACATTCTGATCCCTAATCCTATGAAATTATAATGTTACTAGCTTTCCGCCCGTGACTTCGCTCGCGTCATGTGTCCTTTCCTCCTGTGTCCGTCCTCAATACAAAATTCCATCCAAATCGGTTCAGTGGTTGAGGCTTGAAGTAGAGACAGACAGAGAAAAGATAGAAGAGAGATAATATTTTATTATTATTGTTGAAATAATTGTATATTACCTAAAACACAACTTGTGGATGCTGATAAATTAACTTTATTTTTATAATACTTTATTACAAGCTACATTGTGCGCACACGACATTACACCACGAACCCAAGAGCCAGGAGGAGGGAAAACTATGTATAGTTTTCCCTCTTGCCCTGATAGATAATAATATTTGTCTATTACAGCAATTATAGTATTCCTCATTGCAGTCGCGATAAGCCATATCCTTATTCCTTGTATATTATCATAATAATGAGCCGTTACCATAATTCTGTTCTTTCTGTTTTAAATTGTATATTTTCCTGAATATTGTTTCGTTATTATATTGAAAACCTTTTATAATTGTTTCAATTGAGCATCTTTTGCACTATTATTATTCCAAGTGAGAAAATAAGTAACAAACAATATTGATACAGAGAATAGAATTGAATTTATTGTCCGTAAATACTCTGCAAGTGAGACGGAAAGCTCTTGAGAAATAACTTGCTCGTAATATATAATTCAGTCATTCGATTCTCTGTTTTGTTTTTGTTCCTATGTAGGAATGTTTTATGTAGGTAAGTGACCTATAGGTACCTATTAGCAGCAATACTACAGATTATATTATAAGTAAATGTAGGTAATAGAACACGTTTGTGAATTGTTTAGTTATATTATGTGGTATTATTACTATTATACCCATACTTCTTTATAATATTATTTATATTCTGATCCCATTGTGAAGTGAAAATTATGTGAACTTTTATAAAGGTCCTATTTATTATCTTATTCTTATATAGGAAATATATTGTAAAAATAATAATATGTACTTAGGTACTTAGGTATATCAAATATTCACAAAGCAATTTTATTTTACAATATTGTCTTACAAATATCTCACTAGGGAATATAATATCTTCAGTTACTCCTACTTGAATTTTAAAATACCTGTTCTTTCAAATAATAAGCAAAATAAAACGTGAAAAGAAATTGCTGAGGAAGTTTTACAAATTGCCAAGTTCCTGCATAATGTAACACGGCGCTAACTGCAGTGGAAAGCTTTACCGAAAGCCTTATGTCTAGAGTGTAGAGTGAAGAAAATTCTATTTCGATGTGCATTATAGATACTACTAGCTTACCGCCCGCGGCTTCGCCCGCTTTGTCTAAAACCTAATAAATTATTAGGTAGGTATTGTACTGAAAGAAACATATTAATTTAAATAACAACACAATAATATTATGATTGCTTCGTAAAATACAGTTTTCAACAAAGAATTAGAATATGAAGAATTCGTCAAAAACTGAAAAACACTTTGTATATAAGTACGAGAAAAGCCGCGGGCTAGCAGCAGTAAAACGGAAGCCAACAATCACAAACAACCAGAAGAGCGCTTACAGAAGCCTAGTTCAGTTTCATTTTTTACAAAAGGCTTATAATTATGCGAAATTTAGCTCAAGGTTCCGAATGAACTCGCTTTATTTGTGGCGAATACTTTGCAATTATTGTACAAGTTGAACAATTTCATATTTCGTACCCACAAAAATGTATAAAATGCTGTCGGTTTCACAGAATAAATAAAATACCTATTATTTCTATAATGCTTTTATAATGTTGGTTTTAGAGTTTAGATATTGACGGGGAATTAATAGAAGTAGTTAAGTTACAGCATTAAGGAATATATGGAAGATAAAAACCCATGGAGGGTTGTCGCGTGAGAACCGCAGGACAGTTCTTTGGCATATTATGATGTACGGTTACTTACATATTTTGTAAAATTAAATTGTAATAATGAAATGATTTAAAAGAGCAACTATGGAATTTCTTGCCGATTCTTCTCCATAGATACTGCTTTCCGAATCGGTGGTAAATGATAAAAATATGTATTGACGTTTCAAAAGTGCTTCTCGAAGAAGTCTAATTGAATAAATAAATGTTTGAGTTTGAGTTTGTAGGTAGATAGTAGGTTTTTAGATACCTTATATTAGTATAGGCCTAACTTGAGACGATTGCGACTTATCATCAAAAAATTGTCTGTATCTTTGTAAACAATGAGAAAAAACAACTTGTTCCATGGAATTGAATGCAGTTTACACCGAAGCGATGTATTGAGCTAAACAATAGATAGAACCTTCTTAGGCATCAGTTTGTTTGTTACACGCGTTTATATTCATTATTTTCGTATAGAATTATTTTGATCTGAAGCAACCTCCAAGTCCTAGACTAAGTTACATCCGGACCATTTTACATAATACCTACATTTATTAATTTACCACTAGATTTAAGTAATTTTGTATGCGGAATGGTTGTCATACAATTTTCATGTACAATAAAGATATTCTAACGAAAAAATGTGCTTATTTTACCTCAAAACATTTACTAAAACTCATTTCATAATACCGCAAATGAATTTTATTCAAAGCATTATAAATGGTTCCAGAGTAGGCAATATGCTAATGGTCGGCATAAATTTTAACAATTTTTCATCACAACTTGAGGTAAACTATTATTAGCAAATCAAATAGCTATTGTTGTTAGTTGCTTTGACCAAGCGGAATTATTTAAATGGAAACTGGGACAGATTTTAATATTGTATTTATTATACGGGGTTTAAGTTGGGTACGCTTAAATAATGTTTTAGAAATTTGTAGAGCAAAGTTGCTTTCCTGCTTTTCTGCTTACGATGCATTTTGAAGATTAAAAAGGCATCCGGTCGAGTGTCCAGGTAACTTTTTTTCACGACAGTTTTCTACAAAAATAGGTTACGGTTAAATTTTTAGCAGAAAATTATTCGACATTGAATAATAATAAAAAGGCCAGTTTAAAACATGAAATGAGTAGGTACCTAATGACTATCCATTAATAATTATATTATTTTCGGTTTTTCAATGACTAGTTATCGAACTATTCCATGGATAGTTTATTTCATCTCCATCTCTAAAAACGATCGTGTCTCAATGTACTGATGTTACCCTATTCCTCTAATATGACTGGACCGTTTCTAATGAAATTTGTGTACGTATCGGATAGATCTGTGAATCTGACTACATTTACATATTTGCATAATCCTTAAGTGATAAGAGAAAGGCAGTAACGTTTGTCGGAACAGCTAGATAGATTGTATTCCAGAATGTTGTTCATTATATTTTGTGAAAATAATTGCTCAGTTTTAATAATTCTGTACCTAATTAGTATAATTTTTCTACGTGTACTAATACACATTTATCAATAATAGTAATATTAGCATCAGATTTCGTTTATTACACAAAATTTCTGCGTAGCTTTCATAGATTAATTTTCAACAAATACCTAATTAGGAGACATTTAGGTGATCGTATTTCTTATTAAGTAAGACAAAAATAAAACACAAAATAAATCAAATTTGTATTTATTTCCACCATATTACAAAATATAAAGTACACAATATAAATTAGTAGCTAAAAGCATGTAATTACAGAAACTTAACCTAATGGCACTAATACAATAGAACTTAACTTTGAGCTAGATACGTCCTATGACTAAATTCATTTATTCAATAATATTATAAGTAAAAAGGAGCTAATTAGCCAGACTTCAGTTGTCTCTTTCGCTCACGATGGTTGAATCATGCTATCTCACTTTGGCGTCTAATCGTGTGTGCCGTGCGAAGATCGATGTTGTGTTGGTCTATCTACACCTATTTACTTATAACATCATTGACATTATTTAGTTCAAAATATTAAAGTGAATACGTATTTCATATTAATTGTCTGTACAGTGATTTTGTGAAAATTCATTTTATAGGCTTTTTCTTAGAAAATATTCGAGAATTTTTTATCGATGGTACAAATTAAATTACATATATTTTTAACGTCTCTGGCAAGTATATTATATTATATTGCATTTAAAAAGCGATAAATTTTTCAGTATTTTCAAAAATCCTAAATACTGTTCCTAACATAAAAATTTACCACATTTAGGAAACTGAATAATAGCAAATAAATAGCTTCATAAAAAAAATACAATTTCAAGCCATTATTATTAAAAAAACACATAATATATTCATGAATAATACTGTAAATATATAGTGAAATATCTAGTTCATACGTATTAACATTTTTAAAATATTATCACTCATGTTTGATATAAGGCAAAGATTACATAATAAAGTGTAAGCAATTACTTACTTACAAAAATACAAATACTATAAAAGATATTTAATGGACGGATTTACAGATCTTAATATGAGTCAGCCTTTTACCGTTAAAATACTTATCAATATAAAATTAATTAAAAATATTAAGTTCGCAAGGACGCTACGTGCTATGACAAAAATATTTTGGCGCCTGACAAAAACATTGTCCTAAATTTAGAATTAAAGACTTTTTAAACGGATTTTAAACGCGATTTATTCATAATATTATTTCTCTTCTATTGTCTCCCCGTGACCACGCTCACTGTAAAGTGTTCGAAACGTCGGGAAAATAATATAACGAATAAATCGCGTTTAAAATCCGTTAAGTCTATAATTCTAAATGTATAATACTCGCGTAAAATCAAACACTACAAAATACTATTGCCCTAATTTTTTTTCATTTAATACATATATTTTAAGAATCATTTTCTATATAATTCCATAGAATAACTTTATCAGAACTACCAAACATTTAGAAATAAAAAATTTTCACAGATATGACATATAATTTAATCTAAGTTAAAAAATTTCAATTCCAAAAAAACATAGAACACATGAAAATATTAAATTAAAGTTAATACCGTGATCGTGCAAAAATATCTATAAATTAATGCAGTCTGGTTCGTAACGAAAACTGAACTCAACTACCTGTATACATAAGGTCCAATTCAGTTCAATTTAATTTCAATTCAATTCAAACACTATACAGTTCATCCACTATCCATAATTATAACACTTGAAATTCAAACGAATTGCCACAGAAATAAGGTCCAAAATTCACAGGCATCAATATTCAATCACGTGTCATGCATTAATTGAAATTCAATCCACTGCCCATAGCAATAAAGTCCAATTAACCATCATCTAATCCAACAACTTCTAAACTCAAAACTCAACTTCGCCACATCAAGAAAGTCCAAGTCACCAACAACTTTTACACTCGAAACTTAACCTAATCACCATAGCAATAAGGTCTAAAACAGCACGATATCGTGCGCGCGCGTGAAACGTCATCAAGGAACTCCGCTATGCATGTTGCTATTCAATTTTCAACCTTTCCACTATGCAATACGGTCTAATACATCATAATCCGATCACTGCTGCCACTCAATTTGCGACCCTCTTGCTGTAGTAACAAGGTCTTATATAGCATAACAGGGCCAAAACTTCCACTCGATATGCCACTCGACCTCCCCGCAATAGCAATAAGGTCTAGTACAGCATGATGGCGTATGCGTGACGTCATTGACGAACGCCGCTACTGCTGCCACTCGACATGTGACCATTCCAGTATAGCAATAAGGTCTATTATAGGATGTTAGAACGTCAACCATCGCGCCACTACTGCCACTCAATTAGCGACCCTCTTGTTATAGCAATAAGGGTTAGTATAGCATGATGGCGCCATTAAGTTTCTCCTCGAGCGCGGGCGCTGCGTCACGTGCGGGCGTATCGGCCATTGCACTCAAAATACACACGTTGTTGATAAATGCCGCTATACATGCCGCTACTACTAGCCTGCGAAATAAACATTTAATTATTAATGTACTTGCCACAAAAAATTTAAACACAGTCTAACTTTAAACCAGGGATCTGTCACTTTAATAGTTGTACATGTGAAATACGACAAAACCAGATAAAAGAGAACCCGCGCTTAAAGTTAAGCCCTGTCTAAAGCTTTTTGTGGTAAGACAGTTAAAGTATTAAAAATGTTATACACATAAATCTGAAAATTAAGAACATAAAAATGAAGCTCGAATCCGGGGCAAAATAAGAGTCAAAATATTATTTGGTATTTTACTCCATTTAAGCTAACTATGTTGGTATGGGCGATGTTGGTGGTAGTCAAACACGATTTATTATTGTTACTGCGCGAATACACGGCTCGGTGCGGAGCGGCAACGTCGCTAGCAGCGGGCTCACTGCGGCGAGCGGGTATACCGGGTGTCATCGTTAAGAGTGTACAAGCTATAATTATTTCCTAACTATTAAATATATCAAACATACTTAATGAGGAATTGACAATAATAACTTTGTAAAAATATTCTTAGAAATATAGGTACTAAAATTTTACAATAAACACTCATTTATTTTAATCGCGTCTTATTTCCTTCAAAAAGTCTTTATGAAATGTAATCTCTTCTATATCTATCTAATAAATAACCTATTATTAGTATCTATTTGCAATAAAATCTTACCAAAAGGAGATCCCGAGCTCTGCGGTCATGTCGGAGGACCACTTGTTGGCGAGGTCCTCCTCCGACATGACGTTGTGCTGCAGCCGCAGGAAGAACTCCGTCAGCCACACAGACATCGCGCCCAGGCAGAATAGCACTGAAATAAATTATTATAATGGTAATGTTAAAACAAATATTTTTTTTAACTACCCGCAACATTTTTAGAGGAAACAAATTTATTAAATAACACAGGCATTGCGCCCAGGCAGTACAGCACTGAAATATGCTATAAAAATAAAATATGTCAAAGTTCACTCAACAATCAACTGATTGACAATTGATCAGCTAATTTAAGACTACCTGAAACATTCTTTGTGGAATCGAAACGTATTCAATTCGATACATGAATACTATACGGAGTAGCTCTGAAAATTGGAATACATAATATTGATAATGAGTACGATAGACTTTTATAAACATACACAAATGGAATTTAAAAATTTCAGATTACATTATTCAATTCATCTTTAAGGTACTCAGTTATGAATAAAGGCTTTTACAGAACTAGTACTAGTATTAATTAATAACAGATTGAACAATACCATAACTTCATCAATATCTACTAATTAACTTTCCTCTTATAATCTTTCCAATAAGAATTAACAAATGGTAATTAAACCTAGGCTATTATCACTTCAATGGCGTTTCTATAACACCTTCATTGCATTTACAGATAACTTGAGAACATGAAGGTTTTCTTGTTTGTTTTTCTTATTATAATTAACGACTTATGCTGTAAGTATACGTTATATTTTTATTGTTTACTAGCGGTCCGCCCCGGCTTCGCCCGTGGTACATGTTTACGTTTTCTCTACATAAGATCCATCCTCGTACTTCAAGAAATATAATAAAAAAAGAATTATCGAAATCGGTTCAGCCGTTCTCGATTTATGCGCTTACCAACACATTTTGCGATTCATTTTAATAAGATTATCCAAAGCCCTTTGGAATTTCAGATGCAAAAGCAAACGACGGGTTCTCCATCCCGTATAAGCCGTACCAAAACTTCACATTCGACTACGTTCACCGGGGCACTATGAACATATCCTCTTGTGGCAAAGAGCTGCTCACTTGCTGGGAGATTATCAGGTAAAGAACTAGCTAATATTCATGGTAAATATTAGTTAAATAGTTGATCAACAGTGTTTGCTTAAATATTGAACTGATAACTGTAAAGTCTTTAAATGTTGTCGATCCTGACGATATAAATGAGAATTTTTAAATTAGATTTTTCCTATTTTTTTTCTTAATCATATTTTTAACCGACTCCAAAAAAAGGAGGAGGGTCTCAATTCGGACGGTATTTTTCTTGTAAATTATAATTCGTTATGTGCATTCATGTTCGTTCGGTTGCAGACCAGAGAAGATATGCTACAACAAGAATTACTACGAGTCGATATGCGGCGTTCTGAGGCAAGAGTGCAGCGAGATGTTCGGCCCGGTTGACGGTAAATTTATATTTTTTTAGTATATAAATGAAGTCTGGATATTAAAAATATACAATGCGAAAAAGGTATCAGTTTTTATAATTCTTTATCGGCACGCTTTAAAGCTGATAACAGATAATTGAGTTTCTGGCTGTGCATATGACTACTGACACTTTGTACATATTGCCCAATAGACTTACACTCTAGCCATCATCACCAATATTACATATATATAATATAATCCTTTTTTCACACTTATATCATTATTTTTCATCAACAAATAACCCTCAGAGATCCGCCTCTCAATGCCATGGCAACGCGAACGTTGCCACCTACGTAAATGTCCAATTTGGCGACGTTGCCGAACAGTCACCAAATCAGTTTGTACCAAGTTCTTGGACATGTTGGCCAGCGACGTTGCCGTGCCGTCAATCAAAATCAAATCAAAATTGTTTATTTGGAACACAACAACACATTACAAAAACTTTTTGCACGATGGCACCCATAAATGAGTCAAAGCTACGTCTTCTTTACAGACTACGGCCACCTGATGAATTTCTTCGAAATGGTCTGCGAGTACTACCAGCTTCATACAAGAAAATTCTATAGCGACGCTTTTGGACGAGAACTGGGCGAAATACTTGTGAATAACCTGCAGCCGAACGTTACGAATACCACATTGAGTTTTTATATTAAATCGGATAAAAGCCCGTAGAGTTAAGATTTACGTTTTATTGTTATTTGTTAATGTGTTTTGTGTTTGTTTGAGAATATAAAGAAATGTATGCCATAATAGATTTGACTAAAACGTTTTATAATTGTTCATTTGCCATTTTCAGAAATCTACGACAATAATAGACCACGAATAGTGATTTTTTACATATTTAAGCAAGCTAATTCTTACTTAGAGTAGTTAGCATTAGTTTCCGTTAACAGTAGCTCGTATCAATCGTAATTTATTTTTATGTGTACCTATTGGACACTAGTCTTTTTCGTGCGATATTTAGATATTACAATTAGAATATTTTTTCCCCAAAAAAGTAACAATTACATAAACAAATTCGCTAAATGAAACTGTGACATTATAATGGCCGCTTGAGATAATTAATTAGTGTAAAATGAAAGCACGCAATATTCGCCGCTCCGTGGCCCGTGGGAAGGTCGCTACACTTTCTATTGAATACAATTCCTTAATTCATACCGTTTATTATCAACGGATTACGCGTTAATGTAATAGATGTATTACTAAACGATACGCAGCGTGTATTTTACTTTTTTATTTCTATTATTTTGAACATTTACTTACAATTTCGATTATTAGACAATTTTACAGCGAGCTTGGTCACGAGGAGACTGACTCATGTGGTGTAATCGTTTCAGTTTAAGTACATGTATGAGTTTAAATATGATTTTAAGATTTTCACCACCAATATTACGCTCTTGGAAATGTTACGTGTGTTTGTGTGCGTGCCTGCATGCGTACGTATGATGCGGGCATTTGTTCGAGTGCGTACGTGCGTGCGCGTATGTTTGTATACGAGTGTGAGCGTGTGTATGTGTATGTGTGTGTGTGTGTGGGGGGCACTCACCGGTGGCGCAGTTGCAGACGAGCAGCGGCTTGGGCGAGCAGCGCGCGCGCGCGGCCGAGCCGAGCGCGGCGAGCACGCACGCGCCGCCGCTCGCCGCCAGCGCGACCGCCAGCTGCGCCGCCGCGCCGCACCACGCCCAGCGCCGCGCGGGGTGCGTGCCCGACTTTACTGGAAATCGAGTACACGCAGTATGTGAATAAGGATACGCGTGCGGAATATAAGGCAAATAGATGGTAACTTCAATAGACAATTGATCGCGTTAAGCGGAATTGAAATATGTGAGCTATTAGAAAACAAAAACCATAAAATTATTTGTTGAATAGTTCTGATTGGAAATGGATAACATGGTTAAAGAATTACACAGGTATTATCCAACGCGGAGAGAGAAAAGTTATCTACTAATCGATAAATAATGCTACTGAAAAATACTCACTACTGAAATCAACATTCCTTGATCTGTATCCAAAATCCAACTCCTTGTGACCCTCAAACAATCCAAAGCTTATCCTGCCCATCGACTCTGTGGGGTTTGAAAGCCGTCTTGCCGTCGCGTCCACCCAGTGCTGCGTGCCCAGCGACGCTACAATCAGCGCTATGCACAAACACGAGCCGAAGAACGTCGCGAAAATCATCGACCGCTTGAACAGGTTGAGCTTCATCTTGCCCAGACTCGAACCCACTTATCGCAGTTCACGCAGCGGCCGCTAGATGGCGTTGCGTCACTTGTCCTCACGCGAATCTTCTAATCGAGCGTGGGAGACAGTGAAACGGCCATTGTCTGTCATAACAGAGCTTTCCTATGATCTCCCACGGTGAGATTGATGGAAAAGCTGAAACAATGCGAATGTCATGTGTCAAGTCGCTGATGATATGTAAATTGATGCGAATTGTAGAACGCGTTTAAACGGTTTGAACTTGCTAACATTGTGGAGAAAGTTTCCTAGTAGTTATAGTTATTCGCTTATCACGAAGTATAGGAAATTAAATTATTGGCAATGGTATTTGGCATGCATTGGTAAGAATATGTCTACAGCATTTCTATTATCAGTATGATAGACATGTAATTTAATTATTATTAAAAGTGGTAGTAGTTAAATGTTTATAGTAAATATTGTGAGTTCAATTTCTAGAATTTATATACAGCTTACATTAAAACATTAACCTATCTTAATTACAGGCAATTGTACTCTTATAACAAAATGAATTAAAATAAGTTATGTGACCTATAACTTACAAGTAATCGCGTATAATATAATAATTCAATTGCCCTTTAGCTGGCATTCATACATAAAATATTATTGTGAGTTTTAAAAGTTAAACAATTCAACACAGATTATCTAACAATTATTTAAAACAAATGCAGTAACTGTCAGTTTCTATTACGTTTTCACACCTAATTAACTAATTTAAAGAGGTCAAAAACGTTATATTCGCGGGTAGGTATGGGGAGCCAATAATTGAAATATACGAGTGAATCCGGCCGTAACTAGTGAATCGGTTAAAATTCCCAAAGAATTTATCAGTAAGTTTTTTATCGAGTGAGTTGCATATTATGTGGTTCGCTCTGTAGCGATAACGGGTTGACGTAATATAGGTACAATGCTAAGGTAATTATTATACACACGGTCTTTTTTATGTATTGGAACAACCCATGGGTTGCATGCGAAACCGGGGCAAGTTACTAAGTAAATTAGTTACTTAACGTTGAGCGAAATAAATTTAATACTTTATAAAACAACAACATACCTACATGAGCATGTGCACTAACATTTTCCCTATGTTATGACTAAGTTATTCAATCAGCCTACATATCAATGGGTCGCTTGTAGCCGGCGCCCGACATTCCTCGTATCGGAAGACCGACCGGTCTATCTACGTATCTAGGTATCTATCTATCTATCTAGGTTGTCTTGTTTCATCATAGATTTCACCTCTCATGTTTTATTTAGCACTGCATGTACGTGAGTAATAATATACCGATTTGAACATGCTTATTGAATCTGGTTGGTTGTGAAATAGGTTAGTCTGGTCGTGTAGACGGGTTCTGAATGAGATTTTATATGACACTAGCGGTCCGCCCCGGCTTCGCCCGTGGTACATGTTTACGTTTTCTCTACATAAGAACCATCCTCGTACTTCAAGGAATATAATAAAAAAAGAATTATCGAAATCGGTTCAGCCGTTCTCGAGTTATGGAATTACAACGAAAAGTGGCATTGATTTTTATATATTAGAAGATTAAATATATAACAAGATGTTATGATAGTACCTATTTGTTGCACTTACAAAATTAGCAAGTAAAGGTATTGTCGCAAATATAAAAATACGATCGTGACTTCATAATTATATAGCCGTTATAACTATTTCAATAAATAATAATAATTGTTACATAAAGTATGGAGATACAAATAATTTAAAACAACAATGAATTCTGTAACAAATACTAGTCACACTAACTGGTGGGTTTAACTTTGTCATACAGCAATTCAAAGCAATTCCTTTTAACGAAATACTTACATAAACTTAACCAAACTAAAAATATGAAATATAAGTTATTATCTTTAGCATGTTCAGAAAGGAAAATTATACGTTTCTGTTTAAAAATATCAAAAGTTTCCTTACACCGCGACCGGAAGTATTTTAAGCGCAATCTGAGCGGCAATTTAAAGACTAGGACCTAGGTACCTATTCTTATGACGAAAATTGTGATCTTCACTTATAAATAAGTACTATTCCTCAGAAATTAAATAACCTGCATCATGTTTACATGAGCGACCAATAAACATTTAAACTAATTTTACAAACAGCGTCTGTAGGTGTCTAAAAGTTTGTTGTTCGCTTTTAAAGCAAATTACAAAAAATTACAAATTACTATATACCTAACTTACCTACTCAAAATGTCACCAATTCCACTACAAAATGATATCATACTTATAACAATCAAACACAGGTATCAAAAATTTAATTGACAGAAAGTATTTTCTAGTTATCTTTAACTCACTATTAAAAGCCAATCGTACTAAGAAGGAAAACATGCAAATCTACATCCCACGCACACCAAAAACATCACAATCGAAACTTCTAGAACTAATCACAAAGTACACAATAACGTCCAAAACGCATCGTCATTTGGCAGATGCCGTCACGTGGGGTGAGCACCGCTGGGCACTGACCACCTGTCGACTGACGAAATGACGGTCGATGGTCATGTACCATACAGGGCCCCTACACGTAATTTATCCACTAGTGTGTAACCGCATCTTTCATCGTTGTAATTATTAATTAAATTACACGTATATCATGCGTCCGCACATTTTAGATTAAGCTTTTTACTCAGGTATATTAGAATAAATAAATATTTCAATAGAAATATTTATATTTACTAGCTGCTCCGCGCGGTTTCACCCCCGTGGCTCCACTCCTGTTGGTCATAGCGTGATGATATATAGCCTATAACCTTCCTCGATAAATGAGCTATCTAACACCGAAAGAATTTTTCAAATCGGACCAGTAGGTAGTTCCCGAGATTAGCGCGTTCAAACAAACAAACAAACTCTTCAGCTTTATAATATTAGTATAGATTTATTCATTGAGGACGACAAAAAAAATGAAAGAACTGCGTTCTGTCTTATACCGTTTAGCTACTCAAATAAAAATGTATCAATTCATAATCCATCCCAATATTATAAAGGTGAAAGTCGGTACGTTTGATTGAACGTTCTTTATTCAATCACGCAGAAACAATTACACAAATTGGGGTGAAATCTCTCCGGAGTTTTTGGTTTGATTATATAGAATCGTGTGTACCTACTGGCTCTATTATCCTTCTATAAAACCACTTCTGTTACACTGTACTTTGCATAGTAACAAAATTGGAGCCGCTTAGTGAAGAAGCAATAGGTAGGCGCTTGATTATGCGACTTTTTAAGTTTAAGCTGCGAAATTGTACTAGCTGTGCCCTCAGTTTTACCCGCATTGCTCTGCTCCTAGCTCATGTCTTAGCCTATAGCTTTCCTCGAATAACGGACTATCTAATTGTGATTTTTTTTTAATCGGACCCGTGCGTGGTTTCACAAATTAGCGCGTTCAAGCAAACAAACTCCTCAGCTTTACAATATTAGTATAGATTCCAGAGCCTACGTCATATACTTTTGCTTTTATCAGCATATTTAATGAGCGCTCTATAATTCGACTCAGGCTTACGAATATAATAAGAACAGTGATAGCATTGAAAAGTAAAAGGAAAGTGCTTGTCGGCTTGCATTTACAATCTGGCATATTTTGTTTAATGTATGTACATATTTAAATGTTACACACCTAGCAGAATACTACGTTAGATATTATTATTATAATGGATACCTTGAATTACCTTCTAACTTCTTTAAGGCGATTTTTTTAAACTTTGTCGTTAAAAGTTATACCTACATTGTAATATATACATTGTAGTCATGTCAAAAATTATAACAAGACAATTGTAACTATACAGCATCAAGCAGCCAAAAAACGGTAGTGAATATACACACCAACACAGCACACCACCAACCTACCTACGCTTTAAGAGGATTACAAGAGCTAGCTGAAATTGAGTAACTCGCGCACACATTAACACAATCGTCGACGGTTGATGGAGATCACGCCGGAGTATTGTACTAGATGGCGCCACAGCGACGTGAAAATAAGCTATTTATAACAAAACATACCAAAACGCACAAAGATAACAATTATTACAGCTTGACTTAAAAATAAGGTACAATTAGAGACAAACGATACAATATTTAACATTAAATAGGTCCACTTCAGATTTAGCACGTAAAAATTTATTTAACAAATACAGATCTAAGAAACAACTAGAGGAGACAATTTGTTTATTTTTGGTTTGTTGTATTATTATTGGAAAATAAGGATATGGGTGATTAAGTAAAACTAAATCAATGATACTTATACTTTTTTTATTATTTGAAATAATATGTGATCGACAAAAAAAAAACATATTTTAATCGTAACAGTGTAAAATAAAAATTATTTAAATAAGTATACTTTAAGTAAAATTGTACTAAGGACAAGTGATAACTGCGTTAAAAACAACCGACTTCAAACTTGCACTTGCAAAATTTACAAATACCTACAGACAAAAATGCTCATAAAATAAAAACTACTGGGCCTATCCCAATAAAATTTTTATGGGACCAATTCGACACCATCCTGCGTCGAACAAAAAAAGAATCACGTAAATCGGTTCAGAAACCTCGGATTAATCGGTGTACATACATAAAAAAAAAAAAATATACCGGCCGAATTGATAACCTCCTCGTTTTTTTAAAGTCGGTTAAAAATTGAAACCGACTTCAAAAACTAAAGTAAAAAAAAATGTTGTGTGGTTTTATGAAACCACGGTAAAAGTGAAACTTTTTTTCACACTATAGACATTTAACTAAAAATTATCGTATTTGTACGATAATTATCGTACGGATCGTGCGTCACGCGACACTTTAAAAAACAAGCATAGTCCAGAAGTCTAAGCATAGTCGGGATTCATATTGGATATAATTATTGAAGTGAAACTTCTTTATCGGGGTTAGAAAAAAATTGAGCGTAACATTTTTTCTATACGCGTGACATTTTTCCGTTACGCGCCATCTTTTTCTTATCCCTACCACGCGTGATTTGACGTATTTCTGTAAAGTTGCATACAGTAAATTATTTTTTGAAAAATAAGGTCATAAAGAAGTTTCACTTCTTTTAGCACACGCCACATTTTTTTTTAGTTTAGATTCTTTAATGTGTTTTTATTTATTTACATTTAGTTTTAAGCTGTTTCAGATGAACATTACCGTAATATTTAGTTTTAAGTTTCTTTTCAGGTGTACATTACCATATTTAGTTTAAAGCTTATTTCAGACAGTTACATTATATCGCATTTAGTACTCTTTTAGTTTATATTACACCAAATCAATATACGTATTTATTTTTTTAAAGTTACTATAAGCTACTAAAATCTAAGTAACGTATACAGGTTGGCATATGCTGTGAATCGGTTTGCTGGAAATTTGTACCTACTTCTTTGTCGTAATCATCATCTTTGGTTTCGTTTTCCTCTTTATTTTCACCTTTATCTCCATTTTCGCTATTACTTTTGTCTTTGCTTTCAATTCTGTGTTTGTCTGTATTTTCATCACTTTTCTTTATATATGGTTCTCGAATTTTCATATTTCTTGAAATTCGGGGATCAAGTATCTCAGGTAAAATACAGTCAAAATAGAATTTACTCAATTTGTCTTTCATTTCTTTTTCCCAAAAAGTGTCATCTCGTGCAATAATTTCTGTTTTGAGCTTTTCTTTTTCATTCTCCCAAACGGCAAACAAGCAATATTTTTTTAAGGTCACGTGCAGCTGTCCTTGGACTTGGTAATACCAAGCATGTTTTTTATTGATGACTAGTTCTCCTGTTTTTTTTTTTTGCCAGAAGTTAACTTTTTTTTTTTCAATGGCTGCTGCTATGCCCATTTTGTGTGCTGTCAAGGGACACTTTACTTCAACCACAGTATCCTCGCCAGTTAACCCATCAGGCGTTGCACCCAAAAAACACAATTCTTTGTCTATAAATAAACCACAGGGTTTAATTGTTATGCACTCTTGTACAGCCAATTGAGCCAGTGCTGTTTTTTCATTTTTTTGACCATGGTTAATGGATTCTACGTGATTGATATTGCTTCGATAGAGTATATCTTTTACTAAATTAGCACATGGTGTATTAGTACGCCTTTTTATAACCCTGCCAAAATTGGATGCCGTCAATAAAGACCTTCTCATCTCTAGCCATTCTCCATTAGCACTTTGTAGAATTGTTTTTCTTTCTATCGTGGCTCGCTCTTCATCTGACTTTTTTAATGTTTTCATGAAATCATTTTTCATCTTTTCCAGTATTTCTGCCGGTATATCAGGCTTTTCACATGACTGGCCATAGTCCTTATCTCCTTGCTTTTTACCGAAAACTAGTCGTCTCTTTTTTTTTGTATACCTTTTACTAAGCACTTTTTGTTTAAATTTTCTATCTTCCCATAGTTTTAGTTTACCTCTTGGGCTTTTATTGGTCATTTTCTTATAAAGTTTTGACAGTGCATTTTCTTCATTAAATGACACTGCAGAAGCATCGCATCGCGTCTGATATGAATTTTTAAGGGAAAAATTTACTCTCTTCCCTCCTACGTATTTTGCGATAATGCTGTGATAGCGTTCTACTACGTTACTGTCCACGTCATGAAGTAAACTTCGAGCATGACCAGCAATACCTTGTATAGTTATACAAATTCTTTGCCACAGAGAACTTAGAACAAAATCTTTTGGAATATCCTCTTGTTCCAAAAGTCCCGTTTTATTACAGAAATATGATTTGCATTCAAGGTGATTTCCAAAAGCGTGATGATGTGCTTGCAAAATATCTTCATATAGATATTGCTCTTCTGGGCAGGGATCATTTTTGTTCTTTTTTATTGATTTACTAATACAAGATCTCATAGACAAGATTCGTGACGTAGTTATTACTTTTCTGTGATTTTTCAAAAATTTGGTATCAGTTTGGAGGGACTGTATCTTATTACAAAAATTCCTGAGTAAATGATTCCTACATTCTACTTTCTCCACGGTAATATCTTTATATGGTCTTGCCTGCAAAATTTTAGAATACGTGCTGGAGTCACCGTCAGATATCAATCGTCCGTATATTAGACCGTGTGTTGCCAAAGATTTTTTAAAACCTTCCACTATAATCTCACTTTCCATCCCTGTGGATGGACCGGAGTAGTTTTTGGAGCAGAAATGTTCAGGAACTGTTGTTTTTTTCTTTTCAGCACGATCACAATGGTAACAATATTTGTTACGGACTCCCAAATACAAAAGTTTTCCTGTTTTTCTACCTATGATCGCGGCAGCGCCGGATAAAGCAGAATAGTTTTTTTTGTACGACCTTTTAGAATACACACCATCTGCTATCACATCAATGATTGGCGTGCCATTCTTACAAACTCTGCCTTCTGCTATAGCCATATTCTTCTCTTCTTCAGCTGCTTCGTCCATAGACTGTTGTGCAAGTTGCTGCCAGTTCTCGGATAACAATTTGTGATTCTTTTGATACGTCTTTTGAGACATGATTGGCAAATTTATGGCAGATGAAAATTCTTGTAGCTGAGAATGACCACACCCAATCGAAATGGTACCAGCTACAGCACATGTATTAATTGGCAAACAAGTATCATCGTCGTTATTGATAACAAAATGTCTTTTACACATTTTGCATAAAAAAGTAAATTTAGAAGAAAACCCGTGAAGTTTTTCGCCAACTAATTGAATACAAGTTAGTCCACAGTCCAATGGTCCGTGATTTGATATTTCATATAACTTTTTCAAAAAATAGGAAACGTTAATGATTCTCCGTCCAATTTGGATGTTATTTTCAGGAGTAAAGTTTTCCATCTGTAAAAGTAAATGAACATACCTGTAGCATGAAACATTATTACTAAAAATAATTATAATAAGTAAGTTTGTATTGGCGGAATAACTTACTTCTATTATAAAATTTATACCATCGGTGTCTTGATTTTCAGGCTGGACATCATTTTGACTTTGTAAATTATCATAAGCCACCTAAAATTCCAATATCCCATTATTATATATGTGAAATAAAAATAACTACGTTAAAAACAACCGACTTCAAAAACGGAAAAGTAAAAAATAAAAAAAGATTTGATATTTTTAAATACTACATATTATTTAGATGTAAATTAAATTTTTATGAATTTAAATTTTTATGGGACCATTCCGCATCAAACAAAAAAAGAATCACGTAAATCAGTTCAGAAACCTCGGAGTAATCGACGTGTACTGTATACCTACATA
The DNA here is from genome assembly GCF_905220415.1 of Colias croceus. Classification (NCBI taxonomy): domain Eukaryota; kingdom Metazoa; phylum Arthropoda; class Insecta; order Lepidoptera; family Pieridae; genus Colias; species Colias croceus. The sequence goes on from NC_059560.1 coordinate 7,767,913, forward strand.
AAAAAAAAAACATACCGGCCGAATTGATAACCTCCTCCTTTTTTTGAAGACGGTTAAATAGGGTTATAATAGGGTGTTTTAAAACTTATTTTTTTTTTGAGTTAATTTTACTTTATAAAAACTAGACTTTATGTATAGCCTATGTCACCCGGACAATTTTTACAAAGCTATTGATACCTCATTCATTAAAATCAGTTCAGTGGAACAAACGAAAATACATACTATACTGCCAAAATCATTACCCTTCATTTTGGCTTCGCCGTAGTCGAGTAAAAGGTGGCACGCATGGCAAGATAATGTTACCATGCAACGTGTGGGGTATACTTTGAAAATTACCTGTGTACTATTATATGCTTCTTCTAGTACTGGCTTAGATGAATTTGAACTTGAATCAATAACTTCACATTCATGATCAGTATGGTATACCACTGTATCCAATCTATAAAAAAATAAAATTACGTGAAAAGCCAGTTCTATTTTGTTTTTAGTTCTATGGTTCTCAAGATAATGTTGGAATATTTGTTTATTTCTTTTTGTGGAAATCGTGAGCTCGATGGTACAAGTAAAAGACTAGGTATACTAGTAGTAGTAGGCAAACAACTTGAACAATGACCTTGGCTGTGCAGAAGCGATATTTTAGATATGCTTGAGAGTTTGCCATTAGTGGACCTGCGCGAAAGTACCCCCACTCCGTCACCCAATGTTCAAGTTGTTTGCCCCTAACTATACCTACCTAACAGTCATACACACTTAGGTATAACAAAAAAAAAATATACCAGCCGAATTGATAACCTCCTCCTTTTTTTGAAGTCGGAAAAGGTAGGTACCCAACATCGCAATTTTCCGATAAATCAGTTTTTACAAAATACTAGCGGTCCGCCCCGGCTTCGCCCGTGGTACATATTCACGTTTTCTCTACATAAGAACCATCCTCGTACTTCAAGGAATATAATAAAAAAAGAATTATCGAAATCGGTTCAGCCGTTCTCGAGTTATGGAATTACAACGAAAAGTGGCATTGATTTTTATATATTAGATTACTTACCTTTAGTATTATTATGCACTAGCTTCCGCTCGCGACTTCGTCCGCGAGGAAATAAGAAAAAGGTTTTTTTCATACGTAATTTTCCGGGATAAAAAGTATCCTATTTTATGCCCAGGATAATAAGGTATAATTATACCAAGTTTCATCGAAATCGAACCGTTAGTTTTCACGTGATGCCTTCACATACAGACAGACAGACAGACAGACAGACAAAAATTTTTTTAATCACATATTTGGGTTTGGTATCGATCCAGTAACACCCCCTGCTATTTATTTTTTCAATATTTTCAATGTACGGAATTGACCCTTCTACAGATTTATTATATGTATAGATTACAGCCTATAGATAAGGGGTGTAGGTACTTACGTCTGTAAAGTAATTTCCGTGTTGATATTTTCGACTTTCTTTCTTCTGTAAAAAATATTGATATGAAAACTTTCATAAAGATAATTAATTTTTTTTATAATAATGCTTTATAATAATATATATACTAAATATCACTAAACATAATATCACTAAAATGCTTCTTACCTTTTACTATCGTTCAGACGCTCTGCGTTTGATTTATATGAACGTTTTTTAGTCCTCGTGACTGGTTTTATTTTATTTCCCATACTTCAAAACTAAATAAAATGAATTCTAAAAATAATTTAACAACAAAAACAAACAATTCTGGCGGGAAAAAATCAGCGAAACAAGCGACACGTCCGTCTAGCAACAGGCCTTGGCCGGTAGTGTCGGTACACAGGGGTTCACGCACACATGCGTACGTTTTTGGAAGGTTTTTGGTTTGGGATTAAGAATTTGCGATTTACACGAAATCTATTGATTGGACTAAAAAAATAAATCGACATTATTTTAGTATGTTGCTTGTAGAATTATTTGCCGTAAAAACAGAATGATTGCATGTAGTTTAGTATGGTTTTTAAGCATCAAAAGATTTTTTTAGAGGTACCTTTGTGATTTTTTTCTATCGAATAAAATAAGTTGTATTGTGTTTTCAGCTCGATATCTTACTAGTATATATCCTGAAGAATATCATATATTTATCTTAGATTTTTTACTACAGTTAATCATATACTTTAAAGCATTATAAAACTCGAGTTTTGCCTCGTTTAGCTCTTCTAAGCCCCTTAAAACGCTAAAGAAAGTACACACTACAAACAACCACATTATTTTAAGCTATCCAAAAGATACAACGTATGTACATATTATACCTATGCTTCCGGCAGCCAATGCCGTCAAGCATGAGAGCCCCCGTGGTCCAACCACCTCGACGACCAGCTTGGCAGTGTGAAGGTTAATCTTGTTGGTAAACTTATGTTAATCTAGTGATAATTCTGTTACGATAGTGTAAAATGCAATAGTGTTATATCAAACTGTTTTTGGTTGTCGATTATTCTTTGAAATTAAACATTAGCCGAGTTGAGTTTTAAGGTGTCGTTTAATGTTTAAAAATAAATGTGAGACCAGGTTCAATATCAAGTTTAGAATGGTACTGTTATACCTACAATAATCCGGTAGGAAAGGAAATTATTATTAGAAAGAACCGACAAGAATGTAGGTTTGGCGATCGCTTTCTTTGACTTATTTTTTAAACATATCAAGTGTTGATATCACATAGTACCCCAGGTTATATTCATTTATAATCTTGAAGGCTTTAAAACGTTTAATTTAACACCTGACTGTAACACTAACCCGCTAACCACAGTCTAGAAGCAAGGGCAGTAACCAACGACCTTTACATATTAAATTGACAATGTAATAACTTGATGCGTGTAACCACTGTGTGGGTATGTTTTCTCATTACCAGGTAATTAAAGGAAAATTAATTTAATTAATCAAGTTTGAATTTGATTTGATTTATTTATGACTTTTGCGACAATATTAAATGATAATAAACCGAATCTTTTAAGGCGTTCGGAAGTAAAAGCGAAGTAAAGAGCATAGCATCAGTAAAGTCTAAAGATTTGCTCCTTTGAGGCAATTAAATACTTAAAAAATTTAATTAATAGCATAGACTTAACAATACATTTTGTTACTCAATCTCGAAAAAAACATACGATTTAGGCACAAAGTTCCTTGAAATAAATAAATAAAACTAATGTAAAATGTAGAATATCTAGAGAAGCTTTATTTAATAGAAGCTTTATTTAATAAGCCAGCATAAATGCTTGTATGTATGTCGATCGAATACGCAAATATGCAGGTCATATCACAATGTGTGAACTAGATAACGCTTGCATTGTAATCCGTTGCAGTCACGTTATAAATGTGCATGTATTTTACATATTGTATAAATTAATTAGAATTTAGATGGATTAGTTGAAAGAACCATTGTTAATTATAAAATTAATAATGATGGTAACAAAGACTATAAATTGAAAGCAAAAATTATATTTAGATCCGTTTTAAAAAAAATAATCTGACAGAGATTTTTGGATCTACATATATATCATTCATCATGATTTGGTGTTATGTAAACACAAATATTGTGTAGGGATTTCTTTGAATTTTCTTCCCTCAGCTAACCTGAACAAAACCGGGAGAAGCAGCAGCCAAAATATAGTTAGTTTTGAAAACAATAAACTATTATTATTTATACAAGCTAATCATTACCGAATCGAATGGACATTCACAGAAACAGTTATTCATTGAAAAGTTCCAAACGATCTACAATAACTGTAAACATTTTATTGTTATTGCATTTTGTTGAACGCTCAATGCAATGAATGGAGTTTACTAATTACAATATGCATAAAATATAATACCTACATAATATTACGCTTCTGTTACTTATTATTAAAATATCACCAGTTTGAAAATTTGGACAAACAATATACAAGCCTCTTTACTTTCTTTAATGGGTATATTAATTTAATAACTTTTAGAAGTGGTTCATTTTTTTCAATACCTAGGTACATTTTATAATTGTTATCTAGGAATACATAGGTCACAAATTGATAACTACGAGAGCGAAATCAAATAAAATGGATCGCGTATAAAATCTGTCATTGATAAATCAATCACGAACATTTAGATCAAGATCACGTATCCAATCACTATCTACAACTGTGCTATCTACGAGATCTTTATGAGACAGTAATCAATACTAATATTATAAAGTTTGTTTGTTTGATTGTTTGTTTGTTTGTTTGTTTGAACGCGCTAATCTCGGGAACTACTGGTCCGATTTGAAAAATTCTTTCGGTGTTAGATAGCTCATTTATCGAGGAAGGCTATAGGCTATATACCATCACGCTACGACCAACAGGAGAGGAGCCACGGGGGTGAAACCACGCGGAGCGGCTAGTAGTGTCCCGCCGCGCGCCGCGCGCCGTTTCACCCGCAGACACCGCCGCGCCATAGGTAAAAAGTTTAATCCCTTATTTCAATTCATCATTGATGACCAGGGATTTATTTCATTTCCTATAGTACCTAGGTACTCAAAGTTTCACTCTGAGTAGGAGCTATTTTGCATTTTATGTAGATCATATAAAATTGCGCCTATTGTACTTATTATTGACTAGCGGTCCGCCCCGGCTTCGCCCGTAGTACATATTTCGCAATAAAAGGTAGCCTATGTCCTTTCTCGGGTATCAAAATATCTCCATACCAAATTTCATGCAAATTGGTTCAGTAGTTTAGGCGTGAATGAGTAACAGACAGACAGACAGACAGAGTTACTTTCGCATTTATAATATTAGTATGGATTTTGTTTATGAATACTATAACTCAATATCGATTGTTAGTGCTTATCCAAATGTTAATTACTAACAGTGATTACAATTGAAACCCCAAACTGGTTTAACCAATAATCAATATTAATCGAAACATTTTAAAATGCATTAAATTTTGTTGATAAACTGATGTCACAAAAAAGGGCTTACTTAAACAATATAATTGTTAACGATTGAAGATAACTACACATATCGAATTTTAACATAACAAAATATAGGTAACAATATAATTTAGGAACTTAAACTCCAGTTTCAGAATGAATTCTACCATGTCCCATCAAATGCTAACTTCTAAGATTAAATGGATAAATGCTGGTTTTTCTTTAACGCATAAGTGAAGCCACGAGCTGCAGCACTAACTTCACTAACTACTTAATCAACTAATAGTAAAACTACTACCTTCTCTTGAACTCTGGTTAAACAGTGGTTCCATACACTCCATATTCCTAATTGATGTTAAAAAGAAACTGTATTTGTTAAACTGTTATATCTAACCGACAGTTAACTTGCCGCGGTTAATTGATCCGTTACAATGCGTAACGTTGTTATGTTAACCGACTTCAAAAAGGTTAGCCATTCGATACGTGTACTTTCAGAGTTATTTGCGAGATCATTTATTATAGGCAATTATTTTCAAGTATATTGAATACACGATTTTCTGCAGTGTGTTTGTTTTTAATTAATTGCTTTTTAAGTGCATTCATTAACGGTAGAACCTGTTTAATTAAAATTACTGTTAAATTAAGCAATTACCGCAAAAACGATTGATTAGATCGTACAATTCAAGAATGCATAAATCAGACAAGTACATAGTATGTAGGTATTTACCATATTTATGGTAATTGTATGCAGAGGTCAATTTCTATGAAAATGAATGCAATTTTAAACTTCACAAAAAGCCCTGAAAGACATTTTTAGCAATTTCATAAATAATTAATTAAGCATGGTAGCCTTATGGTAGCTATCACAGAGAGAGTTTGATCGAATGTGTCCGAAATGGTAATAAAATCCAGCCTTTACTTTTGTCGCACCATACTATAATTATAATCCCCTACACATCAAAAGTGTACAAAATAAAAAGCTCTAAATTACAGCCATTGTCTCCAACACACGACAACATTATCATAAGCAAAATATTCAATGCGCAATTGTTTTCACCGTCGCGTCGGGTCGTCGCAAGAAATATTTCGGGCATAGAAAATTATGCACTTTCGATTGTGAGCGTGGCTACCATTAAAATGTGCCTAATCGTCTCGATTTTCGTTTTCACTCATTACATTGTAAACTATTATATAAATTGCGGTTTGTGGTAGTATGTAGGTATCGCGTAACTTCCTCCTGTTTCGTATATTTGTTATAAATTGTTTATTATGTATGTATTTATAATCATACTAAATCACGCAATAGATGCTACATCCACTTATTATTATAGAAAAAAAACTAAGGATTCATTAGTTACGGCATTTAAAAAAAAAGGTACTGTGTAACTAGTTACCTAGGATAATTGTTGAATTTTACGTACAAATATTTGTGGACTAGACAATCTATCTTAGATGCTGTCAATGTCGTACATTTAAATTTCATGAATGAAAATTGAAATTGTGCCCTACGAATTAATTTCTTATTAAGCCTTTTCCTCCGCAATTAAATCTGCCTTCGTCAAGTAAATTCCTTGCACTTTCTTCTGAATCTTCACTTCATAAAGCCTTACAAATCAAACACTGATCTTTCACAATACGCAATACTAATTTCCATAGTCCATACTACCTCGTATCTGGAGCAGAGTTCAACCAATCAGCTGTCAAAGCGGAACAAAACAAGTTTGCGCCGCGGCTGCGCTCGCTCACGTAACAAACCGGTCCAGCCGTGACTCCGCATGAATTCTATTGACATTTATGTTTAGCATAATATTATAACATTTCTTCATATTGCATTATTGGTCCAATGACCTTCGTAATACAAATTTTATGCAAGGCTCAATGTTTTAGATAATTATGGTAATCGGATGACGGATTCGCTGCTGCCTACGACATACCTACCTGCGTAGTTAAAATTAAAAAATCTTTATGTGCTTAGATTAGAAATATTTAAAGTGATTTTCTTAACACCTATAATTAAGAAGTAATAACGCCTTCCTAAGTAGGTACATAAGCAGATACCTAACTATGTGATGTTTCATTTCCGTAGGAAATTGCATGCAATGAGTTACCTATCACTTGAAGAATGACGTGATTCAAATAATATGTACATTGGTGGAACGAAAATGTTTATTTTAATGATAAGGAGTTTTTTATGGAGCCTTCAATCAAAACCAACTTTTCATTTTCAATTACTGAAATCGTTAGGTACTTTTTATTGTAGTAATATTTCGATTGGATTACAACATTAAATAAATGGTAACTAAGTACCTTTATACTAGATTTTACATGTGCCTATGCCTATGTGTTTTTACCGTTACCATCATTTCTCACAAAGTTAATGTAAAACTACCTACCTACATAGGTACTTGACGTAAAGTTTCAAGAACAGCTGAATATAACAAGAAAATTAGATACGAACGTAACCTCCAGAATATTTATCAATACATTACTCAATTCGGAAATACCAGACCACTTAAATGACTGATACCTAAAGTTAAAAATATCAATTATTATTTTTAACAAAAACGAAAGCGTCTTCAAATTGTCAGAACTAGATCATTAAATCGAACCACACGAAAGAATTAGCTTTCAAATAAAAGACGATTCATCAATATTGATTCACCCAATCGAAAGTTATGAGGTATCAAACACAAAATTGTCTAATGAAACCTCTTTTCTAAAGTCAGTTGACAAATGTCACACTCTCCGATGTAAGTGAAACCTAATCCCGTCGCGAGCTTACTTAATTATGATATAAGTTATAGTTATGCAATGCCATTGTAACCAGAACAATGGTGTGTCAAAGTTGGGTCGTTTTACGTTTACGCCATTTTAACGTAGGAAGCGGAAGGGCCGAGTGAATGTTGCCAAAGTTTAAACAAACGGCACTTTGTTTTGTATCGTTTTAGGAAAGATTTGTTTTGTTCTAGTGAGAATTCTGTGAGATGACTAAGCTGTGAAACCGAAAAAGTTTAAATGGACAATTGAAACCTATGGTTACGTAATATGGCGGATACCTATCATGAAGTTTAATTTTTGATAGTCATAATATCATATTTTAAAGCTTATAACATCTGGGATAAGAGTTAATTTAGTATCTCAAACACAGAATAAATAGGAAATAGAATAGTTCATTCTATAAATACACAACGAAATGACGATGTACTTATAAAAACAATTATTTAGAACTCTCGTTACGATACAGTTTATGAATTTCGTATAATATCTGATATATTATTTTACAATCCTGAGGAAAATAATCCGATTCATAACTTGAACCTTTCGAAGTCCAAGGTCATGATTATAGGTAACTGTTACGTTCTGCCCTGCGTCTCGACATAACATCATACATTTTGCGTGAAAGTCGGTGAAACGCGAGCCCATATTATATGAACGTGTAGAAATTAACTGAGATTTAATTACTCAATTGTACTCGTTTTGCTATGGGAGTGTGTCATAATTGTGTGAGAAGATAATAGCTTTGGATCTTAAATTATTGGTTGCAATGTGTTTATTGGAAGATTCGAGATCGCTTTTACCGTTACACAATGACGCTAAATTCTTTTTGTTTGATTTTCTTATGACATTTTTTTTAAAGCTATTGCATAGCTTCTTTCGCGGGTCTTGAGCGCGGGGACCGAATCGAGAAATTCCGTAACGAAAAAACCTCACGCTCCCCTGTCCGACGGGCGGAGGTGTGGCTTGAAGGCATAGCATGCAATAGCTTTACCGCGGCAGTCCCCGAGTGCTACACGTCGTTTTTGTCTTAATCATTGAAGAAAATTTTTTTTAACGCTTTTGATCTCAGATAGTTCTTACACCCTAATTAATTAGTTAGCCAATTGATAAAAAAGACCTAGCAAAAACGACTTGAAAGAAAAGATATAATCTAAATTTATTACTCAAAGAGCAGGGCTCACTCTAGGCTTATAGCGAAAACCAGATGATTGCAGATGAAATGGGAAAAAAAGATATATCCTACAGAAAAGTTTGTTCGAGTTATTCACAAAAACTAGAAAAGCTTTCTTGATTAAAATCCTCAAATATTCTACTAACATAAAAAACATAGGTACCTAATTTAACTAATTACCCATGATTGTAGTTAACAATAACAACGCTAACTTTTTTTGTTTTAATGAGATTAAGTTAAATAAGGTAGATACAGAGCTTAACCTACATTTTGTTTCAAATTAGGTGAATAATTGCTTACATATTGCTTTCACAAATAAATCACTTGTAAAAAATAAATACTTTAAAAAAAAATCTAATAAGTGCTAATACCTATTTAAGAAAAAATTATGAAGTTAGTTTAGAAATGTTGAATTTTTTGATAACTACGGATAAGTACTAGTTTAATCAGGCCTTAGGACGTACTAACATAGTCCAAAAAAATACTTAATTTAACTAAATGAGCTATGGAGCATTTAGTTAAATTAATAATTAATTGTTAAAGTAAATTCATACTCATATGGATGACACTCTACATGCCAAACTTTGCCTGACAACACATCCGTTTATAGCGAAAACTGCTGATTGCAGATGAAATGAGAAAGCAAAAAAAAAATATGGATGACACAAACACATACATTATTACTATAAGTAATCAATAGCGATTAACAAATAAATGTATCTAAGTTTAGACAGCTTTCAGTGAATAATTACAAACCGTAAAAGAATATCAAGTTCTAAGATCAGTATCATAATGAAGCAACTTATTGTTATGTGTCGAAACTGTGTGAGCCGTTACATAGCTAGTCATCTGTTACATTGAAATATTTGAATGTCGTAACTTGAGTTTTTATATTGGACGAAAGATTAGTGTTTAGATATTACTTTATATGATAGTAGTGTAGGGATATCTATAAGGGTCTAAATTCTAATTTATAGAGCGAATTGTAATTTTCGTCCAACAATCTATCTATAAGTAGCTCTGCCTCGTGGATTTACCCACATGCTCCGCTCCTGGTGGTCTTAGCGTGATGATATATTATAGCCTATAACCTTTTTCAATAAATGGGCTATTAAACACCAAAAGAATTTTTCAAATCGGACCTAGTAATTGCTAAGATTAGCGCATTCAAACGAACAAACTCTTAAGCTTTATAATATTATAGTATAGATGTGGTTGTTGCTGACTTTGCAAGTGGTTAAGTTTCTGTGCCATAACATTAAAATATGGCCAGATATCATTCATATGGTTTAAATTAATAAAAAGTCTAGGCTTTTAAAGAAAGACTTTTTAATATACATATTTTACAAACAAACTATATATTTAGATTATCTGAATTAGCCCTGGTCCCTTTAATTTGGATAATCAACATTCTACTGTAGTTATTTTTAGTATATCAACAGAAGAGGATCTTTGCACAATCGAAGTTTTTTTTTAACAACTACAATGTTTCTATCTACTTTTAAATGCAAAACTATTAGTAAGTACCTAGTTAGTTAATAATTAGAAACACACTCACAAATTTCACTACATTTCATAACAATATTAATACTGGTTTCATCATCAAATAGTTAAATTATTTTCGTGCGTTAACTTAAAAAAAATTCTCATACTAATTAGGTAATTTGTTTCTTTTTCTTAATAAAAGTAAAAAAAAAACCTAATATTTACTGATTCGCTTATCACTGATTTAAATGAGATAACTTTAATAACTTTTAAATTGTTATCGTATTTTTCCCTATATGCACAGGATATCACTACGAATACTTGATCCAAAACTATTGAAATAAAAGATTAAAATATCTAGAAAACAAGAGCAAACATTAATATATCAATAAAGTTTTATAAATATAAACTCCTGCAAATCACTCAAAGTTCAAAATTCAAAAGGTCGCATAATTTTAATAATTAACTTTTTTTTCAGAAAAACAAAATTCTTACCTCCCAAGAAAACAAACTTGTTCGTCGGCCTTGTTTCAATTTTGAACAGGATATGAACTGTTCTCTGTTATATTCATGCACCAAACACAGATAGCTTTTCAATATAGATTATAATTTTATATCTTTTTAAAGTTTATCACACATTTATTCACTTTAAACACTATAAAAACGAAACTTAAAAATAATAATTTCGTAGCGCGTATGATGATGTCAATTCTGTCGACGACAGATTACAAATGACATTTGCGTCACGACTCACGTTCAGAAAATGAAATCGACAACTGTCAAAGTCAAACAAACCACAAAGCTTGGATTTGTTCTTGGCTAAGAGCAATTAACCTATAGAGTTCTTATATTAAGACAGAACAAAATACATATTTTCTTATCTACTTACTCTTAGTCAATAACAGCATAAGCCAGATTGAGATAGCGATAGAGTATCTGCACTGTCTTCAAACGTAGCGCGCCGGCAGTCAGTTTGTTTTCCAACCAGCTGGTGGGCTCAGTGCGTCAAGTGTTTTTAACGAAATATTTAGAAAATATAAAGTGTACAGTGTTTCTTTTTATTTGTCAGTGTGCTAAAATAACTATTGTATGTTTAGCAACCGGCTATCACTAGTCGAATGGGAGTTTTGGATATAAACAATGTAAAAATATCTTTCCATCGGTAAGTGATTTTCAGCAAATTGATAAATATTTATGTTTTAAACCTATTTGAAGGTTTTATCAAGCGCTTTTTTGTAATTTTATGTTGTAACTGTAACATTTACCCACTTTATGGGGTTGTGGAATATAAAATAATGAAATAATTTTTAAAAAACGTCACAATAATATCACGTTTGGCATTTTGTTTACCACCGTAGTGTTGTAACACATCTAGCGTATATTATCGATTTATGACAAAAAATCTATTTCATATTAACGTTGATTTATTTATTTTGTTTCATAAATCAGATTTATATGTAGTTGTTGTTGCAAATAATAGATGTAAATTTTTTACCGCAGGAAAATAAAACATACCACGTGGTTGTTTTATTTGCCCTATGTGTTTTAGTTTTCGTTTGTTGTTTATTAATTTCTCTTTCAGATTATTAATAAATTCATTTTGTTTTAGATTTCCAGAGCTAAATAAAAAATGGGTATAAAACGTGAGACATGAGTTGATTGGACGCCGCCACAATTTGCAATATTGTGTTCACTGCATTTCGAGCCTACGTGTTATCAAGATGGATACTCTAGAAGAATTGTGCAATCTTACGCTTACGTTTTTTTTTTGTTCCTGTAGATAATAAATACATTTGATTAAAGAGAGTGAATTTTTATTTTGAAATTTTTTACACATAAGTTACCTACTTTAAATGTGTAACTATGTGAAAATTAAACGGTTGATTAAATGACAGTTCTCATAGATGAGAAACTACTATTGAAATACATACTTAATATACATGCGTTTTCAAAGAAAAACCCGCATAGTTCCCATTCCTGTTGGATTTACGGGATCAAAAGTAATTTTTCCAAATTTCATTGTAATCGGTTTAGTAGTATTCGCGTGAAAGAGTAACAAACATCCATCCTCAAAAACTTTCGATTTATTAGTAGGATGTTAGGAAAATGTTTTCATTAAGACTGTCCTTTTATTAACTTGTTAAAATGCTGCATGATTCCTTCATGCTGACTGTGCCTTTCTCCTCACTCCTTTAACTTTATCATCATTTCCTTCTTTATTTTAAATTACATTTCAAGTTTTATAATTTCTTTTATAATGTACTAACTTTCCGCCCGCGTTTTTAAAGAAAATCCTGCACAGTTCCCGTTCACGTGGGATTTCCGGGATAAAACCTAACATAAGTGTGTATGTACAAAATTTCATTGTAATCGGTTCCGCAGTGAAAGAGTAACATCCCTTCTCACATAATTTCGCATTTATTATATACGTAGGATTAAACAAATAATGTATTCAACTGAAATTAATTATAAGTTTTGTTTTTTTATTATTTATTATTTCACGAAACCGTAAATGCAAAATACACTCACGATTTTATCGATTGAAGCACATCCCATCACTATCACCTTCTATCTATCTAAATACGTACCTATAGTAAAATGGTGCCATGACTATGTTGAAACGTAGCTTGTTGTCTATAGCTGTCTCATTCTTTCATACGACGTTTTCTTTAGATAGAGAGAAACAAATATATGTAAATTGTATACGCTCGATACAAGTACTCTATAGGTTAATTGCTCTTAGGTTCTTGGATTTGTTAGATCGGGAGTTGCCATACTAATGTCATTTATTATTAGATATTCAGAAAAGATTGATAAAAGCGGTGGAAGTAGAAAAAATTATTTGGTCGTACATCACTACATAGTATAAAACAAAGTTGCTTCCTCTGTCTCCAATTACCCCATATCCCTATGTATGTTTAAATCTTTAAACTACGATACGCATTTTGATGAGTTTTTTCACACAACAGTGTTTTTTTTAATAGATAGAGTGACTCAAGAGGAAGGTTGTAGTTTATAATTTAGTTTTACAGTTGTACTTAAGGACGATAAAACAAAAATTAATCTTCATAATATTTATTCAGAGAAAAGTATAATAGAAAAACTAAATAACAATAAAACGATATATCTTAGCCGTAACGTATCCTAGCATATCAATTATATTGATCAACTACGATAACAAATTTTACTTGTATTTTATGGAAGCCCTGATATTTTATCATTTCATAAATAGCTTAAGCTTTTTTTGGTCTTGCACCAAAGATTGTAGTACCGACACGCACCGTAGTGGCCCCCAACTCAATCTAAAAAAAGTAGTATCATATTTTATTTCGTTTCTTTTACTTAAGTAGGTAGGTAAATGCATTTAGATGCAGCTTACATGCTACTATTTTATAGTATTAACTTATTTTTCAAAACAAAAAACTATTTAAGAGCAAAAATAGTCCAACAACAAATCAAATGTGAATTAACTTTATAATTTGCATTTATTTAAATTAGAACTTGCATTTGAAATAACTAATAACATTACTTACAGCATGTTCAAAATCTGTTGACATTCCCATAGACAATTCAACATTATTAACATCCAAGTTAAGGCTCTCACATACTTCTTGTCTGCATTTAGCAAGCAATATGAAGTCTGGATTCGGCCCTCTGGATACATCATAGTCATATTGGCCGATAGTCATTAGCCCTTTGAAATCTAAGTTGGCACAATTCTCTAGAACATGCTTCACTAATGTTGTTGTTTCTTGTGGCTCTATACCATTTTTTGCTGCAAAATGTGTATTGCTTTTTGAATAAAATAAATTAAAAAATGAAAATATGAATCTGTTTTGTTATATTGAATTGAAAGAGTAATCTAAAATCAATGTATTATCTCATGATTAAATAATATTCATCTTGCCCCTAAATATAAATGAGAATTATCATATAGAAAAATTATTATTAGATAAGTACACAAAAATCGTTTCATAGAAACGCATGCTATATCTGTACAAACACAAATTATTTACATATCAGACTTGATAAGGCCTTTTTAAGATAAGACAGACAGACATAATAACAACAGATGTCATCATTTTAATATGATTGCATATAAAACTTACTACATATCCAACACCAAATTTCTTCTATGAAAAAGCTGAGTTTGTACAATATGATTATTAAGATAAGAATTACAAAAATTTCAAACATAATGAAATGAATGATGCAATGCAGGATTGTATTGCTATTTTAAATAGGAACATACATTTTGGATGTATTGTAGTTGGATTAAACTTTGTCACTAACCTTCTTCAGCACTGGTATTAACTTGCACCATAACCTTCAACTTATCATCAGTTTTACGGAACTTCTCCCACTGTTTGTTCAAATTATCAGCAAGTTTAGCGGAATCCACTGTTTCCACCATATACAAGTTGGGGGACTGGATCAATTTATTAATTTTATTAGTCTGCAAGTGACCAATAAAATGCCATTTTATATCTTTACAGTTTTCCAATATTTGTGGGTCGCTTGCTTTATCTGCAAGCTCGTTGACGTAATTTTCCCCGAAATGGCGCTGTCCAGCTTCATATGCTTGTATGATGAGAGGAACTGGCTTGATTTTAGATGCAGCCACTAGAGTTGGTAGTATTTGTGGTAGATCCTGAAATTAGAAGGTTAAGAATATTATGCTTCACATTAAACACATAACGTAATTGTAATACTGAGTTAAAAAATATCTTACCTTATTTCTCCTTGCTACAGCACCTTCAATACGACTCAAGACATTTTTTAAACCATACATTACATCAACTTCGCATCCACTATCACCAGACATAATCTAATGCTTCTTCCAACTTCTTATTAGAAATCTAATTTATATAGGTAGTTCTGTAACTTTTATTTTACGATTTTATAATCACCAGTTATAGTTGAGCTCTGAAACGTTGGTTGAATTTAAATGATTTGAAATAGCTGCGTTTATAGTTCCTTCAATAATCAATACTATAAAAACACAAATCTTTATAATTATTACTTAGCAGTAACAATTATGAAATAGATAATAATTAATTTATTAGCCGAAACTGACCATGCCGAAACTCGACTTGGCCTGTGACCGCAGACTTGTCACTTGACAGTAAACATATTTTGTCAGTTTTGTTTTGTCATTTTGGCATATTTTGTCAGAAAATTCAAAGTTCAAACTTCAGGTACCTATGTACGTAGTATTTATGTCGTGGTCATATCGTAGATTTGATCATTTCATGATATGAGTGGCCATTTCACGAAATGGTCGCATATCGTGAAATGGCCAACATAGTTTGATCAGATCGTTAAATCGTCAACGTTTCACGATTTGGTCATCCACATTTGGCCAGATCGTATAAAATATAAAGAGTCCATAAAATATTAAAAAATTTCAGAATAACTATATTCTAAAAACTTGTTTAATGTCATTTAAGTTAGTGCCGCGGCAGCGGCCGGCGAATGCCAGAAGCGAATCGTTTTTGCAATAGAAAACAGTTAGGTTAGGTTAGGTTAGACTTTGATAAACAACGCACGAGCCGAGCGAGCAAAGCGAGCGTGCCGCGGCAGCGGCCGGCGAGTGCTAGAAGCGGATCGCATTTTAAAAAACAAACAATTATATAATAACTAATATACTTAGTAGTAGTTTCTTAAATTATTTTATTTAAGTCACATTTTTTCTTAAATACATATAAGATATCCACATTTTCTATAGTACTCGTACCTCTTCGTCGTAAATTCTTTGCTATGACTTTCTTCATAATATTGTTATTAAACGAATTATGAAGTTTTTAACTGCGAATAATTTAATTTTCGCCAGCGGCCGCCATCTTATCACATAAACACAGCGCTTGCAGCGCCTCTACCAACGATTAATGTAACTATTTTACGATATGATCAAATAATTTTGATCATTTCATGAAAAAACCGTGCGTTAATTGGCCATATCGTGAAACGATTTCTTATCATTGATCTGCCCAAACCACATCATGATGTGGCCAAACTAAATTGGCCATTTCACGATATGCGACCATTTCGTGAAATGGCCACTCATATCATGAAATGATCAAATCTACGATATGACCACGACATATATCTGTCAACTGTGCTTCAGGGGTTGCTTCAGGGCTTCAGGGTCAATACCAAGTCAATACTCAATAATATTGACAGTGTTGCCACCTTGATTTTCTAAAAAGGGGTTCAAGGCACACAGAAAGGGTTAAAAATTAATCAAAGAGGTGTAAACACGAATAATTTAGTCGCGAGTAGCACCAAAACCCTTTTAAGTGATTTTTTAAGTTATTGCATAACTTCTATCGCGGGCCTTGAGCGCGGGGACTGAATCCAGATATTTAGTAACGAAAAACCTCACGCTCCCCACTCCGACGGGCGCGGAGGTGTGGCTTGAAGGCATAGCATGCCATAGCTTTACCACGGTAGTCCCCGAGTGCCACACGTCGTTTTTTTTCGTTCGATTAGAAATTTGTGACATAGGTAAGTACAGTAGAATCCGTATATAACTTAAGAGCGTTTTTAATGACATTGAAGGGAATCGACAAACACGTCTTATCACATAATTCTCCCAAACACTGTCAAAAGTGTTAGACACAGGCAAGAAGCTTATATCCTCTAATACACTATAAGCTTCTTGGACACAGGTGTTAGATATCAGTCACTATGACGTATAGACGAACAATTTATTAAACATTGGTCACAATCTTGGTCACAATAAACGACATGTTACTACTACGAAGTCATTTTATCCGAATTTTTATATAGAATTTTATATGAAAACCAAACTTCGCTGTGTAATATTATGTCATAATAAGCGGTTGGTCAATATAACCGGAGTCATTAAAAAAACGTGTGGCACTCGGGGACTGCCGCGGTAAAGCTATTGCATGCTATGCCTTCAAGCCACACCTACGCCCGTCGGAGTGGGGAGCGTGAGGTTTTTTCATTACGGAATTTCTAGATTCGGTCCCCGCGCTCAAGGCCTGCGATAGAAGCTATGCAATAGCTTAAAAAGGATTCTACTGAAACTCCAAATTTGAGCATTTTAATTGGTTGACTAAACTGCACTAGCCAATTATTGGAAGTCTCAGCGCGAAAACAAACCTTCTTTTGGTATGGTAAAATGCCCAAAATATATAAAATTGGCCCCATTTTAAATAAATTTTTTGCTATTCGAAAAAAGGCCAGATTACCCTTTTGGGCCTAATGTGTTGAATTGCCGAAAAAGGGAGCTTTAGCCAGAGGGCAAGTAGCAACACTGAATACCTATTGACAATCTGTGGACAATCACATCCAAATCACATCACAGATTGACGCGTTTTGTAAACCTCCTCTGATTATCGAATCACATTCGTTATTCTGAGGAAACTTCAAATAATGACGGATGAAGTTTGAACTACAGTGTGAACCACACTCTGAATAACAAATCATCACAGCCACAGCCACGGAAATATAGACATACGAAGTAATCTATATCTAATAAATACATATATCTATATATTATCTCTTTAATAAATTCTTTCTGTGTTAGATTTCCCATTTATCGAGGAAGCTTATATACCGCAGCCACACTATGCCCCTCATCCTGCTCATCGCGCTGCCGTTATTCGCCGCGACATTGCCCTCTGGCCACGCACTGCTCTACTCGCGCGATTAATCGCGACGCTCTTCATTTCGCACTCGTATTGCCGGTCCTTTGACTCGCGCGCAAAAGCCGACAAAATAGGGAGCAGTGAGCAGGACGATGAGCACGACGAGTGGCATGACGAGTAACGTGGCCACACTATGTCTCTGCCTACTTTCCTCGTTATTTCCACTACCACTCGTCGAGTGTGTGGCCGCGGCATAAGGCTATAATTATTTGTATTTTATATATGGCGCACACAAACTGTTCCGTGTATGGATGTACATTGTACATCTACATCGAAATCCCAGAAGGAAACAATATTTTAGAAACTTAGTTTAGAAAGATTGTATTTTGTATTTGTAGAATTTAAATCAAAGCTATGTATAATATGTTGTCCTCATTATTTTCTTATCAGATTGTTCATCCCAATGCGAATGCATTACTTATTTAAATTTTTATAATAGACAATTTAAGCAACATAAAAGCATAAAATCGTACCTTGCGTACTAAAGTTTAAAGTCTAAACTGTCATAATATAATCATAAAATTAAAAAGATTTCTGAACGACAACCAGAAACGTCAATGTTACATGAATTGATTTTCTGTTTTCGTCTGTCGAGTGTCGAATTTTCTTGTTTGTATATTGCGTTTCTTTTGCGGAAATCGGTATTTACAAATGAAAATGATTGTATATTCTTCAGTGAAGTAAGAAGTAGCAATGAACGTTCTCGAGAAGGCCGAGAAGGCCCTGGAATATTTAAAAAATTACGAAGGTGTAGCAAAGTAAGAGTTGTAAACTTTTTGTTTTGTTTCTATTGGATTTTGTGGGTTTTTACTGATGAGTGTTGCGTTATTGCAGAGGTCATGAGTTACAAGCTGCAGCTGGGACACTGGGCCGGTGTTTGGGAGCTCTCGGCACGCGACCGAACTGCGCTAGGCATTATGCAAATTTACTTAACGTCGCTGTTCCGACTTTGCTAGCATTGGCTAGCCATGAAAGTGTAAGGAAGCCTATTTCATTGTTATTAATTCCATATAACTTATAAAATATGTTGTTAAGAACCTGAAACTTATTCAAAACATAACTGCTATTAAGAATATACATTTCCAATTTAATATTTAAACATTTAACAAATAATAATTTTGTTTCCAGGCTGAAATAAGACTAGTGGGAGATGAAGCTCTCAACAGAGTGGTTGTTGGTGGATTTGCTTTCAATTCTTATAAGACTAATGCCATACTGCTAAATCAGATAGAAGTGTCTAGAAATGCAAGGTATGTTTAATAGAATAAAGAAAATCTACATAATTAAAATAAATGTATTAGGTATATTCCTTTATTATGTGTTTGTATAGATATCTCTTTCAATTATTTTGTGTGTTCTAAATCAAAAGAAACAATTGATTTAGTTTTAAAAAGCATTTTTGAAAGCTATATTATATGTATTGATAATAATTTTAGATGGATCAGAGCATCGCTAGCCCGTATCTGTCTTGGAGACAGTTGGCTACGCCCTGGTATTGGGAAAATAAGGTCTCAAGCTCAAACCCTTTTCCCAAAGTTGAGTGAAATTGTGCGAACTACAAGTGAACTGCCGCTAATTGTTGAGGCTTTGGAGAGTAACCTGCCGAGAATTTTAAATGCATTGGCTGAATACACAACGGATGAAGAGATATATGGTATGTCCGATATAGATTTGGTATGTGTGTTGATATTTTTCTGCTACAAAACACACTTTAAAGGTGATATGTCACAAGATAAATGTAGTTTTCTAAATCCATTAAAAAATAAACAGCAATGTAGTTTCATGCAATGAATCAAATGTCGGCACACACGCTCTTGTATTAAGTTATTTATGTTGATATTATCCTCTGCAGAGCTGTCGACCGCGCTACTGTCGCACATGCAGTGCGGTGAGGCGTCAGTACGGCGCGCGTTAGGCGCCTGCCTCGCCGAGCTCTGCCAGCACCGGGAGACTGCGCTAGCCACTGTGCTTGACAAGGGATATGGTGAGTTAGCTGTTAACAATGATTCATGATTAAGATGAGATACATAATATTTCAGGACAATTTTACACACGGCACAATCTGATCCCATACTAAGCTTATGCTTGTGTTATGGAAACCAGATGGCTGATAAACAGACATTTAATTTTAAATAAATATTTTTAGTTATAGATAATTAACACCCAGACACAGAGCAAACATCTATCAATGAATCAATATCCATGAAAATTTCATTGCTGTCACCGGTGGTATGAATGAGAATGAGATGTTTCACTTTTCACTGCGATAAAACAACACACTAAGTCACAAATATCATACCGTCACACAGACACAAACTCACATCTTTGTGACGTGATAGAAAAATACACAAGATTAAACAAATTTAAAATAAAATTAAAATTTTCCCCTATCTGTTATAATCTCTCTCTATCAAAAAAATGATCTGGCATTGACAGATCACTTTAAATTTCAGCCAAAGATTATATGATTTTTATTTGATCATAGTTAATTGATATGGCAGTGACAATCAATTATTTTATTTACAGAAAAACTGTGGCCCACGGCAGCTGAAGACAGCATCATTATTGGATGGTTTTGTGTTTTCAAAGCTATCTTCCAACAGAATGAAATCAAGAAATTTAGTGAAAATAATGTTTTCTCTGTTCAGGATTTTTTAGAAGTAAGTTGATACTGCGGATACATTTGTTAAAAAAACTATTTTAGCTTCATCTGTATGTTTGTATGTAACAGAGTCCTTCAGACTCGATTTTGACTCTCTTTAAACAGACAGATTTAATTCAAATTTTGTTCACTTATTTAGTTCACGACGTGTTCTCTATTATTCTCAATAGTAAAAATGTATATTGTTAAAAAAAAAATAATAATAACTTTCAGTCGATTTTATCATTAAAGCATGTTTTTATTATATTTTATTTTATCATGAACACCATTTTTTTGTATCGAAAATAAATTCCAACTAATAATATTTGTTATTTTCCAGTTATATCAACTATGCATACACTACATAGATCTTACAACGACAGAGCATAATGTACAAAACGCAGTACTGGAGTGTCTGACAGTGCTTATATCGCAAGCTCATCATGGATACAGGAAAGCGTTGTTGGATAAACATCCGAGCCCTGTGTGTTTGGATTCAAGGACTAGTGGGAAGGGGCATAAACGGAATTTTAGTGAGTATATCTTTTATTTTATAGTTTTAACTTGTTCTTGTACTGTTTATATAAAAAATATGTATTTATAAAAAAGCATTAGAAGGCTATAAAACTTAAAAAGCATTAGAAGGCTATAAAACTAAAATATCAAATTCAACAAAAAAATTCTAGTCCACAAACACAACAAAATAGGAAAAAAATATTATTTTCTTATAAATATATTTTTAGTTATAATATATCAATCCGGCTCGAAGGACCATATTCTTGCAATATTTCTGTTGAGACTTGAGATTTAAGTTAAATAAAAATCTATCAGGACGATTGTATACTGCTGATGTGAATGTGTTGCGTTTTACAACGGGTTTACTGGTTTATTTTGTTTGAAGCGAATTTTGTATGAGGGTATATGAGAGTTACATAGATATTATATCTTTGCGATATAGTTCATCGCGGTCAGCCGATCGGCGGTTAAATCGTATAACCTAGTGTAAGATCCTTACTTCCCTTTTTAGATGGAGGAATTCCACCATTTTGGTTACTTCTTCCATGGAGTTATCATGTCAACCAGTTATTTCACGATTATTGTTTACCGCAGGCAAAATTTTATCAATAACTTGTATTGATGCATTTTGTATTATATTTTCTAGTTTTTTTTTGTTGTTGATTGAATGTATTAATTTATACCTATATTATTTATAATTAAACTAGTGGTCCGCCCCGGCTTCGCCCGTGGTACCTACATGTTTAAACTATCCTATCTCTCAAGTTGGATCGAACTGCAATAATATAATGGCAGTATATGTGATATAAATCTATACTTAATATTATAAAGCTGAAGAGTTTGTTTGTTGGTTTGAACTCGCTAATCTCAGGAACTACTGGTTCGATTTGAAAAATTCTTTCGGTGTTAGATAGCCCATTTATCGAGGCAGGCTATAGGCTATATATTATCACGCTAAGACCAACAAGAGTGGAGCAATGCGGGTGAAACCGCGGAGCACAGCTAGTATTGTTTATTAACACTTTTAAATTAACATATATTATACCAGTAAATAAACATCAATCGAATGATTGATGCAGGTTACACGAGCGCAGTGTCCGCGCACAGCACGCACAGCACGCACAGCACGCGCAGCGCGGGCGGCGCGGGCGAGCTGGCGCTGCGCGGCGCGCTGCGGCTCGGCTCGGCCCACAAGCTGCACACGCCGACCCACAGCTCGCACGACCTGCCCATACAGGTATATGGAACGGACAAACAAACAAAATTCAAATGCAGTTTCGTATAAAAAAAATATTTTCCGAAAATTTCATGTACGAAAGAGTATGAAACTTCGCAAATTCAAATTCATTTATTTACCAATAAACGCACACAAAAAATTTGTAATGTAGAGAAGGTAGGGCAGAACTTACTACACGTGAATAAAAACAAAACATATTCACGTGTAGTAAATTCACAATCGCCTATCAACAGGTTGTCAAAAAAGTTCATTGAAATTAACACTTATTTCGTGGCATTTATGTTCAAAGTTCATTGAAGAAAACTCTGCCTAATATAAACGTAAGCAGAGTTTTATCTCGGACAAATATTGAACACGATTGTTAGTCTTATTCTTACTTGTACATTTTTTCCTTAACTGGAATTATTCAAATTCAGACGCCCGATACGCCAGAAAGCGACAGCGCGTCTGTGGACGCAGAACAGCTAACGCGTGCGGTGGCCGAGCGCCTGCAGCACTATGCGGATGAAGACGGGGACGTCGTTATGCGGGAGTGTGAGGAGACTGTTAAGGTATAATTAAATTTTAAGTTGCATATTGTTTAAGGTTGTATTTGAATAATTATTGCGAATAAAAAATCGATGATAATTATTAAGGGGGTGATTTTATCGTATATATTTATCTTACAAAAAGAAATGAAATATAATTGAAATTGATCGTTTACCATTTCAATTGATAATATGCTTCATAAATATTATCCAAACCATTTATAGGATTACACATAGTGTAAAGTCTAATACGGTACGGTTATTACTGAATCATATTTCTTATTAACTACTTGATTTTTTCCATTGCCTCAAAATAAACATATCTTGCACAGATAAACATCGGATCAAGTTCAGACGACGACGTAAGACTGAAATACTGCGCACGACTGCTCGTATCCAAGTTCCTTCTCGCTGGCTGTAAAGGGCAACTCGTATCGGATCGGTGAGTGGAAACTTAATTAGCTCTGAAAGAATGATTAGAAAAAACCTTACAATGGAGATAATTTAAAAAATCTTATAGATTGGTGAATTTGTTTAAAAAATTTGAAATATCGCGCACGTTTTTACTAGCTGTTAATTGTTATAGACTATCGAAAAGCCTTGAAATTACATACCATAACAATATTACATACCCAACAAAATGGGGCGTTCAATCCCATTTTTAAGGTGTTTGAAAATAAGTTTTATGTAAGTCTCAATTTAATAAAAACTGCTCGTATCTAAAAACTATATCAAAACCCAGGTCTGTCCGTGTGTCTGTGAAGTCATCTGCGTTGTCGTGTCTCGCGGAGATCCTGCGACTGTACCCGCAAATAGCGACACTGTATCTCGATAAGGACGCTGATACTAAACTATTGAATTATTCTAGTAAGTGTCATTAAATCCTACTCCCACTAATATTATAAATGTGAAAGTTTGTGAGGATGGATGTGTGTGTTGGATACTCTTTCACGCAAATACTACTGAACCGATTATAATAAAATTTAGCACCCATTTAGAGGGTAACTAGGATTAACACTTAGGATAGGTTTTATTCCGGAAATCCGAATGGAAAAGGAACTATGCGGGTTTTTCTTTGAAAACGCGGACGAAGCCACGGGCGGAAAGCTAGTCTCATATAATAATCAGCGTATTAAAAATAATTCGTCAAATGTGTTGTTAAGCTGAACTGATTTCTGTATTTTTTTCAAAACATTCCTTGAAGTACGAGGATGGTTTTTATGGAGAGAAAACGTAAACATGTACCACGGGCGAAACCGGGGAGGACCGCTAGATTGTTTTCACTCTATTTCAAGAAAGCAAAAATATTTGAATAAATGATTCTTTTCTTCCAAAATTTTTAAACATTTGTAATTTAATCCTATAGAAATCTGTTCAATTACGTGTTTATACTGCTTACTTATATATACTGCTAAGAAAACATATGTAATTATTTCGTTTCAAATAATGTGTATTATACCGATAAAAAAATGTAATACAGCAGATGTCGTTTAGTCAGTTAATTCCACCATTCATTGAAATTCCACAGGTTCATCAGAAGGTGCAGAGTCAAACCAAGATACTCTCGACGAGTTCATATTAGAACGAAACGTTTGCTTCCAAGACTCGCTCACAGAATCTCTCAGCCAGGATCTATTAAAGAGCTGTGACAGCACGCAACAATCCAAAACCACGAAAGACACGAAATCCATAGAGAAGTCAATAGAAAGCGAGTTGAAAAGCCTAAAAGACGCACCCAGTAATATGTTGGACAGCAAACTGATTGCCAGCGAACTCAGCGCTGATACAAACATGACGAACAGCAACTTCACAACTAATTCCACGGATGAACAATCGACCGGATATCCGATGTCCAGCAGCGGCGGTATTCTATCTTCCAGCATCGATCTAGATATGAAGTTCGACCATTTCGGCGACTCGACGAACGCCGAAACGGTCAAGTTCGACAAAGAGTTCGATAGACGGCCGAAGAAGATAGAAGTCGAGTCGATGAGCGAACAGAGCGAATTGGAATATCAGCATTTGAGTGATATATTACTATTCGAAGATCACAGTGACCCCCAAATAAGGGGGCTAGTGAGGGTCTGCTTGGGACGCTATTTAGTTGCCGCGTTGGATCTCTCGCACGGGGACTACAGCCGCTGGAGGAGTTACGCGGCGCTGCCCAAACATGTCGCCGAGGCTATGAGTGTGGAGAAGCTGATGGAGGTCATTTTGAAGGTTCGTTTTATGTTATGTGATGTAAAATGTAAAAAACATAGACGTGTGTTGCAAACGTAATACACACGACACGTGACATCACTCATGACATACGACGTGTTAAACATAAAAGGGACGTAAAGGGACGAAGGGATAAATTTATACCTGATACATAATACCTGAACATAATTGATATTTTATGACTTTGCAAACACACCACACGTGACATACCACATACGCGACACAACAACAAGTGACTTTCGACATTCGACACTCGACATTCGACACTCGACATTCGACACAACACGTCACTTTCGACACACGTGACACAACACTTGACAAAACACGTGACATTCGACACACGTGACACTCGACACTCGACATTCGACATTCGATATTCGACACAACACGTCACTTTCGACACACGTGACAAAACACAACACGTGTCATTTGACACACGTGACGAAACACGTGACACAACACGTGACATTCGACACACGTGACGAAAACGTGACATTCGACACACGTGACACAACACGTGACAAAACACGTGACATTCGACACACGTGACTCAACACGTGACATTCGACACACGTGACACAACACTTTCCATTCGACACTCGACATTCAACACTCGACACTCGACACTCGACATTCGACACTCGACATTGGACACAACGTGAATTTCGACACACGTGACACAACACGTGACAAAACACGTGACATTCGACACACGTGACTCAACACGTGATTACGACACACGTGACTTTGCATACACACCACACGTGACATTCCACATACGCGACACAACAAGTGACTTTCGACACTCGACATTCGACACTCGACACTCGACACTCGACACTCGACATTCGACACAACACGTGACTTTCGACACACGTGACAAAACACGTGACATTTGAGACACGTGACGAAACACGTGACATTCGACACACGTGACAAAACACGTGACTTTCGACACACGTGACTCAACACGACATTCGTCATACGCGACACAACACGTGACATTCGACACTCGACATTCGACACTCGACACTCGACATTCGACACTCGACACTCGACATTCGACACTCGACATTCGACACAACACGTCACTTTCGACACACGTGACATAACACGTGACTTTCGACACGTGACATTCGACACACGTGACACAAAACGTGACATTCGACACACGTGACATGCGAAACACGTGACACAACACGTGACAAAACACGTGACATTCGGCACACGTGACACCACACGTGACTTTCGACACACGTGACAAAACACGTGACATTCGAAACACATGACGAAACACGTGACATTCGACACACGTGACACAACACGTAATAAAACAAGTGACATTCGACACGTAACACTCGACATTCGACATTCGACACAACACGTCACTTTCGACACACGTGACATTCGAGACATTCGACACACGTGACGAAAAACGTGACATTCGACACACGTGACGAAACACGTGACATTCGACACACGTGACAACACGTGACATTCGACTCACGTGACACACGACACTCGACATTCAACACTCGACATTCGACACAACACGGGAATTTCGACACACGTGACATTAGAAACACGTGACATAACACGTGACTTTCGACACGTGACATTCGACACGTGACACAACACGTGACATTCGACACACATGACGAAACACGTGACATTCGACACAACACGTCACTTTCGACACACGTGACATTCGACACCCGTGACATAACACGTGACTTTCGACACGTGACATTCGACACACGTGACACAACACGTGACATTCGACACACATGACGAAACACGTGACATTCGACACAACACGTCACTTTCGACACACGTGACATTCGACACCCGTGACATAACACGTGACTTTCGACACGTGACATTCGACACACGTGACACAACACGTGACATTCGACACACTTGACGAAACACGTGACATTCGACACACGTGACACTCGACACTCGACACTCGACATTCGACACTCGACATTCGACACAACACGTGAATTTCGACACACGTGACATTCGAATGACATTGCGATGACAATTTGTTATCGTTACTCGTTATTAACCAACTTCAAAAAAAAGGAGGCTCTCAATTAGGCCGGTATATTTTTTTTAACTTTTACGACTGTTTTTTTGATTGGTGCTACACATAGCTTATTATAAATGGGCAGGGTCTATCGGACGAGATCCACTCGGCGGTGAACCACACGCTGTTCACGCTGGCCCCGCTCAGCACAGCGCTGGCGCACAGCGCGGCGGCCGGCGAGCTGGGCGCCGTGCTGGCTGCGCTGGCCAACGTGCACACCAACCCGTACTGGCTGTGCCGGCTCAACCTCGCCAAGGTGTACGAGAAGATGCCCTATGCTAGGTCAGATATTAAACTAGTATTGTGTAAAACGTATAAAATAATTAATTACCTATAACCAAGAAAATGTTGAAAATTAATAGAATCTCCCTAAAAAATGTACAAGATCAATTTAAAATATTATTTTACCTTAAAAAATCTACCGTTTTTAATCAGTAGCATTAGAACAAACTATAATTCTTCGGGCCGATTCTGGCTGGTTGATCAATAATGTTGAGAGATGAGAGTCTCTGTAACAATAAATAATTTCTGTTGTGAGATTCATATAATTATGTTGCTACATCACCATCACTTTTCACTTTTCAATTTATTGACGGAACAAAATTAACAATTTTCTTTTTTTCAGATTATTCATGCTGAGTCCAAACTACAAGCAACAGAGTAAAGTAATAATGGACACCTTATACCGTCTGCTCGCTGACACAGACCAAAAAGTACGATCCGCGGCAGCTAATACCATCGCTGTGTGAGTTCTTTGAATAATACTAAACTGAAACTCAAAGATAAATTGTTTCGATTTGGCTTTAAGAAGAGCTTTTATCGATAAATTATAGAAATAAATACCTACTTTACCAGCATTTACATTTATTATTCATCTGCAAATATAATCTTAAACATAAAATGGCAAATGGTAATTGGTAACCCACAGAAGTTAAAAAAAAATCTAATAAAAAAAGCGTCTTGAATTTTACAACTATTTTTTACGTACTCAGCGCATGCAAAACCTTTGATCTTAGTGCACCAACGAAGGGACAGCCTGTACATAGTGAACTTTATATAATATTATGTTTGATCAATTTTAAAAATTCAGTCTAACAAGAAAAATAAAATCAGCAATTTTTTTTTGTTTGGATTTACTGTAAACGAATTAATCACTAAGTGAACGATTGAATGATCGAACGAATGATCTGTTGGTAGCAGTGCTCTAACTTTGCAAGTTTTATTTATTGTAATTTTTTTGTTTGGATTTACTGTATACGAATTAATCACTAAGTGAACGATTGAATGATCGAACGAATGATCTGTTGGTAGCAGTGCTCTAGCTTTGCAAGTTTTATTCATTATAATAATCAATAAAAAATATTTTTTTTTGCTGTGTTTTAAAGTGTGTGGGCTGAGCACACGCGTCAGAAGTGAAACTTTTTTGGCAAGATTCAAAGATGGTACCAAAATCGACGTCTTACTCCATGACGTGACGGTATTACCTTGAAATTTTACTCTCAACACGCCTAATGAAGTTTCACTTCAATAAAAATAAATACAAGCAACTAAATAAATGATCTACTAACACATTGCAGCATAATTCCCTCCCTATACATACCCCCACGGGCGACCAGCACCTCCTGGCTCGCGGAAGAAGCGCGTCGTTCCAGCGCGATCTTCTCCCTTCACGAGAAACAACATTCGCTTGCGTTGTTACGTCGTGTGCACTGTCTTGCTGACTTGCCGGCACAACTCACACAGGAGAGGAGTGATGTCGATGATGATGTACTGGCGGAAGTGGTGGGGGAACTCGTGGTGCGCATGATGCAGAACGGATGTAGGAATTTTGCGGTGAGATTTTTTTTATTTTTGATTGTTCATTTTACAACTGTTTTTGTGATTTTCAGGTATTTTTTTAATATTTTTATCTTTTTATTGTTGATTTTTATGCTTTATTGACCTTATATGGAATTTTGAAATTATTATTGTGAATATTTTTTGTCAGCAAGGCGCGATCGAAGCGCTCCGGGCGCTCTGCTTGCGCCACCCGCCCGCACAGCACGGCGCTGCGTACCGCGGGGTGGGAGCGGCGCAGCTCTGCGTGCACGCGCTGTGCGAGCGCGGCTGCGGCGCGCTGTGGGCGGCCGCCGCGCTGGACGTGCTGCGGCTGCTGTACCCCGGTATGTATACAGTAAAAAAAAAAGAATCGTCAAAATCGATTCACTCAGTCGAAAGTTTAAAAAGTCGAAAGTTAAAAAATCTAAATAATGCATAAACATATATTTTCATAAATAAATACTCATAATAGTTACCTGTATTCTAGTTGAAATCGACCACATAATGCGCAACAAAACCAACAAGGACATATTCGAGCGCGATCCGCAAGACTTTAGAGAGAAATGGCATTTCTTAGAGAACGAAAGAGTTGCTTCACTCTCCGAGAAGTTCCTACAAGTCACATTAAAGATGCTCAATGTGCTGGTGCATTTGATAGAGGAAGTTAACCCTAATGTGCATGTGAATAAGAGCAGTATTGCTCTGCCGGGCAGTCCGGTTAGGAGGAAGACGCAAGGTGAGTGATTGAGTGAACGATGAGTGAATTATTGTTTTTTACGTGACATAATTAGTGAACGATAATCTGTTTACATGTTTAGATATTATTTTTATAATCTGTTGGACTAATTTAAAGCTTTATCATAAAAGAAAAACATTGGACATTCCAATAACTATACATAACTAGCGGTCCGCCCCGGCTTCGCCCGTGGTACATATTAACGTTTTCTCTACATAAGAACCATCCTCGTACTTCAAGGAATATAATAAAAAAAGAATTATCGAAATCGGTTCAGCCGTTCTCGAGTTATGGAATTACAACGAAAAGTGGCATTGATTTTTATATATTAGATATGTATTAATATTTGTTTCGAAAAAGCCGTTTTCTGACTTAATTATTATTCCCAGAAAACTAAATTTTAATCTAATGATTATGAAAAGAAAAAAGAAGACTTGACTTGTTGCACATGTTTGAAACTAAATAAAATTAATTATTTTCAATTTTTACAAATAAAAAAGATGCATACATTTTTAACATGTAATAATTTGTTTCTCTTTTTTCTTCTGTATGTGTGTGTAAAGGATATTATTTTAATCGTATTATTTTCTATGAAAGATTCGACCCCCCGCAAGAGCAGCATAACACCCGATACAGACGACAAGGCATCTCTGAAGAAAAAACCGACGACTCCCGCCAACTCGCTCAAGGCGAGCTTCGCGGGACACTTTGTGAACGAACCCGTGTTCGTTAAGATGTATGATAATTTGAGAGCTACGTATTCGAATCATAAGGTATTTGCTTGCTTTTTTGAATCAACAAAATGTGAAAATCTGAATAAGGTTTACAATTTTTTTGTTAAAATTTAGTATAAGTTTTAACACAGATATAATATGTTCTTGACTACATAATAGTATAATAAAGTTACCGATAGAATAGCAAAAAAGCTATTTCCCAAAAGTAATTTCTTTTTCAAACTTCCGTTCAGTTACACAGTTTTAAATAAAGATGTATAATAGATTTATAGATTTTAATCCTGCTAATTAATTTTTGTAGATAAACCTGGACCCGAAAAGCAGTATATTCTACGAATTTCTATCTACCGTTCTCAAATCGCTAGCCATACAATTAGAACTGTCAACCGAAAATGAATTCGGGCCACTCACCGAAGAACTGCTCTATTACCTCAAAGTGATAATGCCTCTTTGCCCCGAAAACGCAGTATATTGCGTCACGCAACTTCTAAAATGCCTCTTCGGTACTAACATGATAAATCAGTACCAAGACTATATGAATATAGCTGATCCGGTCCCCAAAAAAGAACCAGCTAGCTTCTACGATGATGTTTTAATGATTAATAGCCTAGATACTGAAACTATACGTGATAGTGTATCTTCTGAAGGAAGTCAGAAGGAGACTAAAGACCCTATACTAATAGAAGAGAAACGGTTGCTATTGGCGATAGAGAATTTTAACAAGAATAGAATGGATCGCAAGTGGAGCACTAATAAGAAGGAGTTGGAAAGATATATACGTCTGTTTGAACCGGTTGTGATACAGGCTTTGAAGGTTGGTGAATTAGAAATTTTAAATATAGATTGAACTTAAAATAAATTTAAAACTTGTCAACATAACTCAACCGATCTATCAGTGTCATTTGACCATTCCATAATATTTTCCGAACGACTGTTTTTAATATCTTTATTTTATTGAAGTAAAATTTCAAGGTCGCCTCGTGGTAATACCGTCACGTCATGAAGTAAGGCAATTTTGGTAACTTAACTTTGAATATTGCCAAAGAAGTTTCACTTCTGACACGTGTGCGCGGCACACACACACTCTTTTTGATATAATTGTGTTTATGAATCGCATGTGTGCAGATGTACACGCTGCAGAACGGCACGGCGCTGCAGCGCGCGGTGCTGCAGCTGCTGTGCCAGCTGCTCTCGCTGCGCGTCAACTACTGCATGCTCGACAGCGACCAGCTCTTCATCGGCTTCCTGCTCAAGCAGCTCGACCTGCTCGAGCACCACGAGATACCGTGAGTTGCGCGTCAACTACTGCATGCTCGACAGCGACCAGCTCTTCATCGGCTTCCTGCTCAAGCAGCTCGACCTGCTCGAGCACCACGAGATACCGTGAGTTGCGCGTCAACTACTGCATGCTCGACAGCGACCAGCTCTTCATCGGCTTCCTGCTCAAGCAGCTCGACCTGCTCGAGCACCACGAGATACCGTGAGTTGCGCGTCAACTACTGCATGCTCGACAGCGACCAGCTCTTCATCGGCTTCCTGCTCAAGCAGCTCGACCTGCTCGAGCACCACGAGATACCGTGAGTTGCGCGTCAACTACTGCATGCTCGACAGCGACCAGCTCTTCATCGGCTTCCTGCTCAAGCAGCTCGACCTGCTCGAGCACCACGAGATACCGTGAGTTGCGCGTCAACTACTGCATGCTCGACAGCGACCAGCTCTTCATCGGCTTCCTGCTCAAGCAGCTCGACCTGCTCGAGCACCACGAGATACCGTGAGTTGCGCGTCAACTACTGCATGCTCGACAGCGACCAGCTCTTCATCGGCTTCCTGCTCAAGCAGCTCGACCTGCTCGAGCACCACGAGATACCGTGAGTTGCGCGTCAACTACTGCATGCTCGACAGCGACCAGCTCTTCATCGGCTTCCTGCTCAAGCAGCTCGACCTGCTCGAGCACCACGAGATACCGTGAGTTGCGCGTCAACTACTGCATGCTCGACAGCGACCAGCTCTTCATCGGCTTCCTGCTCAAGCAGCTCGACCTGCTCGAGCACCACGAGATACCGTGAGTTGCGCGTCAACTACTGCATGCTCGACAGCGACCAGCTCTTCATCGGCTTCCTGCTCAAGCAGCTCGACCTGCTCGAGCACCACGAGATACCGTGAGTTGCGCGTCAACTACTGCATGCTCGACAGCGACCAGCTCTTCATCGGCTTCCTGCTCAAGCAGCTCGACCTGCTCGAGCACCACGAGATACCGTGAGTTGCACACTGTTCTATTTGTGGAAGTTTCAGTTACAGCAGATGCAGAGGCTACAGCTGATGTCGAAAAATATGTTGCCCACCTTGTAAGTAGGAAAAAATACATTTTTATCTGATTCATCAATGTCATTAAATATATATTGTGTTCTGTGATTTACCATTCAATATTATAGCTAGCTTCGTTTCGAATTTCTGTCTAATTTAACATAATTAAAAGTTCTCTATCTTTACCTTCACCTTTAGTTTTATTGAAATCTAATATGCGCTTATTCTCTTTCAGTAATTGCTGCGAACTAGTCAACAGTATTATGTTATTCCTGGTGCAACTCTCGTCATCGAAACATCACTCGAAACAAATTATAGAAATTCCTAAGGTAAGGTTATTCAGTGTCAATAATTTGCATTCACATATTATTAACATTGTAAAAACTTCAGTCCTTGTTTTAATAATTAAATCAACGTAACTGAATCGCACAATTACATGTGTGATTTCATCACTACTAGTTCGTAGAAACATCATGTATTTAAAGACGATAAAATATTAACAGCACTTGCATACTTTATTTTTATTAAACAAATAGGAATTTTTCTGGTTATGAGTATATGAATATACTCATAACCAGAAAACTGGATTATAGTATAGACTATATACACATAGGAATTTTTCTGAATCGTGAATGGGCATAAATCATGTGTTTTTTTATAATATCATGTGTTTATAATATCATCGTGTGTGTCAATATAAAGCGGAGAACTCAATAAAATGATTTTATGATTATTCTATTCGTATTCATTTGATCAGCAGGTCAATTGAGATGTATGTATGTATGTGTGTACAGCTGATCCAGCTGTGCGACGGTCTGCTGGCGGCGGGCGCGCAGGACGCGTGCGCGGCCGGCCTCGAGCCCGTCGCGCTCAGAGTCTTCACATCGCTCGGCAACGGTGAGATAACACTTTTGTGATAGTTCTACTTTATACATTTAAATTGTTTGTGCAAAGGTTCGGGATTATGTTGTGATTGCATTTTGTTATATCGTTTACAAACACAATAAATAAGAGCGGACCTAATTATGAACCTTGAGGGACACCCGATATCACGTAAAAGTAATGTAATGCAAACTCAAATATTAATTAAACCAATCCAGAAAAAAAAAACAGCGTTACTGTTCTCATTACGTTTTGGTAAAAGTGTTTCGTGATTGACTTAATCGATTGCTTCGTTAAAATCAATGTAAATGGCATATACCTAATATGGATTGTTTTAATATTTTACTCAAATCGAATTAGGTTATTAGCGGCACTACAATTAAATTGAAGAAATGCTACTATTTTAAAATTAAATAGAAATTTTTACTTTTATCGATTTTAAATTATGGGTGCTAATGTAATAATAATTAATTTAATTAATTAATAATTAACGTGTAATTTATTTTTAATTCGAGTTGGAAAAGAATAATCAAAATTAAAAATTTGTACTAGAAATCATGTATTATCTCTAGGGACAGGCACACTGGGCCGCACGCAACAGCAAGAACTGCAAGCTACGCGGGAGGTGATTTTCTATATGCTGCAGAAAACAATGCATTTACCGAGGGTATGTAATTGTGTATCTTTATTGTTTAGTAATATTGTTCATGTTACTTTCTGTTTTTTTAATGTCATATAATTTATTATCAACTTTAAGCCCTGTCTTTTTGTTTTTATACTATACAGTTTATTATTAAATTTAAACGCTTTTTAATTTACTCCATGCACTATTTTTGATCACATTAATTTATGCGTTTCGCTTTCATTTCATTATTTTAGAACTAGAAGTGAAACTTTTCTAGGCGCGTTTAGAGTAAAATTTCATGTTATTTTTGTATTATGAATTTTGCCAATTTTAATTTCTGAGACGTGTGCTTGGCATACGCGCTCTATTTTTGTTTACCTCATCACATTGCGTCATAGTCCCATTAATATTATAAATGCGAAACTTTGTGAGGATGTGTATATGTGCGTTTGTTACTCTTTCGCGTAAATACTTTTGGATTGATTACAATGAAATTTAGCACACATATAAAAGGTAACTTGGATGAACACATAGGTTGTATCGCGGAAATCCCAAGCGAAGGGGAACTTTTCCTTGAAAACGCGGGCGAAGCCGTGGTCGGAAAGCTATTCTTAAGATATTATATATTTGTGATGAGAAAAATAAATAAATTTTAATAAATTTATTTAATTGTTGTATATGTGTGTGTGTGTGTGTGGTGTCAGGTGGTGGAGCTGGTGTCGTGCATCCTGGCGGCGAGTGCGGGCGCGGGGGCGGGCGGCGCGTGGCGCTGGGGCGCGCAGTGCGGCGGCACGGCGGCGCGCGCGCTGGCCGCCCGCGCGCCCGCGCCGCGCCCCGCGCCCCGCCCCGCGCCCCGCGCCCTCGCCCGCCTGCTCACCCGCCTCGCGCCGCACCTCGCCGACCAGCCGCAGCTCGAGCTGCTGCTGCGCGCGCTGCTCGCCCCGCCCCCGCAGGTACTTTCTGCCAATTGTTACAAATATTATTTGATTACGCCCAAATATGTTTATAATTGGCCAATATTTGTTCTTTTGGATCATTTAGGTAAACAAAAATATGAAGAAAAAACCTGCTCAAAATGCAAAACATTTAAATATGTACACAATAAAGTGTTTAAATTTTTTTTTTAAACCTACCCTGCAAATTAAAAAAATATAACTCATTTATATAAAAATTTTATTCGAATTAAAATAACTATAACCTAAATGTTATTGTCATGCATGCATGTTCAATTGTTCGTGTCGTATTTCAAATTTCAACCCACACTAACATAATATTATTTTTCAGGACACAGCGCCACGAAAAGAGAAACTGCAATACCTCACGACGATAATGTTGCTCCTGCGCAAAGTTCTCGTGTTAATACCTGAAAGTGAAATCCTGCTATCCATCAACTACCTCAAGGCGACTTGTATCGCGCCACAAGCGATCTTCTTCAACGTGAAACCGAACACAGATCCACTTAATGTGCAAAATGTTAACGAAAGCTGTGCTAATCTGTCTCCAGATGTGATATTGGTCAGGTTTCTGTTCAAGACTCTGACTTTCGCAATAATGGAGATGGAAGACTTTGACAGTGACGTGGAAGACGAGAACTGTGATGAAGACGACAAACTGCTGTATATGGTTGTGGTGAACATCATTGTACAAGTGAAGCATATGCTGCATTTGACGAGTGAGTTTTTGTGTTTTATTCACTTGCAGTATTTTTAACTATAGAAATATCTATTGTGATAATGCGTAAATTTTTGCACTCTTTGACTTTGCTCAAGCTTTTGACTCTATACACTTTGCGTTTTGATAAATAAAATATCATTATAAGTTTTATATTTCGATACCTCGTCTCAGTGATAAAGAAATCTTAACAAACGTCCGCTGAAAGTTATCACTACTAAAAATAAAAACTTTATTTTTTATATTAAACGTATGGTTATGCTCGGTGTACCACATGGATCAATCATTGTTCCTTTTTTATTCATTGTAAATTATTTCTTTGTTTTCCGATTACAATGCATTATTACCTATACACAGTTGAATGTGCTTTTATTTGCGGTGCTCAGTTTACTCTTCATTATTTTTGAGCATTCCTATTTGTGCACTTTTGTCTTTGATGAATTTTCCTTACTCAGTTTACTGTGTATTATTGTTTGTGCATCGATTAATGTTCGTTATTTTTACATCACTTTCTTATACATTTAACATGCATTGTTTTCTGTGCAACAATTATTACTTACACAGTAATCGTATAAGGTGAATTAATTTCTATTCATATTTTACCGTGCATTATTGTCCGTGTAGATATTTCCGTGCGTTACTATGCATTATCTGATCTTTTAGCTCATCTTATCAATAATTCATTTGCCTTCATCTTTCGCTCTATTACTGATGATATTTTCTGTTTAATGATATTTTTGACTTATATTGTTAAATGGTCCGCTTTCCGTCCAGCCGGCTGCCAGTTCCCTTTGACGGCGAAGTCTGCGCAGAGCCTGGTGCAGGCGGAGCAGAGCGGGCTGAACCCGGGGCTGTACAGCCCGGACGAGAACGTGCCGCTGGCCGCGCTGAGCCGCGCCGTGCTGCGCGCCGCGCACGCGCGCCCGCTGCTCGCCGCGCACTGGTCGCACCTGCTGTGCAGGTGGCCAATGTTTTCATTTTACACTTGAAGAAATATGCTGCCAAAATATTTTGTTTAATATAATTATGTGTGTTAGTGACGTGGTTAAAATTTCTGTAATATTGATGTTCGTACAACATCGATATTAAAAAATCAATAGCAACATAAATAAAAATTTTAAATTATTTTTTCAGTTTGTTCAGAAATGTGGGCTTTATTATTTCTTTTATTATAATTATCTAGGTAGATTAGTTAATTTGTGAGACTCGTTTATTATATGTTGTGTTTTAACATGTTGTGTTTTAACATGTTGTGTGGTCATTGTGAATTTTAAAACTTTTTTATATGAAAGCATGTATGACAACAGTCATACATGC
The DNA here is from genome assembly GCF_905220415.1 of Colias croceus. Classification (NCBI taxonomy): domain Eukaryota; kingdom Metazoa; phylum Arthropoda; class Insecta; order Lepidoptera; family Pieridae; genus Colias; species Colias croceus. Next base: position 7,805,233 of record NC_059560.1, read on the forward strand.
TTTCATATAAAAAAGTTTATTTTATTTGTATAAGAACATAACAATGTTCTTATACAAATAAAATAAAAAGCTCTTGTGTCGCGTGCAGGCTGGGCTTCGTGTCGGCGGGCTACTGGCAGCAGCTGGCGGGGTTCAGCCGGCGCGCGCCGCTGTGCGCCCGCGCGGCGCCGCCCGCGCACGCGCTGCACCTCGCCGTCACGCTCGCCGCGGCCGACCACGTGGTAGGTTGCTGGAAAAGTTGGCTTTTTGTAAAAGTTAGGTTTTTGTAAAAGTTAGGTTTCTGTAAAAGTTACGTTTCTGTAAAAGTTAGGTTTCTGTAAAAGTTAGGTTTTTGTAAAAGATAGGTTTCTGGTCTTTTGTTCTGGTCTGGTCTGATCGTTTTTCTACGTTGTTTTGCGTCGTGCGCAGGTGGAGAGCGGGCTGGGGGACGCAGTGGCAGCGACATGGGTGGTCGCCAACCGCACCGGCGAGCTGGTGCGCTGGCGCCAGGAACCAGCTGCAAGCCGCCTGCTCGCCGCGCTGTGCGCCGCGCCCGCGCCCGCCGCGCTGCTGCTGCACGCGCTGCCCGCGCGCTGCCGCGACACGCAGCAGGTGTGTGCTGCTGCGTGATGCGGGAGACGGGCAACCTGCGAGTGACGGGGGCAAGGAACTAAACCAAATTTGCATGGGACCACGTGACAAGCAACAGCTTTAAAAAAAAAAAAGATTCAAGGCTACCAAAATCATTGCCGTACTCCATGACGTGACGGTATTGCTATGACGCGACATTGAAATTTTACAGTCAATGCGCTTGAAGAAGTTTTACTTCGAAAAATAATTTTAGTATACAATTTATTTATGGCAACTCTGTAAATTTCTAGGGAGAATTCGCGTTGAACACGTACAAAATACTGTCGACGTGCCACGAAAGTCAGTCGGGGCCTCTGATATTCTTCATATGCCGCATCATTGGTAAATTGGAGCCTTCACTGGCTGTTAGGTAAGTTAGTTATATTTATTACGTGTATGTTAGACTAAAAATACTATTAACATTATTTTAAAAATTTGTATGTATGTACAACACTCATTAAACTTTTTAAAAATGATGTCATCTACTAAAATAATAAACATTTCATTCATAAAACTATATTCCAGGTTCGCGCAACTAGCAATAGACAGGTGTAACATGTTAAAAGAGTTACCACTAGAGCAGATCACGGGCCAGTTGACTAAAGAAGACGTGCAGGTGGCGCTAGAGATGCTGCAGAAGGACAAAGTGCATTTGAGGTCAGTTCTTTAATATATGTGTTCGATGGAGGATTATTTGTATAAAACTGTGTTGTTTAATTGTGTTAATTGTTAATGTATAATGGAAATAGAAAAGGACCGAGACTACTCCCTTGCAGAACTCCGCAGTCATTAAACTTTAAAATTATGATTTTATTTATGTTAACAGTTTTCATTATTTCAACACGCTGCTCCCTTTGTTTTAAGTACTTTTTAATCTTTTTATTGGTTTACTTCTGACCGCATACTTTTCTCAATTACATGAACGCAAATAATGATCTACAGAATCAAACGCTTTACTCATATCTGAATATTATAGCAGACGCCAGACGCAATATTTATTAAACTTTTTTGTATTTAATGAAAACAACTAAAATTTTAAACTATGCTACTTTCAAAGCAGTTGTAATAATAGTACCAAGTTTTTTTATAATTATTATTTTATTAAGGTGTAGGTTAATTTAAGTGACTACTTTACAGTCAAAACTCATAGCTTCTTACTAAGGCGTAAGAAAATTGGTTTTGACCGGCAATGAGTTACAGTAGCAACAATATTACATCAATGTGCTCACTAATTTATCGATTACACCGCAAATCTTTTTATTCATTAGTTTAATTTATGTGAATTAAAATTTGTGAACCAATTTAAAACAACACAATACAAACGTAGGTACCGTCCGCTAGTATCAGCGCTGAACTCGCTGGCGTGTAGCGCGTTCGACCTGTCCCCGCTCGCGGGCGGCGCGCGGCCGCTCAACCCGCGCGCTGTGCGAGCGGCCGAACCCGCGCAACAGTGGATGGCGCAGGTTAAAGCCAGGTAATTTTATATGTATCACTAATATTAATTAATTGTTTTTTTTAATAAATTGTCACAAGTGTAGGTATATAATTTTGTGCATGTTTCACAGTATTAATTGTCATGTTAAGTTTATACAAATTGATTTTTTGAAATTCTAGATGCTGTCAGCAAGATAGCGCACTACCAAAAGTACCAAAATATACAGATTTAGCGAATTTATTAACGAAATTTTCCCTCGAAGACATCAACACGATGATGTCTTGTCCCGACTTTGATAGAAAAATACTCGGCGCCAGTTTCAAAGTAACATGCGATACATTTATACGAGATTTCCTAAATGTCGTATCCGTTCAAGAATTGAAAGAGATGGAAAGAGAGATAGCCAGAGAAGAAAGAGAAATGGCGAGGGAAAAAGAGGAAATGACGTCATCAGCTATAGATAGCAACAAGATGAACGTTGTTAACATCCACGTTTTCAAGAAAAGCGACAGCAAAGAGTCGAAATCACAGTTCTTCATACCAATGGTTGATAATGATGTTAAAGAAAACTTTGGCAATTTAAAAATCACTGAAGAAGAGTGCGAAATTAATATACCAGAATTGCCCAAACTATATCTAGCCAGTATATCTTCTCTAGACAAATCGTTGGCAGAAATATTAAGACTATTTCCGAAACAAAGTCGACCGCTCAGTCAGTCTGAAAACTTTAACTTGAACGTGGAACAAACGATAGACAGATACACGCGACGGTGCCATCAAGTATTTCAAGATAAACTGTTCTATCAAGAGTTTATGACGATACAGACAATTCTAACCGGTTTCCTTCCATCTCTAGAAAGAGTAGTAAACCTCATTGATGATACGGACTGTGATTTATTGGAAAAGTGCATAGAAAACATACTCCCGAGCACTCTCGCACGAAATTTGGCGATATTCAGTGTGGTCTCGTTGCAGTATTTGTCGTTTTTGATAAGTAACAAGAAGGTGGTAGAAAGTCCGGTGCACAATGACATGTCGTTTCGCGCCAATATGCCAGATAATGTATGTGTGGACCATGTGATTATAGTGACCATAGATAATGTAGCTAAGGCTTTGAAGTTTGAGGAGATTTGGTCAGAGCTTAACGTGGAAAACCAGATGAATAGAATACAGTCGGCTATTTGTTGTTTGTACGCTGTGGTCAAGTATTTAGTCAAGGTATGATAATAAGTTATTTATAATGTGTAATTCTATTTCTATTTTTTTCACGAATGTACAATGCTTTCTTTCATGCATTATTCCAATAGAAATGCTTAGATTTATTTTATAATGAACTGCACCTTAATACACGTTTATTCTATCGATTAAGATGTATTTTGATTTATAAATAAATTAAAATAAACAATTATTTCAGGATATTAAACCACTTACATCCAAATCTCACATACAAACGCAAGATCCAGGGCCCAAAGCGGACATAATAATAACTGGAGATAAGCTGATAACTCTAATCGAATATTGGGAACAGAACTTCTACGTGAGAAGGGAAAATATTCTGGGAAGACGTTATAAGAAGCCCATTGAAGATCTAATTGTTAGTTTATCAAGGTAAGCAGTTTCTTTGAAATTTTTGATTTTTGAAAATGCAAGAGAAAGAAAAGCATTTTTTTAATGCATATTATTATACAATAAATACGATTTCATTTTTCAAAAGATTTCTTCAGTTTCATATTTTTTATTTGTCGTATGTTAATTTTTAATTCGTTTCTAAAATTCTATCGAAATGATTCAATCTGAATCCCAATAATTATAGGATAGAAATAGTGAGCAACATGGCACTTATTCCGCCACTGGCGTGGTCGTGCGTGGAGGTCCGCACGCGCAAGGACCGTGAGCTGCTGCAGCGCGTGGACCTGCCGCTGCAGGCGCTGCAGGACCTGGACGTGCTTGAGGCGTTCCTGTTTAGGTTGGTTTTACTTCTGTTGAAATGAACAAAATAATTCCATACTTTGTACGTTCACTTAATAAATTCTTGATTTATACAAAACTTATTTATTATTTTGCAATTATTTTTTCAACATTGTAACCATTTCTCGTAACATGTGTTGATATAATTCGAAGACAGCTTAGATTTGATCTCCATTTAAAAATTACATTTCGAAATTACAGTCTACATCATAGAGCATCGACCATTTTTCATAGTAACTCTATATCGTCTATATATGCGAAAACCTGTAGTTCGAATATCGGCCTGATCTATGTATTATATATTGACTATTATGTATCTGAAACATTAATTACACCAAATAGCATTATTTTAAATGTAAAGATTCTGCTTCAGGGAACGTAGAAAGCTGTTTTCTATCGATCAGTTTTATTCATCACAATTTGATAAAAAGCTCCAGACAGGTCTATATTAGTTTCCTTTTGATTTTGATATCAAGTTCGAAGCAGGTTTAGCTTAGCTGTTGTTAAGAATAAAATCAACAAGTCGTTTATTTACAAATGAGATATATATATTTATCTTTGGTTTTTTAGAGTAACTGCTACACAGCTAGGCTATACAAGTTTTTTTTTAATATTATAATTGTATATTGTTAAAGTTGTGTTATGAATATAATATTATTCTGCGCTTTCCATGCAGGGTGAACCTGATCGGCTGGTCTTCGAAGAAGCAGTTCGAGGAGATCTGGGTGGGCCTGGTGGGCGCGTTGCAGGGCAACGGGCCGCACTGCGCGGTGCGCGGGCTGGCGCGCGCGCTGTGTGCGGCCGCCGCGCGCCGCGCACGGGGCCGCCTGGCGCACGTGCCGCGAAGATACCTGCCGCTTAGTGATGGGTCAGTGCTACTATTGTATTTTAGCCTTCCGCCCGCTTTCTCTAAAACCTTATAAATAAATCTTTTTGAATCACACATAAAACAATAACACATCAAAATCCGTTTCGTAGTTTTAAAGACTTACACATACACATACATGAAACAGGGATAGCGAAAGCGATTGTTTTATACTATGTAGTGATTATGGTCGCAAAGTACAGTTTTTCGTACATTGACCAGGTGTTACTATAATAGTATAGTAGGCGCTGATGCATAAAAATAAAGCTGCTCGTTCGCATGAAATTGACAAGAAGCTACAATATACAAATAGCATAATTTTTACGAAGCATCGGCTACACTAAGTTTTTAAACTGTATCACCAATATCCAGTTACAAAATAGCAAGAAACTGTATTTTATTTGCCAACCGTAGTAACTTCCGTAAGTAACGAGTAGTATCCTAATATTATGCATAAAATAACAAAAAAAAAATCAACATTTTTAGAATGCAGCGGCTCCGCAGCATTCTTGTGGGCACATCTGCGTACAAAATATTCGACGACGAGAACCTGGAACACATTCCACTTCTCAATGACGGTATAGACGGGTACCAGTACGCACAGTTCAGTACTGAATATCTTAAATTGGCTTCCGGTAAGTGTTTATAGCGTTTGAGATTTTTAAATTTTTTCGTTCTTGTATTTTATCAAAAATTGACTAGAAGGAAAGAAATAATAGCTTGTTGCATCTTAAAACACGTATAGATGATGAAAACAATGACAAAAACGTATAAAAAATAAGCTACCTTAAGGTGATTGCTACGATCTGTTCCCAGCCAATGTCCCGCTAGATGGCGCTGAATTCTACATTTCTAGTTTATTTGAGTTTTTGCGTAATTGGAAAAGATTAAGGTCGTAGGAATAGTCATGGCGATTACTGAATATTATATTTTATTTAAATATGTCATATCATTGCCTTAAAATCCACCCAATTCGGTAAAACCATGCGTTTTAACATCTGTCATTGCATACAGGGTCGTTTACACACACAGACGTATACAAAAATGATAAAGATTGAACTCTAGATGGCGTGAATGTAAAACAAGTTTGGCGTGTATGTATTTGAGTAGTTAGTAGCATATTATATTCTGAATTTCTGATCCATGCCTATTCACTCAAAACTACCTAATAACACTAATGATTTGTAACAGTAAATTATTTCAATAGGTAGGTATTTGAACATTTCCCAACAAGACGTAAGAATAATTATTCGTAGGTATACAAGATACAATAACAAATCTAATACACTATTTATTATTTTATTATTTACTAGCGGTCCGCCCCGGCTTCGCCCGTGGTACATGTTTACGTTTTCTCTCCATAAGAAGTAAGAACCATCCTCGTACTTCAAGGAATATAATAAAAAAAGAATTATCGAAATCGGTTCAGCCGTTCTCGAGTTATGCGCTTACCAACACATTTTGCGATTCATTTTTATATTAGACTAGCGGTCCGCCCCGGCTTCGCCCGTGGTACATGTTTACGTTTTCTCTACATAAGAACCATCCTCGTACTTCAAGGAATATAATAAAAAAAGAATTATCGAAATCGGTTCAGCCGTTCTCGAGTTATGCGCTTACCAACACATTTTGCGATTCATTTATATATATATAAGATTATGTGAAAATAACCAGGAAGGTGAAAAACATATTTACGAAAACATAGTAACATATGGCTATCGCTACAATAATTATATTTCAATTTTATCTTTTTATACCTAGTAGAACTGGCCGACGAATAAAAAAAATCGTATTAGAATACAATATATTACGGAACAAAAAAAGGATTGTAACTGAATTAGGTAGGTATGTTTGTTTCTGGGCGCACCGTTTTCGACGACGCGACGCGACGCGCGACGTAAGCGTATAGGTATAGGTACCTACTTTGCTAAAACAAACTAATAAAATTGTGTGTCTGTCTGAAAATTCGGAAAAGCATATTTTGCAAGTTTGTGATTACTTTGATAGTTTACCGATTTATAATAATTGTAATTGTAATTGTATAATATATAATTTGCAATGTGGTGAAATTTCATAAAAATCACGGGCCAATTTTTTGTTTTGAATCCCACCGAAAATATAATTGCGTTATTAGAATAATTAATTACTATACCTACCCACGATCAATTATTACAATATAGTCTCAAATGCATACTAGAGAAATATTGCAATTTGATTCAATTAAAATGCATAGCATACAAAAATAAATTCACAACACAAGAAATTCCGCGCGCAAATCATAGCGCGTGTCAATGAAATCAAGAATGTTTTATATCAAGCCGACGCGGACGAGCGACGACGCGACGCCGAACAAAAGTACCTACGACGGACGACCACGCTTCGAGTTGCCAAACACACAGCCAAACAACAATAATGAGTAATAAATTGTTTACAAAAAAAACAAGTTTTCCATTTTTCTGTATGAGTAGACAGAACTTCAAAACGCCACCTGCTACGGTTTATATTATGAACGATGGTTATAAAAATAAAAGTTATATTTGTTGGTGTAAACTATTTTATTGATCAATAATTTTGGAATTTAAAACTGTCAACATTGATTACAATAAAACGCAGTTTTATTTTATTACACTATTGTTTTTTATCAAAACATGTATTTGAAGTACAATACCTACCATATAATATTATGCTGATCCAAGCATTTTCACTCAAAACTAATATCACTAATGATTTGTAAAAGTAAATTATTTCAATATACATTTCATAACCAACAAGTAAGAATAATTATTATTATTCCTACCTACAACAACAAACCTAAAACACTATTTACTATGGGAAAATAACCAGGAAGGTGAAAAACATTATATTATTATTTACGATTTCGACGCACTCGACTTTTAGTAAAATATAGGTAGTAGGTAAACATAATATTATGGTTTTGATTTTTGCTACTAGTATAAGAAAACTGCGTGTTCAAACTACTTGTTTGTCTGTCTGAAAATTCGGAAGTACTTTGGTAGTTTACCGATTTATAATAATATTGTATATATCGTTGTTTAAAAAATATTCAAACACAATAAAATATGATATACTGATTTATCACTGGTTTCAGTGATGAACTGATGAGTCAATGTTAGCCACTATGCTTTCGTCATACGTGTGTATGATTGATGTGATTTGCAACGTGGTGATATTTCAGAAAAATCACGGGTCAAATTGTCCCACCGAAAATATAACTGCGTTATAAGAATAACTATACCTACGATAAATTATACATAATACAATATAGTCTCAAATGCATACTAGTGAAATATTTTATTTGAATCAATAAAATAAAAAAAAAATAAAAAATAATAATAATACAAAAATAAATTCACAACACAAGAAAATCCGCGCGCAAATCATAGCGCGTGACAATGAAATCAAGAACTTTCGAGCCGACGCGACGCGGACGACGAAGGAGCCTAACAAAAGTACCTACAATCATAGGCGGCTCGTGACAAAATTGTATGGCCGTGTTCACTTGAAATAAAACAACGAAAATAGGTACCTACAATAGCGTTAGCAGTACAAAAAAAATGAGCACCACATTATAAATGTCTATTTATACACTAAAAATTATAGAGTATTTCAAAACGAATTCAATTATTATTTAGCAATAATTAGAAAATCCCCGAATTTGCATTCGTGATCGTATTCATAGTGTTTGTCTACACTAATATTATAAAGAGGAAAACTTTGTTTGTTTGTTTGATTGTAATGAATAGGCTCATAAACTACTGGACATTTTACCAATGTTTGCAAGTTTGTGATTACTTTGATAGTTTACCGATTTATAATAATTGTATACTTACCTATATCATTGTTTAAAAATATTCAAACACAATATGATATAGGTACTGATTTATCACTGGTTTCAGTGATGAACTGATGAGTCAATGTTAGCCACAATACTAATCACTTTCGTCATACATGTGTGTCTAATTATGTTTAAATATGTCAAGTTACGACAATTAGTTTCATAAGTTACCAATAGATGGCGACACTTTAGTTTTGCATCGCACTAGCGAAATGTTTTGTTGAATACGTATAAGAAATTTCATGTCAATTATCTAACTTGTGTATCTTGTGTATCTTGTGTAACTTGTGTAATATTGTGTTAAAGTATCTAAAAATAAAGTAATTTAAAGTGTTGAGTGTTTAAGTGAATCCCGCGAAAACGTCAATTTATACATGGTGCCGAAACCTAAGATGGACTTTGGACTTTGAAAGACTTAGAAAAATTTCCGATAAGTAGAACTTGTAAAAATTTCATATTTTATTATATGGACTTAGAAAATATTTGAAGATATTTTATTCTAAGGACTTGTAAAAATTTCATAATTTATTATATGGACTTAGAAAATATTGGAGATTTTATTCTAAGGACTTGGAAAAATCTGATAGTTTATTATATGGACTTAGAAAACATTTGAGATTTTATTGTAAGGACTTGGAAAAATCTGAGAATTTATTATATGGACTTGGAAGAAATTTCTGAATTATTCTATAGACTTGGAAGATTATTGAAACTTTGAAAATTTTAAAATTTATAAAACTATATTATTAATATTTAATTTAATATGGCTTCAAAAGTAATTAAAAATCAAGCGGATTTGTTGTCAAGATTAGAAAAGGCACAAATAAACTTTAAGAAGAGTCCGAAAGGTAGAATCACTAAGCAGTATTTGGAAACTAGAATAAAAAATTTGGAAGATTTTTATTTAGAATTCAAACGAAATCATACAGAGCTAATACAAATAGTAACATCGGAACAACTAGAATCTTTACCATATTTTATAGAAGACGACTATAATAAGTTTGAGGAGATATACATAGACCATGTGACGGAACTAAAAGAGAAGCTTGAAGAAGTGTTCAATAACCCGATACCAACATCGAATACGATGACTAGTGACGATGTAAAGCTACCGAGAATTCATTTACCAACATTTACAGGAAAATATGAGGAGTGGCAGACATTTTACGATATGTTTTTGTCGCTTATACACAATAATGAAAAATTATCACCCGTGCAAAAAATGCATTATTTAAAGAGTAGTATCTCGGGAGAACCAGAGAATTTGTTACGAAATTTTCCTACTGTTGATAAAAACTACCAAGAGGCTTGGAACCAATTAACAAAACGATACAATAATAAAAGATATAATTTAAATGCTGTTCTAAAAAAGTTATTTGGACAAAAACAAATTAATAGTGAATCTGCACAAGCGATTAAGCAACTTCTGGATACAACTACATCAGTATTACAAGCGCTAAATAATATGGGAATACCAACAGCAACTTGGGATGCAATTGTGATTTATTTGGTAGTTTCAAAGCTTGATGTACAATCGCATAAACTATGGGAGAATCAGATAAGCACGTCATGTGCCGATGAATTACCAACTTGGTCTCAGTTAGTGGATTTTTTGGAAGCGAGATTTCGTAGTTTGGAGATGATAGATTCGGGAAAACAAGCTGTAAGACATGAGACGTCACAAAAGAAGCAATTGGTTAAAAGTTCTTTTCACGGAGCTATCCTACAGAATAAGAAGACAGAGAATATATGTTCAGTTTGTGGTGACAATCATTATATAAATACATGCACACAGTTTAAGAAGCAATCAGTAGAAGAACGAAGGAATCACGTACAGAATAAGGGGTTATGCTTTAATTGTTTGCAACCTACACATATTGTAAGTAAATGTCGACAATCAATTTGTTGCAAGAAATGCGGACGTAGACATAATACTATGTTGCATTTAGAGAAGACAGGATTCATTGAAAACACTCAAAGGACACAAGAAGAAAATGATGGGATTGAGAATAAAACTTCGTCTACGCTAGTAGAATCAAAGATTGTGGCAAATTTTGCCAAAAGAGAGCATAAAAGCTATCATGTTCTGCTAGCTACGACACTACTTAAGGCTCAGTCAAACAATGGTAACTTATTTATGGTACGAGCATTGCTAGACCAAGGCTCGCAAGCGTCATTTGTAACTGAAGCAACTGTTCAGTTACTCGGTCTTAAACGTACATCTGTTAATGGTTTGGTATCAGGTCTGGGAGATGGTCAAATGCATATTAAACATGTAGTAACATTATGTTTAAAATCGCGTCATAACTCAGAATTTTCTATTAATGTTAAGGCTTATGTATTAACTTCACTTACGTCTATGCTTCCATGTGTGAAATTAGATGCTCCGAATTGGCTCGAACTCGAGAATGTAGAATTAGCGGACCCAGGTTATGCAACACCAGGTAAGATTGATGTTTTATTAGGGGCAGAAGTTTATGCTGAGATTTTATTAACAGGTATGATGAAACAACCCAAGGGAAATTTAATAGCGCAGAATACGGCCTTTGGTTGGGTTTTATCGGGTAAGGTATCTGATTCACTTTCAGATAAATACAAGGCTAAAAGTTTTCATTTACAGGTTAAAACTGACGATGATTTTTTGAAGCGTTTTTGGGAACTAGAAGCTGAGCCAGATATGATCGTTAAGAAATTTACAAGAGAGGAACAATTGTGTGAAGAGCTGTATGAAAAATCAACTGTACGAAATCGAGATGGAAGGTATGTTGTTACATTGCCATTTAAAAATAAGGATCCTGAGTGCCAGTATGGAGAATCGATAGATATAGCTAAGAATAGATTAGTCGCTTTAGAAAGAAGGCTTAAGAATAATCCTAAATTATATGAGGAATATAGACGAGTAGTAGAAGAGTACTTAGTTCTTAATCATATGTCTTTAGTCGAAGAAGACGATTTAGATAATCCAACGGCTGTCTATCTTCCGCATCATGCTGTTGTACGGGAGGATAAAGATACGACAAAGGTTCGTGTAGTTTTTAATGCTTCTAGTAAGGGAACAAATAATGTGTCATTAAATGATGATCTTATGATTGGACCAAAAATCCAACAAGATCTCAGACATATATTAATGAGGTGGAGAACCCATCCCATTTGTATAGTGGCTGATCTTGTCAAAATGTACCGTCAAGTACTTATTAATCCAAGACAGACAAATTTTCAGAGAATTTTATGGAGAACTTTACCAGATCAACCAATTAAACATTTTAAATTGCTCACTCTAACATTTGGAACCGCATGTGCACCATATCTTGCTGTTAAAACTTTACAACGTTTGGCAGAAGATGAGAAACTTAAATTTCCAGTAGCATCAGAAATTACTAAAAATGATTATTATATTGATGATCTAATGACAGGTTGTGATACATTACAAGAAGCTAAAATTATTTACAATGAAATGAATAAATTAATGAAATCTGGAGGATTTACACTTCAAAAATGGAGCTCTAATTGTAAGGAATTATTAAAGTATATTGGAGAAGATAATAAAGAAAAAGAAGAATCTATGCTAATTAAGGTTGATAATATGGTAAAAGTTTTAGGAATTTCATGGAATCGTAGTTCAGATAGATTTGTTTATTCAATCAATTTACCGGAGATAAAATTTCCTATCACGAAAAGACAAGTTTTATCTAATATTGCTCAAATGTTTGATCCAATGGGTTGGATTGCACCAGTAATCATTGTTGCTAAATTATTTATTCAAAAAATATGGAAGGCGCATTTAGATTGGGATGATGCATTACCTGAAGATTTGAACGAAATTTGGCTTAACATACGACAGCAATGCAAGGAAATTCAACGAGTAGAAATACCAAGGTGGATTTGTTGCACTAGTCAAAGTCATATTGAACTACATGTCTTCTCAGACGCATCAAGATCTGCTTATGCTGCTGCAGTTTTTATGAGAGTCATCAATCACGATGAATCTATACATGTCAGGTTAGTATCAGCTAAAACAAAAGTAGCACCTATAGAGAAGGAAGTTTCTATACCTCGTTTAGAGTTATGTGGGGCTGTGCTTGCTGCGAAACTTGTGAACGAAGTATCTCAAGTGATGAAGGTATGCAAAGATAACATTTACGGATGGACTGATTCTACAATCGTTTTAGCATGGCTGAAGGGCGGTGCAAGCAAATGGACAACATTCGTAAGCAATCGGGTATCAGAGATTTTAACTATTATGGATCATGATCAATGGGGTCATGTTTCAACCGAAGCCAATCCTTCTGATTGTGCATCTAGAGGTTTGACTCCAACAGAATTACTTTCACATTCACTATGGTGGTACGGACCGGAATGGTTGAAGAACAGAAATATTGAAATGAAAAATCCAGAGATAGTAGATACAGATGAAGAAAGAAGACAAGTATCATTAATAGTAAAACAAGATAAATGTGAAGATTTTGAATGGTTAAAATTTTCTAATTTGACTAAAATGCTAAAGGTTATTTCTTATTGTCGAAGAATATTACTGAAGAAGGAAGAAAGGAAAATTTTGCCGAAGTTTGTAACAGTAAATGAAATGAATGAAACATTAGAAAAATGTATTAAACAGGTTCAAGGGATTACGTTTGAAGAAGAGATCAAGGTTTTAGAGAATAAAAAGGATATACCGAAGAGAAGTCCCCTTCGTACTCTTTGTCCCATTTTAGATCGAAATGGAATATTAAGAGTCGGTGGTCGGATTGATAAGGCTCACGCAAACCATAACACGAAGCACCCGATAATTATGCCAGCTAAGTCTCATCTTACCCAGTTGTTAATATCGGATGCTCACGAAAAAACTTTGCACGGTGGACCGCAAATCATGATAAATTACATTCGGACAAAATATTGGATAGTACGCTGTAGGGATCTAGTAAAACAACATTTTAGGAAGTGCCTCACGTGCTTACGATATTCGAAAGCATCGAGAGTGCAGTTAATGGGACAGCTTCCAGATACTAGACTGAAGCCTTGCAAGCCATTTACGGCAACCGGTGTTGATTATGCAGGCCCAGTCAATATTAAGTTTTCTCCAGGTCGAGGGGCAAAGTCTTATAAAGGCTACATTTGTCTTTTCGTCTGTATGGTCACAAGGGCTATACACATTGAGGCTGTAACAGATTTAACCGCTAAGGGATTTATCGCCGCTTTTAGACGCTTCACGTCTAGACGTGGACGTTGCCAGGATTTGTTCAGTGATAATGGCACAAACTTTGTTGGTGCGGACAAACATTTACGAGAAATGTTTGACTCTGCTAAATCCAGTTTACCTAATGAAATTGCGGAACTTCTTACATTGGAATTTACGACGTGGCATTTTATACCGCCGCAATCACCTAATTTTGGAGGGATATGGGAGGCCGGAGTGCGTTGTGCTAAGAACCATTTGAAACGGGTCATAGGTGACAGTATTTTAACGTATGAGGAATTAGCTACAGTACTATCACAGATCGAAGCATGTCTTAATTCTAGGCCAATTTCTGTTATTAGTAGTGACGCAGATGACCCTCTCCCACTGACCCCAGGTCATTTTTTAATAGGTGAACCGGTTATAAATATAAGTGATCGTAATTATGATGATTGTAATGTAAATAAATTAGAAAGATGGAATGTTATTCAAAAAATGGGTAATAATTTTTGGCGTAGATGGTCTAAAGAATATTTGGTTACTTTAAATCAGAGGTATAAATGGAATTCGAAATTAGAAGAACCTAATATTAATGATATTTGTATAATTAGAGATGATAACGTTCCACCTTCTAAATGGATTTTAGGAAAAATTGTAAACAAACATATTGGATCCGATAATATAACTCGTGTTGTAACAATTAAGTGTAAGAATGGATATTTAAAACGACCGTTAAGTAAAATTTGTATTTTGCCTAAATAAAAGGATTAGTTAATAGAAGATTATCTTATAAAGTTGTTCAATTTTAGGAAGGTCAGTTGATTGAAGTGTGCTAATATGTATTTGTTTGTGTATGAGTTTAACGCCACTACGTTGATGTATCACGGTGGGCGGTAACGTTTTGTTTAGTTATTTTTTGTTTTGTTTAGAGGTATATTTTAGTTGTTTTTTTGTTCCGGACTAGTCCTTGGTGGGCGGAATGTCTAATTATGTTTAAATATGTCAAGTTACGACAATTAGTTTCATAAGTTACCAATAGATGGCGACACTTTAGTTTTGCATCGCACTAGCGAAATGTTTTGTTGAATACGTATAAGAAATTTCATGTCAATTATCTAACTTGTGTATCTTGTGTATCTTGTGTAACTTGTGTAATATTGTGTTAAAGTATCTAAAAATAAAGTAATTTAAAGTGTTGAGTGTTTAAGTGAATCCCGCGAAAACGTCAATTTATACATATGAACTATGATTGATGTGATTTGCAATGTGGTGAAATTTCATAAAAATCACGGGCCAATTTTTTGTTTTGAATCCCACCGAAAATACATATTATATTACTAATTGCGTTATTAGAATAATTAATTACTATACCCACGATCAATTATTACAATTTACAATATAGTCTCAAATGCATACTAGAGAAACATTGCAATTTGAATCAATTAAAATGCATAGCATACAAAAATAAATTCACAACACAAGAAATTCCGCGCGCAAATCATAGCGCGTGTCAATGAAATCAAGAATGTAATTTATATCAAGCCGACGACGACGCCGAACTAAAGTACCTACAGTACCATTTACCTTCAGTGTACAATACAGTTTACAGACCTACGACGGACGAACAATAATGAGTAATAAATTGTTTACAAAAAAAAACATAGTTTCTAAGGTCATTAGTTTTATTTTATTTTATTGTTATTTTCTTTGAACGATTGGAAATGAAATTACTCAATTTTTACACAGAACTTTGATTTATTAGAATTATGCTCATTATACAGTATAAGATAACGAACGCGAATGCACGACATCTAGCGCGTCTTATGTCTAAACATCGCCTTTCGTTTAAACATTGACGCGCTAGATCTGTAATAAGTATATAGTCTATGCGCTAGATGTCGTGCTTTATGTCGTGTTTCGCTTGGCAAAAGTCACGCACACTACTGTAGAAGTGTCAAATTTTTCCGGTATTTTACTGTTGTTTTTCTAAGTAAATATTGTAAATTATTGATTAAAAAGGTCGAACGCGCACACATTTCATTATAGAGAAGTGATAAAATGATTAGTTTTAAAGAAATAGTGTCTGTGTTAAGTGTTTAGAGGTAATCAAAAATGTATGGAGGGACGGTCGGAACATCCACCTTAACTGTAGATTTTAATTCACGTATTTCGATATTTATTGACTTTAATATAAATTCATATCTTAACTAAATAATTTGATATAATCAGATATCGTCGATGACGCTCACTGGCGCGTGCGGCGTGAGGTGAAACGCAAACGCAAGCGAACCGATATCGACCTCAACAGCTGTCTGCAGCTGCTTATGGACGTCGCCGATGATATGCTGGATCCTAAGGTAAAATGGCTTGTTGGTTGATAGTTATGGATAAGTGAAACTTCTTTAGGCGTGTTGAGAGTAAAATTTCAAGGTTACGTCATGGTAATTCCATCACATCATATAGTTAGGTGTCGATTTTGGTATCTTTGAATCTTACCGAAGAAGTTTCACTTCATACACGTGTGATTGGCACACACGCTCTTTTAATTTAACTGAATCTGCCTCGGAATACATTTTATATTTTTATTTATTTATAACGAACTGTTAGTGTGCATCTTGAATCGACATCATACTAGCATCGACCATGTTCCTCTTAATAACTATATCGTCTATATATGCGAAGACCTTTAGTTCTAATATCGGTTCCATTTGTAGGCAGAGGCGGCTCGTCCTCAGGAGCGCTGGTGCAGTGAACTCCCATAAATAATTATAATAAAGTTATACCTGCTCATTATTTAAAATCAATACTAAATCAAAAAACTCCAATCTAAAAAACTCCAATACTAATATCAATAAAATAAGTACCTTTACACATTACAAATAAAATACATTACATACACTTGTTCATTTATTAAGTAACGCGCGAAAAGGAGCTTACGGAGCGCTCTCGTTTGCGCTCCTATGAAACAACATTCAGTACATTGCCTACATACGAAATCCAATAAGAGTGAAAGAGAAATTTCGCCACACTCCTGCGCGTGAAACAAAATATTTACTATGGAAAAATAGCCATTTTCGGAGCGCCGCTCTCAAGCGACGTTGCGCATCGCATGACACCAGCAATTGCGCGTCACGTTGCCACTCCTATATTATAAACAAACACTATGAATGCGCTCTCGAATGCAAATTCGGGGATTTTCTAATTTTGCTAAATAATAATTGAATTCGTTTTTAAATACTTTATAATTTTTAGTGTTTATATAGACACTAGATTTCCCGAAAACCCGCATAGTTCCTGTTCCCGTGGGATTTCCAGGATAAAACCTACCCTATGTGTTAATCCAAGTTACCTTCTACATGTGTGCTAAATTTCATTGTAATCGGTTCAGTAGTATTTGCGTGAAAGAGTAACAAACAGACACACATCCTCACAAACTTTCGCATTGATCGATTCAATTGATTGATTGATTGATTAATTGATTGATCGATTATTGATCGATGGATCGATTGTTGATCGATAGATTGATCGATTCAATCGATTGATTGATTGATTGATCGATCGATCGATCGATTGATTGATTGATTAATTGATTGATCGATTGATTGATTGATCGATTTATTGATCGATTGATCGATTGATTGATCGATTAATCGATTGATTGATTGATTGATCGATTGATTGATTGATCGAGTGATCGATTGATCGATTGACCGATCAATAACTCGATTGATTGATTGATCGATTCAATCGATTGATTGATTGATTAATTGATTGATTGATCGATAGATTGATCGATTCAATCGATTGATTGATTGATTGATCGATCGATCGATTGATTGATTGATTGATTAATTGATTGATCGATTTATTGATCGATTGATCGATTGATCGATCAATTACTCGATTGATCGATCAATTACTCGATTGATTGATCGATTCAATCGATTGATCGATTCAATTGATTGATTAATTGATTGATCGATTATTGATCGATGGATCGATTGTTGATTGATTAATTGATTGATCGATTATTGATCGATTCAATCGATTGATCGATTCAATCGATTGATTGATTGATTAATTGATTGATTGATCGATTTATCGATTGATTGATCGATTGATTGATCGATTCAATCGATTGATTGATCGATCGATTCAATAGATTGATTGATTGATTGATTCAATCGATTGATTGATTAATCGATTGATTGATTGATTGATTAATTGATTGATAGATTGATTGATTGATTGATCGATTTATTGATCGATTGATCGATTGATTGATCGATTAATCGATTGATTGATCGATTGATAATTCGATTGATTGATTGATTAATTGATTGATCGATTATTGATCGATTGTTGATCGATAGATTGATCGATTCAATCGATTGATTGA
Source organism: Colias croceus (assembly GCF_905220415.1). Taxonomy (NCBI): domain Eukaryota; kingdom Metazoa; phylum Arthropoda; class Insecta; order Lepidoptera; family Pieridae; genus Colias; species Colias croceus. Next base: position 7,823,538 of record NC_059560.1, read on the forward strand.
TTGATCGATCGATCGATTGATTGATTGATTAATTGATTGATCGATTCAATCGATTGATTGATTGATTAATTGATTGATCGATTATTGATCGATTGTTGATCGATAGATTGATCGATTCAATCGATTGATTGATTGATCGATCGATCGATTGATTGATTGATTAATTGATTGATCGATTGATTGTTCAATCGATTGATTGATTGATCGATCGATCGATTGATTGATTGATTAATTGATTGATCGATTGATTGATTGATTGATTGATCGATTAATCGATTAATCGATTGATTGATTGATCGATTATTGATCGATTGATCGATTGTTGATCGATTAATCGATTGATTGATTGATTGATCGATTGATTGATTGATCGAGTGATCGATTGATCGATTGATCGATCAATAACTCGATTGATTGATTGATCGATTCAATCGATTGATCGATTCAATCGATTGATTGATTGATTAATTGATTGATTGATCGATAGATTGATCGATTCAATCGATTGATTGATTGATTGATCGATCGATCTTTTGATTGATTGATCGATCGATCTTTTGATTGATTGATTGATTGATGTTACGATGTATTCGTACGCGAGACCGCATGCATTTAAAACTAAAAAAACAGCCTAATAACATGACCCTAAAATTAACATATTTAAGATATCGAAATTTTTGTAATAAAACTTTAAAAAATTTGAAATTAGCATATGAACGATCGGAATTTTCAAAAGCAGGCAACAACAATAAGTTAATATGGAATAAATTAAAAGAGATAACTAATTGCAAACAAACGAAAACACCTCCGATTGATTTACTCTCGTGCAACAGCGATCCTAAAATTTCTATTAATAACGTTAATCACTTCTTTGGTTCGGTTGGGAAAAATCTAGCTGCTAATATTAAACTAAATTCTAATAATAATAATTTTGGTACTAATTTTCTTGAAAATCAGCAATCTACTCAATCAACATCTATGGTTCTCTTGGAAACAAATGACTTGGAAATCGATGGTATTATAAGTAATTTAAAAGATAGCAGTGCATGTGGTTGGGATGGTATCCCAACCAACTTCATTAAAAAGGCGAAACACATAATAATTCCTTATTTAACTAATATATTCAATTCATGTATAGCTAAAGGCATATTTCCTAATGTTTTCAAGAAGTCGCTTATCCATCCTGTCTATAAGAGTGGGGACAGAAAAGATGCTAATAATTATAGACCTATCTCTGTGCTCCCTGTCCTTTCGAAAATATTAGAAAAAATTCTTAATAAACAACTAATTAACTTCTTGGAGAAATATAATCTACTCTCAAACTTCCAATTTGGTTTTCGAAAGGGCAGGTGCACAGAAGATGCAGTTAATCACTTGGTTAATCAAATAGGTAATCATGTCGATAAAAAAACAAAAGGTTCTAGGTATCTTTTTAGACTTAAAAAAAGCATTCGACACGGTTTCTGTACCGATACTTTTGGAGAGGATGGAAAGGTATGGTATTCGTGATGTTCCGTTAAAATTTTTTAAAAACTACCTCGAAAATAGATTTCAGTGTGTTAAAATAAATGATCATCTTAGTGACGACTGTCCTATGTTATTCGGTGTACCGCAGGGAAGTGTGCTCGGCCCAACTCTCTTTTTAATATATATAAACTGTCTCTGTAATTTAAATCTTGTCAATGGTTCAATTATTAGTTTTGCAGATGATACTTCACTTATCTTTCATGGAGGGAGTTGGGCTGAGGCGTGCTTCCACGCGGAGAACGGCATCAGAACTGTTTCTAATTGGTTGCAAAATAGTCTACTCACCTTAAATCTGGATAAAACTAATTTTATTGCGTTTAGTTCCACAAATTCTTCTCAACCACCTAATGATTTTATATTAAAAGTTCACACCTGTGATACATTCAGTTCGAATATATTATGCAATTGTTCTGCTATAAAAATGGTTCCACACATTAAATACCTAGGAGTTATAATCGATAACCTTTGTAAATGGAAGCAACATATTGAACTTATAACCACTAGAGTTCGAAAACTATCGTGGATTTTTAAAAGACTTAGGGTATTACTGGAACACAATATCATCTTTATGGTTTACAAAGCTCTTTGCCACTCAATTATCCAATTTTGCATTTCGGTATGGGGTGGCACTTTCAAAACGTCGTTATTAATTCTAGAAAGAGCACAAAGAGGCATTCTCAAGGTCATTCTTCATAAACCTTTTAGATATCCAACTGACCAGCTGTATAGGGAAGCTAAAATTCTGAATGTAAGGCAGACATATATATTGCAAATAACACTTAGACAACATAAAATAACACCTCTTTGTGCTGTCTCTTCTGGTAAGAGAAGAAATGACCTTGTATGCTCTAACCTTATTCCGCGTACTGGTTTCCTTCGTCGCCAATCTTCATACATGAGTATATTTTTATATAAAAAAGTCAATAAAAGCCTTTCTATACACAATCTTACCTTAGTAAAATGTAAAAAGAAGGTTACAGAGTGGTTGCTGACCCAGAATTATTCAGATACTGAACAGTACATAGTTCAAATAAAAATTTTGCAAATGCAACCACTATAATGGCCACTACATCCACTCACGCGCTTACACACTCATTCACACATACATTCACACACACACACACACACACGCACACTCATACATACACACAAGCTCACACATGCATACAAACACGCACACTCATTCAAACACGCACGCACAACATATGAGTATATCTACTAAACTTGAGTTAAAATGTATAATTTAAATTTTATTTTGTATAATTTTGTATAAAAAATAGCTAAATTACCTAAATCATTATTTAAGTTAATATTATGCTATAGTTTTGTTATTATTGTGTCATTAAGGAAGGTGGACCCCAAAATACAGGCTGTCCTAGTTTGGGGTCCAAATGTTACATGTTTGTACCTAACCCACAAATTGATCAATAAATGATTTTTATTTTTATTTTTTTTTATTTTTATTGATTAATTGATTGATCGATGTATTGATCGATTGATCGATCAATTACTCGATTGATTGATCGATTCAATCGATTGATCGATTCAATTGATTGATTGATTGATTAATTGATTGATCGATTATTGATCGATGGATCGATTGTTGTTTGATTAATTGATTGATCGATTATTGATCGATTGTTGATCGATAGATTGATCGATTCAATCGATTGATTGATTGATTGATCAATAACTCGATTGATTGATTGATCGATTCAATCGATTGATTGATTGTTGATCGATTGATTGATCGATTCAATCGATTGATTGATTGATCGATCGGTCGATCGATCAATCAATCAATAGAATCAATAGATCGATAGATTGATCGATTCAATCGATTGATTGATTGATCGATCGATCGATTGATTGATTGATTAATTGATTGATCGATTGATTGATTGATTGATTGATCGATTTATTGATCGATTGATTGATCGATTAATCGATTGATTGATTGATCGATTATTGATCGATTGATCGATTGTTGATCGATTAATCGATTGATTGATTGATTGATCGATTGATTGATTGATCGAGTGATCGATTGATCGATTGATCGATCAATAACTCGATTGATTGATTGATCGATTCAATCCATTGATCGATTCAATCGATTGATTGATCGATTAATCGATTGATTGATTGATTGATCGATTATTGATCGATTCAATCGATTGATTGATCGATTGATTGATTGATCGATTATTGATCGATTGATCGATTGTTGATCGATAGATTGATCGATTCAATCGATTGATTGATTGATCGATCGATCGATTTATTGATTGATTGATCGATTGATTGATCGATTTATTGATCGATTTATTGATCGATTGTTGATCGATAGATTGATCGATTCAATCGATTGATTGATTGATTGATCAATAACTCGATTGATTGATTGATCGATTCAATCGATTGATTGATTGATTGATCAATAACTCGATTGATTGATTGATCGATTCAATCGATTGATTGATTGTTGATCGATTGATTGATCGATTCAATCGATTGATTGATTGATTGATTAATTGATTGATCGATTGATCGATTGATTGATCGATTAATCCATTGATTGATTGATTGATCGATCGATTGATTGATCGATATATTGATCGATTCAATCGATTGATTGATCGATCGATTGATTGATCGATTGATTGATCTATTCAATCGATTGATCGATTAATCGATTGATTGATCGATTGATCGATTGATTGATTGATTAATCGATTGATTGATCGATTGATAACTCGATTGATTGATTGATCGATTCAATCGATTGATCGATTCAATCGATTGATTGATTGATTAATTGATTGATCGATTATTGATCGATTGTTGATCGATAGATTGATCGATTCAATCGATTGATTGATTGATTGATCGATCGGTCGATTGATTGATCGATTTATTGATCGATTTATTGATCGATTGTTGATCGATAGATTGATCGATTCAATCGATTGATTGATTGATTGATCAATAACTCGATTGATTGATTGATCAATAACTCGATTGATTGATTGATCGATTCAATCGATTGATTGATTGTTGATCGATTGATTGATCGATTCAATCGATTGATTGATTGATTGATTGATCGATTGATCGATTGATTGATTGATTAATCGATTGATTGATCGATTGATAACTCGATTGATTGATTGATCGATTCAATCGATTGATTGATTGATTAATTGATTGATCGATTATTGATCGATTGTTGATCGATAGATTGATCGATTCAATCGATTGATTGATTGATTGATCGATCGGTCGATTGATTGATTGATTGATTAATTGATTGATCGATTGATTGATTGATCGATTTATTGATCGATTGATCGATTGATTGATCGATTAATCGATAGATTGATTGATTGATCGATTGATTGATTGATCGATTGATCGATTGATCGATTTATTGATCGATTCAATCGATTGATTGATTGATTGATGGATTTAATTGATTGATTGATTGATCGATTCAATTGATAAATTGAATGATCAATTGATTGATCGATTATTGATCGATTGATTGATCGATTATTGATCGATAGATTGATCGATTCAATCGATTGATTGATTGATCTATCGATCGATTTAATTTTGCTGGCATATATTGTAGTAGCATTTTAGTAGCATTTTTTTTTGTAATATTTTATTTTAGGCAAAATTGTTGGCTTTGAGAATGGTTGCAAAAACGGTTATTTATTCTTTTCATTTTTAATAAGTTGTTTAAAGTGTTTACTAAAATCTGCGTCCAGGGACCTGTGTGATTATTTTTTCAACATAATTATCTTTTTTACGATGTTTGGGGGTTGGTGTTATATTATAGTGTTTTTCCGTCGCAGGCGAACACCGGGCTAGCGGCTCGCGTGGCGCTGGTGGCTGCGCTGGGCGCGGCCGGCGCGGCGTGCAGCGGCGGGGCGCAGTGGGCGCGCGCCGCCGGGCTGCTGGCGCACGCGCCGCCCGCGCACTGGCCCGGCGCCGCCGCCGCCGCGCTGCACGCGCTCGCGCTCTGCCTGCCCGTCGCGCGCGCACAGGTACAGCGGCGGGGCGCAGTGGGCGCGCGCCGCCGGGCTGCTGGCGCACGCGCCGCCCGCGCACTGGCCCGGCGCCGCCGCCGCCGCGCTGCACGCGCTCGCGCTCTGCCTGCCCGTCGCGCGCGCACAGGTACAGCGGCGGGGCGCAGTGGGCGCGCGCCGCCGGGCTGCTGGCGCACGCGCCGCCCGCGCACTGGCCCGGCGCCGCCGCCGCCGCGCTGCACGCGCTCGCGCTCTGCCTGCCCGTCGCGCGCGCACAGGTACAGCGGCGGGGCGCAGTGGGCGCGCGCCGCCGGGCTGCTGGCGCACGCGCCGCCCGCGCACTGGCCCGGCGCCGCCGCCGCCGCGCTGCACGCGCTCGCGCTCTGCCTGCCCGTCGCGCGCGCACAGGTACAGCGGCGGGGCGCAGTGGGCGCGCGCCGCCGGGCTGCTGGCGCACGCGCCGCCCGCGCACTGGCCCGGCGCCGCCGCCGCCGCGCTGCACGCGCTCGCGCTCTGCCTGCCCGTCGCGCGCGCACAGGTACAGCGGCGGGGCGCAGTGGGCGCGCGCCGCCGGGCTGCTGGCGCACGCGCCGCCCGCGCACTGGCCCGGCGCCGCCGCCGCCGCGCTGCACGCGCTCGCGCTCTGCCTGCCCGTCGCGCGCGCACAGGTACAGCGGCGGGGCGCAGTGGGCGCGCGCCGCCGGGCTGCTGGCGCACGCGCCGCCCGCGCACTGGCCCGGCGCCGCCGCCGCCGCGCTGCACGCGCTCGCGCTCTGCCTGCCCGTCGCGCGCGCACAGGTACAGCGGCGGGGCGCAGTGGGCGCGCGCCGCCGGGCTGCTGGCGCACGCGCCGCCCGCGCACTGGCCCGGCGCCGCCGCCGCCGCGCTGCACGCGCTCGCGCTCTGCCTGCCCGTCGCGCGCGCACAGGTACAGCGGGCGCGGGCAACGATAACAAGGAGGAGATGCGAACGGAACACGGTGCAACAATATAATGCAAAACCAACACACAAAAAATTTCTTTGCTTTCAGATTTACCTACTTAGCTTTTGCAGAAGCTTTGGACATGATATAACATAAGAATTGTCCGTCTTAATTGTTTTTACATCGATTCTACAACACATTTTGTAATTAAATTTAAAAATCTTTCAAAGAATAGAGCATTGCGGACGATTAAAAACTTCCCTTCATGAATTTTATTAGTTTTATAAATATCTTAAACAGGTGTCCCCCAAGGATATGTATTAGGACCTACACTATTCCTTTTACACATTATTCCCATTTTTAACATACAGCACTATTAAACCGCAACCAAAGCACAACATAATAGCCTACAATCCATAACAGGACTCATCAGCAGTGTACGAGAAGCTGATCCGCTCGCTGTCCGCATCGTACGCACCGCTCCGACAAGCTGCGCTGCGCGGCTGCCTCGCGCAGCTGGCGCTCCGCCCCGCGCCCTCGCGCGGCGTGCGCGCTGCGCTGCTGGACCACGTGCTGCTGCAGCTGGGTGCGCCCGATAGGTACACACACACACACATATTAGAACACACAGATACAGTAAACTAGACGGAAATTGAAACAGGTCACAATAAACAGTACAAAAATTTATTCACAAGAAACAAAATATGTACATGAAAATGCACAGTAAATACACATGAAACGGTGCACAGAAATTAGAGAACAACTAACATCACATATAATAATGAATAGAAAACAATACTCAGGATACCGTACACATTAATGGATGCAAATAATATTATAATATTTTGAAATAAGATAAATAATTGCAATGTCATCGTATCCCTTTTTTTCTTTTTTTTTTTCTTTTCTCTCCTTTACTGCATCATTGCAAATTAGTGACTTATTGTTGCATCATTGCAACAATAAGTCACTAATTTGTGTGATAATTTATTCTATCTGTTATATTTTTTTTCCTTTTTTATTATAGGATTTATTTTCATCTTATGCCAAATCTACATTGTGTGTTCAAACTTTAAAAACATTATTAGTTATTATTGTTAATATTTTTTATTGTATTGTTGGTAATATTGGCAGCACAAAACAATTAAATGATTTCGCAGGATATCAGTATACGCGCAATGTTTATGCTGGACGCTACTATTCGAGCTGGCGGCCTGGCAGCCCGAGCTGGTCACTCGAGCTGTGGATTTCTTGCTCAAGCACCCGCAACATTATTGCACCGATTTGGTTGTTAGAGTGAGTTTCTGTTTATTTTTTTATTAATTATTACGTTAAACATAGATAAAATGATTGAGTAAAAAGTAGGTATAATTATAGGTGACGTTTTTAAAATGGAAAGATTATAAATTATATTAGTCTTATAACAAAACTATATTTTTTTATATACATTCGACACACGTGACATTCCACAAATATTACCAACACATACAAACTTTTTTCTATACTGAACGTATCTTTGTCATTCAAAATCTGTGGATGGATACTCGTAAACACGCTTGCTTGTGTGCGTGAGCCATTTCGGACATTTTGTATGAAGTTTCCTTACTGTATGTATCTGTATATTGTGATTCGGATGTCCCTTGACATCGCTCAAGTTTTTGTTAAACGTCTTTAAATTAAATTTTTAGTTTTGCGTTTTGATGTAAAATTTCTTCTTTCTGAAGCCAGAAACTTGTTATTTTTTAAAATGATACAAATTATAAAATCTATTTAGGGTATTATATCCTGCCTGCGGCTGCGAATATTGCCCAAGGATCTAAAGAAGACGATAATAGAGACGTTGTTGGAGAACATGACGAAGTACTCGGAGCAGCACGCCGTGCAGATACTCATGGTGCATCTGTTTTCTGGTCAGTTTCTGTAATTATATGTTTTTAATTTCCATTTTGGAATTGTAATTTCTTTAGGCGCGTTGAAAGTAAAATTTCAAGGTCGCGTCATGGCAATACCGTCACGTCATGGTAATTTTACGGCGTAGATCTTGGTATCTTTGAATCTTGCCTTGACACGTGCGCTCGATACACACGCTCTACATTAAATGTTGCAGTACGTAAATTATAAACAGTTATTGCACCTTACTTTATTCTTTTCATTTCAGTAACATTTTTGTTACTTACAAAATCAGGAAAAGTTTTACAATTTTTTTTATTACTAATGATTAAAGCAAACTGAGTTTAACATTTTAAAAGTGATTACAATGCAATCGTGACTAAAAATATAGCATGCGTTCTTCCATTATAAAATCTCTTCACATAGTATTTTCTTGTTTGATTTTGCGCGAGTTGATACATTTAGAAATTAAAAAATAATAATAAAATGGATAAATCGCGTTTAAAATCCGTTAAAATTCATTTCTAAATCACTTCACATAATAAACTAAATATCTCATACATTATGTTATTCCACAGCGGGCAACAAGCTAATCTCGCCCAAACAAACGTCCGACGTATCAAACATGGACCCGGACGTTCTAATGAGCACAATGGAGAGAATTACCTTACTCTATCGACTCTTGCGCACGTCACGTACAAGGGACTCTATACAAGCTGCGTCTAATGCTCTACGCTACTTCCTGAGGGAGACTCTGCCCCCAGCAGCTACGTTGAGTCGTGTGGTTATAGAGTTCTTGGATACGTGTCGTTTGTGTAATGTGTGCGGCAAGAGGGAGGGTGGTTCTTGTAATGATGGCAGGAGTGGTTCTTGTATTGATGGAAAGGGTGAGGGTGGTTCTTGTAGTACATTGGTGGATAGACAGAAGTGGATACGGCGGTGTGTGGCCAACTGTGAAGTTGTGTTTGAGGTTAGTTTTTATTTTATATGTTCTTCATTTATGTGTATAGATTTTTATTTTGATCATTTTAAGTGTAAAGTGATTGAATTACGTACTTTGATTTAATAGATGATATTATTATTAAGTTGGTTGAAGTAAATTAGATTTGCAAGTTTGATTTTGTCTCATTTCAAATAAGCCGGCTTCTAATAATGTCTCTTACTACATTAAATATCACAATTATTTTTATCGTATTCATAAAAATCATCGTCATTGCAATAAATAAGATTTTTGTTTCTATTAGATTCAACTGAACTGAACCCTAACTTTTCCACAGGTATTCGAAACGTCAGTATCACAGAATCAACTGCCGATCCTCAGTGGTTGGATGTTCGAAGCCCTCTGCCACTTGATATCGGGGAAAATCTCCCCTCCCTTACTCCCCCCCACACTTCTACCCCTTCTAGTAAGCGCTTCTCCCACCCCCCACTTCAGAGATTCCTTCCCTTTGGCCTTAAACATCTTCCGACAAGGCTTCTACAAACAGGAGCAAGACTTAGGCATATTTAGCGATCTCCTCCAGCCAAGTGATAATATGCCCTTCGCAGATAGAAGGTTCCTGTGTTTGGTGGCTGTGCACTCGCAATTTACTGAGCCGCAATTGATGAGATTGAAAGAGTTGTGCGAGGAGAATGAAGTCTTGGATGATTTGAAGCAATGTTTGAATCTAGTAAATGAGGGTAGCTAGTGATTGAGACTTGAAATGAGATTTTTTTGTTCGTTTGTTCGTTCACTTGTTTGATATGAATAAATCGATTTAATTCGTCAAATTATGCAATTTATAAACGATTTTAGTCAATTGTGTATTGAAAAATTGTTTATGCCTTGTAATGCGAATGTAGTCAATGATTGTACTCTGTTTAAATATATATTTTTTGTAACGTCCACTCAAACGTTACTCAATTTTGAGAATTAAGTCACTCAAAATATAAAAAAATAGAATTTGACCAACATTACATAGATGACAGCTTATCAGCCTAACTGCCTAAAGTCGCAGTAATTAACTCATATTTACTTGAAATTAAACTATTATTATACTGCTTAATATACATACCATGGAAAGAAATTTAACCGTTTAATCTAAAAATAAAGTGAGAATGTTAAGAGTGACTCAATTTTGAGTAACTTTTGAGTGATCGGCTTTACTAATATTATGCAAAAAGTTTGTGAAACGCGGTTGTAAGTAATGTACAGTATACAAAGCCCTTATATATTGGAACAAATTATGTTACTGACGAGTGTTTTTTATGGAAATCGGCTGTTATCAACAAAATCTATTTAAAATATTATATAATGATTTATGAGTTTTTCGTTGTTATGCAAAAATACACATTTTAACTTTCAAAAAATTTCTAAGGATTTTTTCCACTTTCCTTTTTATAAACCGCCTCAGTTGTTTGTACTTAACCGAAATTTAATAAAATTGAAATGCAATAATATATTATTTATTTGATTATTTGACGCTTTCTGTAAAGTTTAGGCTATATAATATTATCGTAGGACCATTCAATTAATAGCTGTTATATTTAAGAAAAAATAAATTAAATGTTTCATTCCGTTTTTATTTATTTAAAATTAAATACTTTTTTTTTCATTTCTATTTCTTTTATTATATAGAAATTGCAATAAAAATAAAGATGATACTAAACTGAAGTATAGTAAATGATTTAATTTCTTGTTAAATGATAGATACGAAAATAATATTAATATATTTTTGTATAAACAAATAACACTTTGAATACATCACACATTATTTTCGAGAATAAAATAGAAAGAAATAATCGACTATCGAAACTTAGTGTTCATTATAACATGTATAGACTTAAGTAATCGCTGAGTAGAAGTTTTTTGAGATAATCTAGTATTTAGTATAAATAATATCGTAATGTATGAAACTGTACAGTACGACAGCCATTAAGGGTTGTCACTTTTTAATTTTGCTCTAAATGCATTGGTTACGTTATTTTGATGCCAACCCTATGAATTATTTAAATTTCGTTTAATAAAATGGTATTTACAACTGTAAAAGTTATATGAATAAAAAGAGTTTGAAAGGGAAAATTTGATTCTCTATGTACCATTGGGTCCTGTCAAAAACGGTCTAGTCGTTTCATTTGGTGCTTAAAAATTATTTTTGTTTATATTTTCATATGCATTCCATTAAAAATATAATTTTAATTAATTTATTTATTTCTATGAAGTGTCAGCCCTACTGTACAGTTTTTTACACTATAAAATCAATTGTTACGAATAGTAGTACAAAATCTAGGATGGCCTTAGTGTTTACTGTAGTCTAGAAGTCATTGTAGCAACTTTCTGTAGAGTCCTAAATACTTTCCCGGGTCAAACAGAGTTTTTCTTTCGATCACATATGATTTTTGAAGTATTATTTTGAATATGTGAACAATTTAGTATATAATCTATAGAAATGAATGATTTTTTGAGTTTGTGTTCATGATATCGTATTAAATAATAAGATTCAGTTGGAAATAAATTATCTTTATTATTTGTTGTACTAAAAATTCATTGTATTTATTAAACAAATCCTGCTTGAACTGAAAAATGTAACTAAGCAAAACTGCTTTTAGCCTTAATTGAAATAATGAATGTCTTGTGTGAAAATATGTGATTTTTATACAATATTTAAGAAATAATATAAAATGTTGTAAGCAAATATGTCGGAGATAAAATGTTATTCGATGATGACGAGGGATAAGGCTATTTTGGCGCGAAAATTCAGAAATTTCATGAATTTTATTATATAATAATATACCCTTTATTTTTAAATGAATTATATCGGTAACTATACTAATTGGATTGAAAAAAAAAATTATTTAGTTTCTATATTCAAAACAAACTTCCTTGCTTTGTTTGGTACTTTAAAATAATTAAAATCTGGATTTAAATCGCTCAACATAGTCTTATTAAAATATAATCTTGAGAAATTTTTGAAATAAATTATTGCAATAATATATTATGATTGGTTTATCTAATGTAAGTGTAAACGTGTATGTAGTCGCACCGTGTGATTCTGAACTGTACTTTATAGATTAGTTTAAATTATATTTTTAAAAGCTTCCGCAATAAATTATTTAATATATTTTGTTGTTTTATTTCTTCTACTAATTGCTGCCAAATAATTTAATAATTTAAGGATAATAAGCAATCCAAAGCAACCCTTTTACACAATTATACACACGCCATAAGGAGTGTTGACCATATTGTGTACACAAACGAATGTTCAATGTGTGATAAAGAGTAGTACCCTCGTGGGATTTTGTTTCAAATTTGTTTTTTACTTAGCTAATTCATTTATTTGTAGGAAAGGTTTGTAGGTGGTTCCCAAAACGCAACACAACAAACTAATTCGTAGATAATGAACCTAATCTAATTCCGCTAGCCAAGATGAAAATTCAACTTCAAAATATTTTCTTTATCAAGCTTGATGAGTCGTACATTATCAGTAATAGCTTATCCAATACTTATCGTAATTATCTGATAATAATTAGTATTGGTCGTCGTGATGGCGGAGACACGACGAAGTTACATTTTTTGTGCATTTCTCTCAGGAATTTTAAGTGTGTTGTTAATTATTGTTGCACTTGCTAGCGAGGGGTGGGTAAGTGCATGTTTTGTTTAAGCTATCAAACACTCACTAAGATAAACATTAATGCAAAGTAATGCTGGTATGATAATATTATATTCGACGTTTATCAATTTATGACGACAAAAATACCTAGGTTTATAAATACTCACTGACCTAATTATTATTTATCCTATATTCCTGGTATGCTTACTATTAATAGGAATGCCATCTGCGGTGCTCAATTTGTTTCAAAACATAATTTATTTCAACTAACAAAAATTATTTTAACGTTAGGTACCTACAATAAAACTACACTTCTTTAACACATTGCACCATATCGACTTGATTTCAATAATTTCGAACAATACCTACCATAAAATGCAAAAAATTAAAGCTCTCCATTTAAGGATGCTCCCTGTACTTGAAAATTGAATATTAATTTAAAATATGTAGGTGCCTATAATCTATTTTTTTCTGGATATAAATACGAACGTTATGTTTTAAAGAAAGTGAAATTCTTACAATAATCTTATGGTACCTAAGTATAAATGTTATCGAAAACAATTCACTATTATATATTTTATTATGTTAAAAAAGGTTCTGCTGACTCTATAATGACAATAAAGAGGAATCACAGTTACTGTTGATAGCTACTGAACAATAATCGTTAACTAATAAATAGACATTTACTCAAAAGTTTGCGTGTAATTCTGTCTTCTTTCCGTTTATAAAAGTAAAAGCTATTAGCAATAAACAAAAACAAAACGTGGTCCTCGAACAAACGCAAACGGAATAATAATTCCAACTTGTTCACCTTTTTATACATAGACAAACAATTTTCAATTTAGGCGAAGCTCTAGCAAAGTTACCAATTGAATTTACATCATCTGACGCAGCTGGCCAGCTCAATCCAACTGGATTGTTATATTCGGCCCAATACTGAATAAAATATCAGCTTTGCAACTTTTTCTTTGTAATAATAAATTGATAACATTTCACTCTAGTCATATAAATTTATTCTTGATATCAGATAGTAAATGTTTTGATTATGCTGAATGCATTGTATTCGCGTAGGTACCAAAGTTAATTTTTAGTTAAAGATTAGCGCGAATTGAACGCTTAATAACAATGATACCTATAAGTATTCATACTGAACGCTCATGACATAGGTAAAAAAGTATAATAACTTTATTTAAATACAGTAGGTATCAATTACGAATACTTTTTCTACTACAGCTGTTCTATAAATTTTTAGGTAGTGTCTACGGGAAGCACGGCTGAACAGAACAAGGACAGCATTATCCGCTATGGCATGTTCAACGGAGAATTGGCGTTACATATCTTCATTACTCCCTCTTATAATAGACTTTACAGTAAGTTTTAATTATGAAAGTGAAAATAGGAATTAGTTTTAGGTTATAGCGCAATTTTATATGTGCTTGTAGACTTAGGATAATATTTTATCATCCTGCATATTGTACTTCAAATTCAAATTGCTTTCGTATTTTTCTGTCTTCGTCAGGCGCTGACATGAAAATTAAACAGGCGTAAAATCTTAAATTTTCAAGTAATTAGCTTATATTTTATTTATCCATAAGTTATATTTTAGTAACTTGTTCCCAACATAATGTTTAATTCATGAAATTAAAATCCAATGGATCTGTTTCCAGTGACATGTTTATCGGACATAAACGCGTGCGCTGTGAGCTGTAAAACGGAGAAAGAAGCGAGGGAAGACGAGGTAAATACCATAAATACCCAATAATTTTATAGAATAACTTAGTATCTGTGGCATAATATTTGACATGCGACTCGTAAAGAGGCGAACTTTATTGTATTGCGTGCCGAATTTTGATGTGTTTTGTTGAAGTTGGAAACTTTGTAACAAAATTATTAGTATAGGTAAAGTACATGAAATTGCCAAATCATAAAAGGACTATTTATACACTATCTATATATGTATATTAATAGACATTGTGGATTGCTTAAAATATAATGTACAAGACGTAACCCTAAGACGTAACCTATTTCGTCACGTAATTACCTATGTAGGGTTTCGTAGATGTCACAAGTCGTCAAATGGGTTTCATTAACGAAGTTTCCTTTCATTAATTTCAGAAGTATAGAATACGATATTATGTTCACAGAAATACATTATTTCTCATAGCCATAACCATGTCATAAAATTATTGATGTTATTGTGACTCTTATTGTTTTCTGTCTCTAGACATGATTTTTTGGTATTTTTATTATGATTAGATTTAATTATTAAATATTATTCATGAATAAAGTGCTTGAAGATAGTTAGCTGGTGCATTAAGATAATGAAAGATTTGTAGAGATATCTTCGAATACTTAATTTTAGATCAATCAAAGTTGCAATTAGGTACATACAGATAATAATATTATATTGTTAGTTTCACACAAAATGTGCCATTTTTAACAACATTTATGTAATGCATTCAGCAGGACTGTGTCTTAAAATAATATTTCTTTATATTTACGTTAAGAAGTTCTTGCAAATTGTAAACGTACACAAAAAAGTTATTTTTTCATTATAATGTTTCTAGGTGCGTGCTCTTGCGCAGGGTTTCCGACCAAACTTAGCCTGCGTGTCGTTCACCACTGTTGATACAAATAATCCGCGTAAGTATAACTATTACAATTACTATTTTATCAATCAATAATTACTATTTATCAACATAATAATAAAGTTGGAAAGTTTCTTTGATGAATCTAATGAACTAGTCTGGACCGATTTCAAAATATTTTCTCCTCTTTGTTACGTACGTGATTATGCTGTTAGTACCACAGGCGTAGCTGTGGCAGACTTTACTTTAATTTTTTTTATTAAATACAAAAAAAAAAAACACGATGACATTCTTACTTGTCACATATCGCACAAAGGCCACCAAATAATCCGACACCGTCACAAAACTTACAAAGTCGTGTAACTAACCTAAAGTCACTTTAGTAACAGATTGCACGTCGCTTTGTCACAGCGCACACACAAACAGACTTCAAAATGAACGCTAGCTAAACATTGATATTAATATTCAGCTTTACATTTTAAATACCACTCAGTTATAAGTATTACTAAATTGTAGTACAAAGCTTGTACAGGTGTAGGCAAGGTGTACATTATTAAATACATACATATATGTAGCGTGATTTCACGTTGTCAATTCAATATCTTCTTAAGCTTCTTTATATATAAAATTCTCGTGTCACAATGTTAGTCTGCATACTCCTCCGAAACGGCTGGACCGATTCTCATGAAATTTTCTGTGCATATCGGGTAAGTCTGAGAATCGGCCAACATCTATTTTTCATATTATGTACCACGGGCGAAGCCGGGGCGGACCGCTAGTTAATTTCTAAATTTCAATTATGCTTTGCATGGACATTTTATTAAAGAAACAATATTTTCGTTTGGTAATTTTGAGTAGGGAGATGAAGTTACACAAAAATATATTACTCTAATTTACTAACTACTAGACGTGGGTGGAGTTTAGTCGGTAGGTCCCTGCACTAAATGGTCGGTGGCACAAGTTACGGGACGCTATGTGAATGTGTCAGCACAGCACCTACAGTACGATTAAAACGTGAAAAGTTTACCTATTTAGCAATTTTTACATACCTAGATACAAAAATTATTTTTTAATTAGTCTCATGTGTTTTGTTTAGAATATTATATATTAGAATATTATATATTTAAACATAAAAAAACATTCAAAGCTGATTTAAAAATCATTATGATGATCACTAAGTATCAAAAACTTTACGGCTTTTAAAGTATTATATTTATAAATCTAAGTATTTTAAAATTATTAATCGGATTATGATCTAAGTGAGGGATTATAAAATATAAGTTGTGTGGGATATTTATAAAACAACGTTTATATTGTGGATTAAAGATAAAGAGAAAGTCACTAAAATCTATTTTACACATTGAGGTATTATTTACTACGTATGCATAGTACGTGGTACATAGTAACTCAATGATTTTACATATTTTAGTTCATGTTTATTTTTTACCATATTTCATTTATAAAATTTACATTAACCTATTCATAATACGGTTATTTATCTTCGCCTATAATATGTTTGCATGTAACCGACTCCTTTAGATACGATTTCGACCCACTCTGTAAACTTAACAAGGATCGGTGACAATACAATAATTTGATGAAATTATCTTATTCAAGCGTTTTTTTAACTACATTTATAAAGTACTAGCTTTCCACCCGCAGCTTCGCCCGCGCAGTCAAAGAAAATCCCGCATAGTTCCCGTTCCCGTGGGATTTCCGGGATATAAAACCTATCCTATTTCCCGGGGTAAAAAGTAGCCTATGTCCTATCTCGGTTTTCAAAATATCTCTATACCAAATTTCATGCAAATTGGTTCAGTAGTTAAGGCGTGATTGAGTAACAGACAGACAGACAGAGTTATTTCGCATTTATAATGTTAAGTATGGATATAATATTGTGTTTTATATAACTGTATGTATTTATTTATGTCCAGTATCAGAGCCGCCTGTACTATCGTACGGGGTGTACGTGAGTCTGCTCACTCTACTGTTCCTGCAGCTGGTACTGGCGGTGCTGTCCGCGGGGCTCGCCATACTGAACGCTACTAAGAACCCTACAGAACCAATATTTGGCTTGCCAGGTAAGATAGTTAGTTTATTTATTCCATGATGATGATTTCAAACTCAAATTCAAACATTTATTTGTTCAATAAGAAGCACTTTTGAATCGTCTTGACTTGACATAGTTTTACCATTTAGTTTATTTCAGAATTCAGACAACGCTTTCTGAACTCTTTAAGTAGAGCAGAACGTTGAAGTAAAATGTACGTTATAAAATAATAATAGTTTGGCCGGATGTTTTTTGCAGAAATAGCAATCTTGTTCGTCAAAATACGTTTGAGAGACTTAAATTACTCAAATAAAACAGCTTTAAAATTTTCTATTTTTTACAATTTTTCATACGAGCTATCTCTTGCAGGTTGTCTCTGGTCGAACGTGGCTACCACAGTGGTGGGTATGACATTCATGCTGTTCTTCGGCATCTACTGGCTGACCTCCGGGTGGAAGGACCACCTCGCTTTCTCCTACATCGCGCTGGGATCGTTGACACCTGGCCCTGGACTTGGTTACTCTTACTGGTTAGTTTGATGTTAGTTTAACTATCATTGGGATTATAGTTTTTTAAGATATTGAAGATACGTTTTAGATGTGTAAAGTTTTGCTGTGATCAGTAGGTGTTGAATAAATTTTTTTTCGTATATAGAAGTTGTATATTTTTACAAAAATATCAGAACCTTCAGTGAGGAGTAAACGATACCCAAAATGTATATATATAATTCGGCAATAATTGAGTAGATAACATGACTTGTTCTCGAATTTTCTAAATAAAGTTTTTAACCAGGTGCAAATTGGTCACATATTTTTAAACATCTATTTATTTTTCTATTAACAATGACATTCCAAACTCGTATATGTTAGACATTAGAGCATCACAAGATACAAAAATAATCCAAAACTAATTTATTAATTTCAGGGTTCTACTAGGTGCTAATCTATGTTCCATCGCCAACGTCGGTTTGATCATGCTGAGAAACTACCTTCTGGAGAGAGACCCTCCTCCCCCCACTATTAAAGTAGAAAATCACTCTGATGGAACCATATTCTTGTATTAAAAACAATCACAAGTTTTCTTCACCAATCTACTTATTTATCCTTAAACTTTCTATTTTTATTTCGAATTCATGCAAACAATTTGCCATCATTACTTGAAGATTTAAATTGAAAAATACATTTGAATTCGCTAAAGAGTTTTCGTCTTCAATGGGACAGTTGTTAAGAAACAAACAAAGTAGGGACCCTAAAATTGTGCGCATTAAGTTGAGTATTGTTGAGATCCAGAACACTTAAGTGGGGAGTTGAGGGCAACTTCCTCGGCTTAATTGACCACAATTCGTAAAGTTGTACTTTGCTTACTGTTTACATTCAGCCTAGAAACTGTAAGTTGTAATGATAAGCGTATTTAGTTGTAAGTTTATTTATTTGTATGTTTAAATAAAGTAATTTTATATTAATGTGTGTTTTATTTATGACCTATTCTTCTTGTTCATATTTTTATTTATTTATAAATTTGCTCTATATGTTTTATTTATTTAGCGGTAAATAGTAAAATTATGTTAAGACAATTCAAAAGTCCTCGTCTAAATTCTAAAAGAAGTCTAATTGAATAAATAAATGTTTGAGATTAAGATGAGTCCGCCAATCCCCAGATCGTATAGGTGCCTGCAGCTCGTGCTTAAGCCTGGATTAAAAAAAATACGATTTTATCAAGTAAAAAGGATATTCATTGCATACCTACA
Organism: Colias croceus; assembly: GCF_905220415.1. NCBI lineage: Eukaryota > Metazoa > Arthropoda > Insecta > Lepidoptera > Pieridae > Colias > Colias croceus. Next base: position 7,842,885 of record NC_059560.1, read on the forward strand.
TCCCATAAAGTTCATTTTATTATTTTCATGCTAGTAGTACTTACGTGCCTAATTTAAAACACTCGATCAATAGATATTATTCATCTAAAATATAACGAAGTTAAATGTCGCTACAGATATGTAGGTCTAATTGAATGGAATATTCAAGAGTCCGTTTTTGTGCGAAAAAGCGAAATAACGAACTGAATCATTCGTTTCCAACTTAAGTAATTGAAATTTCTCTAAAACGTAGCAAAAAACGAACGGAGTTAGGTAGCGACTGTAGTCTGGACTGCGACTATTCAGTTTTTCAATCTATTTAGTTATTTGAGTATTCAATGCCATTTAGCCTATCTTTGGTAACAACATAATATTACTATTTATACAAAAGCGTAATTGAGAAATTAGTCCACTCATTATATACATTTAAAAAAGAAAGTGAATTTGCGCATCTAATTCTTTGATATATTGTAGGGGATACATAGAAAAGCTTAACTTGTTGTTTTTCGGTAATAACTCGGCTATCCGATGAAATTCGGAAATCACTTATACGACACTTTTTGTTCCTTTTTTTATGCTCTACAATTAAGTCTTGACCATTTTTTCCGTATCATGCATTGTTATCGAGATATTGATCGATAAAGTAAAAAAATCAGGACACATTTTTCGTCGTATTTTTCTCGAAAACTGTAAATTTTATAAAAAAAGACTTTTATAAATGTAATTACAGCGGAATAATGTCATTATTTTTTAATTTTTATTCAATAAGCGCTCATAATGTTTTCAAATATAGGTACTACTTATGTACGTAAAGCAAATGAATACAAATATATTACTTACAAAGACATCTTCATATTCCATTAAACCTCGGAGATTATAATGTTATAGGTACTATTACCCGTACAGAACTTTTTCTTTTTCTTTCTTTCTTTTTCAGCCTGGTTAAACCCAAAGTTGGGTATAGGCCTCTTCATGTGCACGCCATTCCTTCCTGTTCGTTGCCGCTCGCATCCACTTCCTTCCCAAGATCTTCACTATGTCGTCAGCCCATCTAGTAGGCTGACGGCCAACTTTTCTTTGTCCGGTCCAAGGACGCCATTCTAGGATTTTGTTGGTCCACCTGTTGTCACTTAATCTGCAGATATGTCCCGCCCACCTCCATTTCTGCCGAGACACCTTGAGTGCTATGTCTATAACGTACAGAACTACAGAAATACAAAACGCTAGAAAAGTGCATCGATTCATTTTCAAGTGGTTTGGAGCGGCCGCGGCGATCGAGTTGCATCCTATCATTAGACCCTTTCATTTGATGCTGATTCCAATAGCACTCCAGCTTATTGCATTTTTCTTTAGATATAATAATACGATAATACGTTTTCATTTATTAATATAATAATATGTTGTATGAACCTAGTTTTTCATCATGCGATGGAATTGTTAACGGTATGTTAAAAGTTACGCTCGTAATTTATTGTTAAATATGAATTATATTGAAATAAAATATACCATTTAATATCTAAGCATATTATTTTACACTGAATTAGTTTGTATCACATTGCAAAGATAAGGCTACGGATAAAGTGATTGAATGTGGTTGAATTTTGCATAACTAATAAGACATCCCTGGTTTATTGTAAGTTTTATAATGAATTACGACGCTCAAAACCTATAAAAATATGTTTTTAATCTTTAGTTCATTAAAATATTATTTTTACTACCATCAATATTATTTTCACTTTCCTGTGAACGTTCGTGCTCCGATGCACCGCATATGCTGAAATGTATTAAATACGGTGAGATGCGAGTAAAATATGATGCTTTTTATTAAAATAAATGTACACGAAACTTCAGTGTTCCGTGCGTTTGTTCATCAGACTGTGAAAAGCTCTCAGTTAACTTTCAAAGGGCGAATTCTATTTGAATTTTTCGATTCACGCCTCGAGCGCACTATAAAATATTATAATATATCGTACGAAAATGATAGGAATTCTTTATTTTATTATTTTTATAGAATAATATGTAATTTCAGAAACAAATTCAATTGCTGAGGTGAATACCTAAGTGGCGAGGCGGTCGAAAGCGTCACTTATGTAATAGGAAAAATCCGTGTTTCAAACACACCTATTTGTTTGTTTTTCTTTTATAAGAAAAGATTTTGAAATACGACAATAATAAATCTAACTAAAATTCACACAAAAAAATCTAAAGTATTCGATTTGTTTTATTAACAAACTACATATTTAATACATTTTGCATGATTTAGTAGCCATAAAATAATATTTATGTGTTATCTTATGACAGTTTGTATCGCTGGGTAATAAATAACTGTAACATATTTCAGTGAATGCGCTTACAACGCACATTATCACTAATTCCTTAACTAGTTTACAATATTAGGGTCCTCATACAGGTGACGTAGCAGGTACATAGGGGAGAGGGGGGCATAATGGGGACGTTAAGGAAAATACACAGTAACATGATCAACGCAATGTATTTATTAATTAAAATGAATCACAACACTTTGGTTATTTATTAAACTATCATTTGGCATAGAATTTGGTGATGTAAATAATCATATCACGTTATAATTTTAATTTTTTGAAACTATTATGAAAACCCCATCGTGCCCCAGGGTAGGGGCAGAATGGGGTACGTATTTATTTTGCGTCACAATACAAGCACATGTGGATTTCTTCTGTATTGTCGTCATCTACACCAGCACAAGATATATGAGCCCACCGTCCACATAATTGACAAGCCACCCAACCTTCCGAAGACCTTAAATAGTGTGGTTCCCGTCAAGGCAGTACATGCACATGGTATCCTCGTCGGTATTCTCTTCAGAAGTGTCTTTTTGGGTCTTCTGTTTCTTAGAGTTCTTCTTTAACTTGGGGTCATTTGGATTAGAACATTTCTTCGTTCTCTTAAATTGTTCTCGTTTTTTCTAACATAACGGGATACCCCATCGTACCCCGTAGCCATGTCCCCGTTATGCCCCAATTCTCACATTATTTTAAATAACAAATCAAATAAAATGAGTGAGGGTTAGAGTATTTTTGTTCAAAACATATCAATAAATAACTTATCTGCAATAACAAAGTAAATACATGATAGTAGCAACATAAACACTTACCATTTTATAAGCGTATTCATAGTCACTCAAAATTACATGAAATTACGTTGAAAATCGTTTTTCCTATTAAAAATCAAACGTGCGCAGCCTTTCGCCGGTCACTTTCAGACTTAAGAGAGATACAAATTGGCTACCTATTAGCGAAAACAAAACACATCTAGACCGTATAGTTTTCTGTAAGTGTGGATGGCCCCGTCGTGCCCCGCGTCCCCGTAATGCCCCCCTCTCCCCTAATGATACAAGTCCTACTGATATGATAAATGCGAAAGTTTGTGAGGATATATTATGTATGTTTGTTACTATTTCACGGGAAAACCACTGAACTGATTTTGATAATTGTTACAATATATCTAGTAATCAATATTATGTAAACATGTGAAAACTTAAAAATGAACCTGCCAATATTATTACATTCTAACTGATACCGTTCATATTTTATTGTATTGATAACTGGTAAGGTCCGCAAATAAAGAACTGTTATTTGGTATTTGTGTTGCACTTTATAGAACTGAACTAGTCGCGACTTCGTATGTCAATATAATTAGATAACTAGGCTAATGCAACAAGCATTGCTTGGAAATGTTATATTTACATTGTTATAACAGCTGTAGATTATGTTATTTATAACTAGCTAGTAGCTGCCCCGTCGGACGTAGTTCTACTCCATGCCTTATTGCCCTTTTTATGTTTTTTTTTCTCTACGTAAGAACCTTTCTAGAGCCTTCACAAAAACGTTTAAAAAAATTACCCAAATTGATTGCGCCGTTCTCGAGTTTTATGCTTAACAACACATACAGATGGACAAAGAAACAAGAAGTCTGTCATGCGTGTCTGTGTTATTTTTTAACGATAGTAGCGTTTAGCTACTATTATGTATTCTGTGACGATAGAGACACACAATGTTCTCATTTCATTTTTTAATAAATACATTTAGAGTTTTGTTATCTGACCATACCCTGCATCTGCAATCGGCGAGATGTGAACCCGATACGGCACAGAGCATTGTTTGCGAACAAAGCGGTCTGTCTGTGAGTGTACTCTCCAGACGACATTAGCGATGGAGTGCTTGTGGTGGGTTCCGCTTGGTGTTTTTTGTTGTGGCGTGTTTAGATAATTAAAAATAAGTCAATATTCGCCGAACTGACTTGGCCAGTGTGGTTGTTTATGACTTGAAGCCTCATAAGATGTCTGTGTTAGCTCCACTGTGGGAACATATTATATGCCCATATTATGTTGATGATGATAATTAATATTCACTGTCAATTTGCAAAAGCATCTAATGTTTGTATACGGATTGAGGAGCAAACTAGCTTGCTCCGAAGCTCAGTGAATAGATAATATAAGTAAATAAATTACAATGAATTGTTTCAAGAAAATTAAGTGAAAAAGATATTGATTGAACGATGTGACTCGTCAATTAAGTTTCTCTTAGTACTTATCGTTTAAAAAACAAATATATAGTAGGGAAACTGGAGGAAACTGCATTTAACTTAGTCTCCTTAATTTTGTATTACAACATAAATATAATGGTGACAACATTAAAGTATAACTCGATAAATTTTCAGCAAAATATAAATTACAATACCCTCAACACGCCAAGAGGACATTATCTCGGGGCAAAGCGGAACAAAACGCAATAACCAGCTATTTCTAACCACAATGGCGCGTTTCGCACAAACCTACTTATTGGATGTAATGAACGGCTGTAAATCATTGCTTTTTTGTTAGCTCTCAATATATTTGGAGAGTGTCTGGCAACGACCAGTATAATAGACGTCATTTGGCGCTCAAAATATGTACTTTGGAATACCTATTAGGTTTTTTGTAAGACAAAATCAGAACGATAGATAAGCATTTTAAAAATACAACTTATGCTTATTGCTTTCTTAAAAATGAAAATTAAATGAATACCTAATACAGAATATTAAACTTTGGTGGTTACCTTGAATAGATTTTGATTAGGAAATAAAGATAATAATAATTTGACTATCTCAAATCGTTAAACGTTTACGGTTACATCAAAAGTTTAAGAGCGTCTGGAGGAATGGTAAAAAGTTTTTATATGACCTATATAAAGTCACTTTCTTACATTTTATACTGACTTAAATGTTATGAAGCCATTTGACATTGCATTAACGCATTAAAACATAAAAATACGTACTATAGAAATTAAATTAAGTCTAATACTATATCTTGCCTGATAAAGTTAAGTTTGAAACTAATATAACATAATATTTATGTGTGTAAAATCACGAAAAATCACACTTTCAAATGTGAATCGGCCGCCATCTTAAATTTTGCGAATAGTCCAATAAACTCAGTTAATTGAGGTGATAAGTAAAAACAAAAACAAATAAACAGTTTTTATTTAAAAACATAACAGAGTATCTACTGTAAGTATTCTTGTCATTCTATTTAAGAGCCATCAAAACAATCCAGGGTCCTTCCCATTGTGTCGATATGAAGTAACGCAAAATAAATGATCACAATGAATGTAAATGAAGGCAGAGAATGTTTCATTTCTTTCCACAAAGGTTATTGCGTCCATAAAGCTTTGGTATAAAAACGGCATTTTGCTGATGATTGCTCTTATGAGTGTTCTTATTCGCAGGCAGGTTTATGGTAAGTTATACGGAATGCTTCTCTTTGTCAATAATTGCTGACCTAAAATGAAGTAAGTGAAGTATTTCGTCAAATAGTCTCAATTTAAATCAATTATAAACAGTAATTGCTTTATTAGGTACATACTTTTATATACAAATAACACATAACATTATATTATATCGTAAAATTAGAACTATACATGCGCGGTACATTACATTGTATTCATTAAACCTAGGATACATACCGATCAATCGACACAAAGTTATTTATTATTTACATAATTTATTATTATTATTGTATTTGTTAACAAAATTATTGCTATGCTATTGCTATCATGATTCAGAGGTTTGGTTCCCATGGCGTACTCTAGTGCTAAGTGTTATTTAAGAAGATAAGTGGGTGTTACTTGAACCGTCTACGTCACTGGTCAGTTATAAGTGTACTTGTTAATTGGGTTAGATACTGCCTTTGAAATTATAGGATTTACGAGTATTGCGTGATTTATTGACAGTTGAATCTCGTTTGACGCTATACACTAGCTATAAAACTGTTTCATGTTGAAATTATGTAACAAAATAATATTTAATAATGTGCTGGTTTCCAAAGTTCTTTTAACACAGTCAGTTTCTGAAAAATCTCTTAGTATAGGACAAATTCCAATAAGTGTAAGGTAACAATTTGCTGGTAAATCACTTACAAGTGCTGAAGGAATGAAAAGTGAGCCTTAATGAAAAACGATGTATATTACAATAGGTAGAGCTCATTTTCCGAGAGATTTTCTTACAATGTTTCATGCACCACTTTGCTATTTCGTAGAATTCATTACAGCCACTTTTATTTATTGTATGCCAGCATAAGTACCTAGAAAAAAATTACCTGCAAATTACAATAAAATACCATTCTGAATTAGAATTTAATGAAATAAAATATTCAAACTACAAAAAAATAGTGATATTTACTTCTTTCTCCTAAACTAAAGAAAAAATACTAAACATCATACATGATGGGTAATGACCTAGCTACCAAGCCATTCAAATTTACTACCATTATAAGCTCTAATTACACCACTAGAAAAAATTATAACCATGTTTTATAAGAGCTATAATGAATAATTACGTACAAAGGTAAGTGGCTAGTGAAACATAGAACCCCACAAAGGAAGGCTTAATGAAATCTTGCGGAGTTTCTCGTGTGAGAATAATTATTAGCTCTCTAGGATGCATGACTACGATGAGATTTAATATATAATAATTATTTTGTAACAAAATACTAAACCACTTTCAAATTATCAGAACTAAACCAAAATTAAACAAGACCCTTTTCCTTTTTCACAAATGTTCAAGAAGTTATATTGAAAAGCTTCGAATTGTTTGCATTTTAAAATCAAATTTCATATTTTGTTTTCATAGCGAAAACAACATAAACAAGATAATATGTGTATCGTAAGCCTGATGATTAATTGAGAGAGTTTGTAATAAACACCGCCCGAACCGTCTCTCCCATCATTTATACATAAATTTCCCTTTTAACAATAAATTACATCACATCATCACTTTGTAAAATAAAAATCTGAATATGAAAAATTTTAAGCTTTTTTTCCTTCTTACAAAACATATTATATAGCAATGTTCGAACGTGTAAATTTGAAAAAGGATTGAAAAGCTTGATCTTTATTTATTATAGCACTAAAATGCTTTATAAATGAGAAATATCTGCAGAGGGATCGAATCCCGTTTCGTGATCGATTTTTTTCTATTCATAACGAATTTTGAAAATGTATTTACTATTAGAAAGCGGCATCATTTATTCGTAAAACCAGACTATTCCTATCTCAAGTGAAGAATTTCACCAAAATATACCTTACCCACCTTATACATTAAAAATCCAAAATACAAGCAGTTAAAAGCTTTCATAGACAGATGCTCTCTGCCAATTTATCCATCCCAGTTTTGGCGCAGGTGGACCATGATTTACGATGTTATTCTGCACGAGCGCTGAGCAGCCCACCGCTGATTTACATACCAACTAAATTAGCGGGATACGCACTTTTTGAACGCCCTTTGTGTAGGCAAAATGTAGGTAGTTTTTGTACGTGTCTGGTAAATATGGGTATGTATTTGAAGTAAAGAGATATGGGAAATAATATTATGAGTAAAAAGGTGTAGATAGGCTACCAATACAACAATAGATCTTTAAAAACGGCACACACGACTATTGTGAGTGAAAAAGAGACAAAAGAAGTAAAATGTGGTTACTTAGCCACATATGTGTATAATTTGAAGCAAACTTCTAGTGGTGTAATTACAACAAAAATAAACTACTTACAATGTTGTCGACACTCCCTATTTGCATTTTACAGTAAAATTTTCTTTCTTTAATGCTCAAAAATTACACTCAATATGCTTCACGATTTATTGCCATCAACCCAAAGAAAGAAAATATAATATACCACTACCTACTCACACATTAAAACACTCTGATAAATTACACACTCACAGAAATTAATGACTGTCGAAATGATCGACAAACAGCAAATAACGAACGTAATATGACGCGGCCATTTTGAGTATAACAAAAGAATCACATTAATGTGTCAAAAGCCAATCACATCGAGTTAAATCCGTGACGTCATCGCTCTCCTAACACGGTTTACACATTTGCATCCCGATCTCGATGATTGATGAGCGGAATTACGACCGGCTTTTCTATATTTTAGGCACATTTGCAGGAGCGAGCCGTAACTTCGATCATTTTTAAAACAAATTTGATTTTAATTTGCATTTGGTATTCATAATAAGTAGATTGAAGGGTCCGAGTTTACCAGTCATGTAAAAATGTGAATAAAGATTGCTATATTCAGGATATACTTCATTAATTTTTCTTATACTTACATCGTGTTATGTGATTTTTGGTGTAGGAGGCGAGTTTAACTATCCAGCGTAATCTGAAGAAACAAATACGAACACTACTGAGCGTAGAGTTTACGTAGCGTCTATTTTTTATTTCTCTGTGGTAGAGTCACAAATTAATATCGAGGAGCCATAGTTATTTTGCTTTTATATTTATATACTTATCGTTATTCAGTTGATGTTCAACAATTCTATTTCTTATGACTTGCACCACAACTTGCTGAGCTGTTAGATACGCTAAGTTTCATTTATACGCAATCCTTTCCCGTTAATACAGTGAACATTTGAACACTAGAATATAGACTGAACTTGATTTATGGCACTATAATATCCCGCGACATGTTCCACTAATCCATCTTGGAATTATAATTGATTTTAATTAAATCCTACACGTTTCTGCTCTTGTGTTTAATACATAATGGAGTCGATACTAATGCTTTTAAAGTAAATTAGTGTGTTTTAGGTAATCTTACTATGAATATAGATAGTTTTGCCACTGTTTCAATCGGGAAGAACATGATTATCACATATTATGAACTATAAAGTTTTTAATAATTTGACTAACTCTACAAAGAAAAATTCAAGCCAAGCCAAGCTGAGCCGGAGCACGCTAGCTAGATGTTTTTAAAACCGAGTTCAAATAAAGCAATACAATAACTCTAAGTCGATGAAATTGTACGATTTGAAATATATATTTGTTAAAGAATATCGTTTCCAGATGTTATCCGTAAGCTCTGAGACGAGACAAAGACGCTCGTTACTGACCTCTCAGCTAAGATAGCATCACTAAGGAACACTATCCGCTTTTGTTAAGTATTATTTACTTTATAACACTTAATGCCTTTTTAAAGATAAGAAAATACGTTTTAACTCTTATAAAAATCACAATGATGATATACTTCACTAGGTACGTATTCTTAACACAAAGTTATTTTATTTACCAGTCTTTGTAACTGAAAATCACTTGCGATACATACTCACACTCATTTATTCAACTAGTACATACTTTTGAATTGTGAAAATACAGTGAACTATTTACCACTGGTTCGAAAAGCTTTTAAAAGCTCCAATGCTTTTACAAGTATTTATAGTCATTTTAAAATGCTATTATTTATGTGTCCTGTAATTATTAAATAATATTTTGTAACTCGTAGTCCCCAAAACATGTACATTAAAAGTTTAATGCTACCCAACGTTTTTTACCGTGAAATTTAATCTCCCAAAATAATTATCCTAACTCGGTTCAGATAAGGAGCAACCACCGTACTTTATGTCTCCCTCGAACGAATTTACGGCGAAATATTCGTAAATAAAATTACAAAAAGGCGAGCAATTTCACTCTACTTTGCATAATGTAGCCGAAATTTTGATAAAGCGCGTATTTGGTATTTAAATAAATGAAAAACTTCTGTCGGCTTATGTGTGGTTTATGGCGTTCGGCGGGCCGAGTGGCGCGACGTGTTATCGCGACATGATCCTCTTACTTATATAAAAAGCTTAAACTATATTATTTTCTAGCTGACAGTTAAATATGACTTTTATAAAAATATGTATTCTAGTGTGCTAACATAAAAAATTGTAGCTATTTGTAATAAATAAATGATATCAGTGGATTCCAAACATTCACAACTTTTTTTTCTCATGTAAGTAAACTGATTTGATTTGATTTCATTTGAATATAATTTCTTGTTTGCCGTTTTGATGATCCGGTTGACGCCTTAGTTGATAGCCAGTACCCTATTGTTAGATACTAAAGAACATAATATTATAAGGGAAATAATTATATTCTACGAGTTTTTAAGATGTTTTCTGCTAATCGGGGCATATACAAATCGAACGAATCAAAAACCATAATTATTATGTTATAAAAAACCCGACTTTGTTTTGTAGTTTACAGTTCTACTATTATAGTATTGATCAAATGCGAAAAAAATTTGGTAGAATATAATAGTTACGCAAATTATCATTTGAGCCAGTCGGGACGTTGTCGGGGACTACCTTTATGTTAATGGCTGTCGTAAAGCTGGCGATTATGATAAAAAGAGAAAATTCTGTAAAATGGTGGTCGGCGTTTGAATATTTGTATTGGGAACTAGTTATATTTTCTGTTACACTTGCACTGTTCAATAGAATAAACAATAAACTAATATACTCAAACTCAAACATTTATTTATTCAATTAGACTTCTTTTAGAAGCACTTTCGAATCGTCATTACATATTTTTAACATTTACCACCGATTCGATTCTAAATAAATTAAACCAATGAGTACCTACTTACTATCCATTAAGAAAATTAGCTTTTAAAACAATACAACATTAGTATAAATATTTTTAGTTAATGTAATCGTACTTACTGCTGTATAAAGGTATAAGTCCGAGACGGGCCGCAGACCGCAAACTGCAACAGCAAACTGCAAGCGACACCACTTGTTTCTATGAACATCTATGAAATTGATTCTAAGCGCGGCGACACTGCTGCCTGCAGACGCAACGCAGCGATTGTTGTTCGTAGAATGTTGTTCAGATGTTCATAGAAACAAGTGTTGTCGCTTGCAGTTTGCTGTTGCAGTTTGCGGCCCGTCTCGGAATTGTACCTTCATCATTATTTGTCACGCTTTCATCCCCTTGCTTAATCTGTCAAAACTCAGTAAAATAATAACACAGGTCAGCTATTCTTCTCACAGGTAAATATGGTGGCATTAAATCTTACCCAAAGCTGACGTCACCAAATCTTTATTTCCTTTCCTGGAGCCTGTAGGATGTAGGCTGTAGGATGAAATGAATGAGATCCTACAAAAGATTTATAGTTTTCCGCGACAAGGTGGGAGTAACGTTGTCAACTTCCTAAATTATATCTACTCAGGATATCCTGCTGATATTATAAACGCGAATGTTTTATGTTTGTTTGTTACTCCTTTACGCAAAAACTGCTAAACTGATTTTCATGAAATTTGAGTCACACAGAGTCCAGAGATAACTTGGGTTATCATAATATAGGAGGAAACTTCACGGGTTTTCCTCTGACTACGTGGGCGAAGCTGCGGGCGAAAAGCTAGTAAAACAATAAAATTTCTATACTTTTAAATATAAACAAATTTAAATATGTAGCTCAATGGTATTGTATTCCCTACACTAAGCGCTTTCGCCGCATTAAGCGATTTTCCCTCAGGGCAATATTTTATGGATTGGCTCCGTGCTAAATACACGTATTTTTTAAGAGTGGTGATACAAAAATATCTATAACATTTTCACGTATTTTTTATTAATTATATTCAAGCTAACATTTTAACAAAATGTTACTCATAATTTGAAGCTTTGACATCTTACAGCAGACGCCATACTTATCTTATATCCATACATATTTGAAAGCAATTTTAAGCTGCTTTAAAAATAAAATATTATTATTATTATCTGTAGAACAATACTTATACCTCTGACTTCACCTTGAATATAATATCGTAGATTGAATTTTCTTCTTGTTCGCTAATTGAGTGTTAATGAGAGCAATTACTTCACTAATTATATCAAACGTGTGTATTAATGACTTGGCACTTATATGAAGCTTTCCATCAACCTATATTGTGCCTATATGTTACTAATGAAGGATTTAAAACATTTCACACCTTCAATATAAAGCCTTAAGCTAGTGTAAATCAGTAATTAGAGGGCTCTTGTATCGTATTTATCGAGATAAAAATGCTAAAGAGCTTTTAAATTCACCTTAAAAAATGCGATCAATATTCACCTACTTACTGAAGGAAAAGCAATGTTTTTTTTTTTGTGACGTTGTAAAAAATATAATATACATATTATAATATCATGTTCTGTATATTTCACATCAAAATTGGTTCCAAATCTTCGTGATTTCCTTTGATCACAGCCACAACGACACTTCACATGAAAGCTTCAAAACAGAGCGAAATAATTGTATTAAACGTCCGATTTTCCTGTAACCATAGCTCCGAGCGCCAATATAAGCGATTTTCCTATTTGATCATTGGACTGAGCGTGTAGTTCACGCTTCAGAAACATTCCCGACTCGACTTTCAAACCGCACATAGTTTATTCTGTCACTTAAGCTCCGTATTTTTATCACGTTTCCCGCCAAAACGTCGGCCTTGAGGGAAAGCGTTTGAAGGGATCTTTAACAATGAAAGCACCGGATATTCGTGAGGGCCACGAGAATGTACGTATTGTATTATATTATCTGTGTGTTGTGTTATATCCGTGTTTGTGAATCTTTTGGAGTCAACAAATAAACGAATCAGAATGTCCCCTTTGGCTGTTAAAGATTGCCGCTCTGACTTTTGACGGTATTGTTATGTAAATGTTATTTTTGCGAATGTTTGAAAATGATACGTAGCATTTTATTAGTTTTTGTTGGGGGTTTTCGAGTAGTAATAATATGTAGATACTTAGTAAGTGTTGGCCAAATTAATTTATTTTAAACTTTAAGAAGACAATGAATGAATAAAATATGAATAGTTTATCCGTTATCGTTACTTATACTAGAGATGTAATCTGGGCGGCATTATCACTTGTGAGCGATTTCTTCCAAGCAACCCTATAGCGATATTATGGTGACGATGATGAATCTAATCAAAATAAATAAATAAACAAATCTAACATAAAGTCTATAAATTAACAAATTCAATATTAATTATTGTTTGCTGGAGGTAGTAGAGGTATGTGTTTTTCTTGTTCAAATTGACAGGATTTTCAGGTTAATTGTATCTAAGTATATTTAGGTACATGGTTTTTTTTTGCACTGAATTATCAGACCTTCGCTACTTTTTCCTCGTCCTTCGTAGTCTAGACATTCATTTATGTAAGTACAATTGACTAAAGCTTTTTTCACAAACTACGGAACATAGCTCAAGAATCGCCAACCTTTCTTCTTTGTTAATAACCATATTCTAAATTAAATAACAAAGACAATAGCAGTTGTTCCATATGTACCAGTGCATTATAACCGAGTTATTCTCTTTGACTGTGCTTGCGTTATTCACGAGGAATTCTTTCGCACGTGTGAGCAACTGAAAATCGTGATGTTGTTCTGCCGAATGGTAAAGCTATGACAAAAAGGAGACAAAATTAATATCGTCGTTATGTATTACAATTACCAGGAAATTGGAGTTAATTTAAGAAATTTTATTTGTAGGTATTGTTCAGTTTTTATATGATTTTCAATTATTATAATATGTATAAACACAGTTATAAATAGTATATCTGTAAACGTAGATAACTACTGTGTATGGCTTTACACACCTATCCAATTTAAGCTGAATCATGTTTTTATGCAAAGATAAGATAGTTCTATCTTTTTTGTTCGTCGCTCTGTATTGGCCCTTCGAAACCTTAATGCTGAAAGTTCGACCCGATTTAATTAATTTCTTCTTATACGTTTATTAAGTAGTTTTAGTATCAGAATATCGACAAATATTATACGAACATAATATATTATATGTATTTTATAAATGAACACAATAAAACAATAGCATAAAAATATATACGTTTTACCTAATCTAAAAATATTAGGTCTTTAATATTGAACCGGACAATACTACCTTTTTCGTAATCCATTCGGCGGGAGAAATTATTATGATGAATAAAAAAAAATGATATTTGAAAACTAAAACTTTATTATATTATTTAATTACGCAAATATAATATTATTAAATTTTAGAATCGTTCGTAGAAAACTTTAAATACATAATTTGATCACGTTTGAACACTGCGGCTGTTATTATTTTAAATTCAGTGAAAGCAAATATTTGAGAGCTTTATTTTAAGTAATTACTTATTGAATTTCATTTGAATTAGGTATGTATAATCTATAGATTCATTTAAATAACTAAAGACAATAATTATAATCGTATTATGTAAATACCTACCTATTTCATAATATTATAAAGAGGAATGATTTTTTTGCTTGTTACAATATTACAAGGTACCTAAGTAAATAGGTAACCGAAAATGTTTATTGACTACCTAACTTTTTCGGAGTAGTATATGGATTTTTATCACGTGTGAACGAGCGAAGATGACGCAACAAGGCATAATTTAATAGCAGGAACAAAAAATGCCCAAAAATTAGATTTTAAATTATCTAAACGGTAATATAAAGAAAGAAAAGTTGTTCAAATTTAAATTATAATTAGCTATGTTATACGATGTACGTAAAAGACCCTAAAAAGGTAAGTACAATTCAGGATTGTCGTAACTTCATTTTATTACGTACAGTCCTCCGCGTGGTTAATTAAAGCAATTTGGGGGTTGGTTGTAAAAATATTGCGTGCGGTAACACTACCTGAAATGTTTCTGTGAAATTAATTTGGTTCATGTTTTACTTTGTTAATGTTTAATTGTGACTTGTTAACCTTTTCTTATCGAGCACAGATTTACATGGCAACCTTCGGTTTTATATATCGGGTTTTAGCCTTCTGAGGCTATTTTGCACGAAGGTGACTCGATACAATCACAATTCACAACCGTAAGACAGGAAATTATTTATAGTTGCGGTATATATGTAAACTTGTATGTATAAAGACTAAGAGAAGAGGTATATTATAGTAAATATGAACAACTATTAAGAAATGTCGCGCTTACTTATTTAAGATTCGAAAAGATACAAATGAACAATTATTGTGAAGTCGATTGTTACGCTCTACAAAAATGGATTTAATTTTATGACATTTTTGTATATTTCAACACAACTTTTATCAATTCAGCTAAAATGTTTATTGTAGAGTCCGTGTTAACTAGAATTATTATTATTCAATGAACATGCTAAAAACTTCGAACAATTTAAACAGCGGATTCTCAAAAGCAAATTGATTCAGTATCTAATCAAAATGTAAAATGAAAACTGCTAAAGTTGAACAATTTGTTTAGTTCAAATAACTCACAAGACTCGTGATCTAAGCCGTTTGCCGACATAATATTTTATTGTCCAAGTACTATGATAATAAGATCAAATTTAAAGTTTCAATTGCGTAGAAGTCTCTGAGATGCGAAAACTTTACAATAGTAATATTTTATTGTCATCCCTTTCCCTATCTGGGTGGGATCGGACAGCCCATTAATTATTATAGGAATCATAAGTCATATAATATTTCTGAGACACTTTGTAGCTCATACATTTTATTAATAGTTGTTAATAAGTAGTTGTAAGTGAAGGTTAAGTTTTATTTATAGGCCGATATTGCGTGTGATGTCTTTATTACTATGTAAATCCTTGTGTCTGGCCTTTTTTATAGGCGTTCCTAGACTCAGCAGGGGTTCTGATTTCGTAACGATTTTCTTGAGCTGTAAACTATGTTATTAGAAGATAAAAAGATATGAATAAAAACATACGAAGAACTTGTTATATAACAAATGAATGAAGTAATTACCTACATTTGTTTTTGTAATAAGAATCATCTACTTCATTGATTTAGGGAAACAATCAAAGTGATACAAAATTTTACCGAGTCGCCAAGCGACAATAAAAAATGAAAGTGCGAAAAATATAAAACGTAGACCACAAAGATAAGTACGACAAATTATTTTATACATAATACGATTTTTACAGACAATCCTCTCGAGAAATAGCTCCTCTAGAAATATCTCAATATCTAAGATCCTGGATAACTTACAAGTAACCAGATTGTACATGTAACATGTAGTAGGTACATATAGACACCTTCGGTAATTCCACACAAACGGTTTACGTAACTTCCAAAGATCGGTTCGCAATCGAAACTTCATTATTATGCAAATATCGACCTTGGCCCTTAGATCCCAAGGTTCCATTTACAGTTCTATATTTTCGGAGAAACATAACTCAAACGGGATCAAGAATTTATGGCGAGTCGAGGTGATATTGAACATTTTGGGCTTTTATTGTTTTTCATTAAGGGCGCTACGAAAGGGTTTATTTTAAAGGTTTTATTATAAGTATTATTGAAATGGTTAAAACGTTTTCATTAACGGCTTTCTAATTTTATGTGGGTCTAGTCTCTACCGAGACTTGGGGGTATTTTAGTTAAGCACTCTTTGTTCAGGTTTAAAATTAATAAGTTTGTGATTTTAAGATCAATATTTAAGTCTATGTTTTCATTAATTAATTGGTATATTAATTTATATAAAAACGGAATTCTTTTCCATGAGCTGTGTTTTATGAATTTGCAAAATCTGCCCTCTGTTTCCAAAAATAAACGAACAAAAAAAAAAAAAACATTAAATGGAAGTGATTTTCTAGAATAATTACAGCATACACTTTATAACATAATTATCGATATACGTTCACATTTATATATCGAATTTCATCAACTACGTACTTAAAATTGAGTACTAAAATTTAAAAGCTAATATTTTATTCGTTCACTAATCAAAATCCTTGAGTAGCATCTGATTAGGTTAATATTATAAAGAGCAATTATTCTGTGAATCAGACACTAATAGGGTAGTTTAAAAAAATGGTTACCATAGAACTCTACATCTTAACTCAGTCATCTAACCGTGTTTAAAGAACAGTTAGTTGTAGTATATTTTGTACCAAGAATTACTATATCGTCTGATAAAACCAATAAAGTGTAACAAATTTAGTAACAACATTATGTATAATATAGATTTGTGATTTCATCTCCTTCCGCGACCCTATTTATCTTTTGAAGTAAATTACGCGTTACAAATTATTCAGAGTGACACACCTCACTGGAGCGACACATTACAAACATACACATACATACATACATAATATACATATGTACATACTTCTAACTCAATTAGGCGCTTGCTCAATATGGAGTCTTGGAAAGAGGGTACAAAATACAGATATTATTTATGATGGCAGTAAAATTTTCTCCACACAGAAGAAGGCAGACATAAAAGTAATAAAAGGATTTTTCGCTCTTAAAAAAATTTGGTATCTAGTGAAAATCTGTTCTTTGGTACAATAAATACACAATATTATAATATATTTAAAATAACTCTACAAAAAAGGTTTGTATGTTATAAATATTAGAAGTTGTTTTAAAACAACTTTTACGATGAACGTGGATGATAGCGGATAATGATTTGCATATTTTGTTATGAAAATTTCACGGTTTGCTCTTTCGTTGTCAACAAAGTTTATGACGTGTCACTTAATTTGTGGTTGTTAAATTGTAACATTTATGTCAAAAAGATAAGGAAATTATATGGTTTTAACTTTTGACTTAATATTTTTTTATTATATACATTATACATACATATTCGCTTTGTTTCATTCTTTTGAAACAAGCTTTCCAATGCAAAAATATACAAAATATTTCACAAATCGAATTTTCATAAACAACTCAATGATTTAAATTCGAAAGACCTCGTTTCAATATAAGATACTTCATGAGAAATAAATTGATAAAAAACCTAAACTGCAATAAAACTACAATTTGAAATAACCGGAACACGATCGAGAAATATTCAAGTCGTTCATAGATTTATACAATTTTCCTTTTAACACAAAATACTGCAGTTTCTTCAAAAGTTTTACAATTCAAATCGTTAGAAATACATTTTCAATTACGCTTTTGAAACTGCTAGGAAAAAAAAGCTAAATAATTTCCCGCACCGTTATAGAAATGCAGAAAGGAAGCTGGAGGAAGGAGCGGGGGCAGGGGGGTACAGAGGGGGGAGGGGAGTGTCCTTCTCGAGTATTCGAATCTTATTCTTTTTTCCCGTCATTCAGAACGGATATAAAATTTCTTTCGTTTCCACCGGAGCCGGGCTAATTAGGGAGAAGTGACGTTTATAATTTTAATGAGTGCTAGCGAGTCGCCCTGACTTCGCATGCTTTAACGTGCCTCGTGATATTAAAGCGCACGATAATGTAGGTAATATTATGGTTTGATTTTGTGCAGTGAATTTAATAACATACACCTTCTTTCACAGACGGGTTAAAATGAAGAGTCAAAATGGCTCTACTCCGATTTACTTACCAAATACCCGTTCGCCCGTGACGTTGAAAACATCGCAAAAATATTGAAGATACCATAAAACGTTAGTAACAAGACGGTATCTCGTGAAGTTATTCAGGACACCACGATGAAGGCAGTGTCCCAGGCGTCCATTAAAAGTTATATCATAAAATTAGATTGTGTGTAAGTGAGTCATGCTGTTGATGGCATGTTATTACATTAGATGAAGTATCATTGGAAAATTGTGTTGTCAATTATTATATCAACTAGCTTTCTTCCCGCGGTTTCGGTAATGAGCTTCAAAGAAAAGGAAGAAAGAAAATATACCTACATGTACCAATAAAAAATGTATACAAAGTTTTTATAATAAGAAGAAAGACAAGAAAGCTTAACACATTATATAATACCTTCCGTAATAGACAGGCTATCCGTTGGTGAAAACAGAGCGAAATACAGTCTACCTCTAGTTTTTCAGTTTAACTTTCTAAATAAATCGTATTTTCAGTGTGACATTCGACATGAAAATGAAACTTAGAGGTCACTGAATTTCCTATTCAGTTGAATCACATATTATAATTATCATTGACTAGTCCCAATAACGGCAGCTTTTGAGTTAATTAGAAGCTCAAATGCTCGTCGATTGATCTGATATAGTGCTCACCTTATTACTTGCCAATCGAGCCATGTAATAACTAACTCGGGTTACGTCTGGTTAGTGGTTGTATCCAACTGATCTCATCTTTAATTAAGTCTGGATTAAGAGCTGATGCTATCTGCATACTGTCTACGAATCCTATTTGTGTGGAAAAATAGGAACACTAAAATTGTATTCTTATAAAACGGAATAGATTTTATACGCGTAGGATAGTTAGGTTCTTCCGCCTTCTGAAAACGAATAAAGAATAATATTGTCACATATTATGTGTTGCTTTTCTCAAACTCTAAATTGTTACTTGTCACGTTATATTTCTATTTGGTATATTGTGCCGAAAATTTCCAAAATAAGATATAAATTTGTGAACAAATTTCTGCAAAGTAGCGGGAAAAAATATCCAGATAAGTCTGTAATAAAGATAACGTCGGCTGCCTTTTTCGTTTATAAAGCGTTCTTAGGTTGGCTTCGTCATGAATGTGTTTAATTCCACCGGATTATTTTTATATCTACAGACTCTTACAAAATTGCACAGTATGCATTGGAGTAGACTTTAAGGAATTAAAACTGAACTTTCAATCACTTTAAAGTTTTAAGATACAAGTCTGGTGCTATGAAGTAAGAATAGATTAATCCTGCTGACAGTATAGACATCAACAAAACAAGGTAAAATACCATTGCGTGATTGATCCACGTAGAATTATTTTAATTTAAATTATCAATTTTACACAGTCCCTACAAATTAAGTACAGTCAGAATAATTTTAATATCCATTTATCTAAATTAAAAGCGCGAACCCGCTTCGTTTCTAAATCTCCTTAATTTGAAATATGTCAGACTTAATATAAAATATTATGAAACGTTGTCCGTAAATATATGAACAGAGGATGTTACTTTTAACCGAAAATTTTTGGCAAAGCTACCAAATATTTAATCACATCACATAAAATATTTTATCACATTTGAGAACAAGTTCTAGAACTCTTTTTAGATCTTAAATTCTCGTTTAACCTTTGGGAATATAAAATCTATTTTTATTTATTTATTTATTTATTTATTTGGAGATCTTACAGAAACAATTAAACCCGTGTAATATATAAATTAATGACATACAATGGTAACATTAACAATTGTTTCCTCTACGTCTCACAGTGAACATAAATAGAAAAAGTAAAAGAAAAAAAAACTCACTTGTACAATAATTGATAGGTATCTGTTGCAAGGGAGCCAAATACTTAAAACTAACACAGATTTCTGAAATATTAAACTAAGGGAAAGCATTAACTAAGCATGTACATTATCCAACGTTAGAAAAATTATACATATAATTGGCTAATTGTACATTTGAAACTATATCGGGAGCATGAAAACATATCTATTTCATTCAGTTTGTCATTGTGTAAGACACACATTCTGTGAAGTGGCGCGCGTTGTCCTGCGTTGGTTCTGGTATGTTGTAAATGGAAAAGACATTTCGAACGAGTTGGTCGCGAAGGCACACGAAAGTACAAGTCGGCTAGTAGATAAGTTCGAAGAATCAATTTCACCCACGCAAATGCTTCTTAAAGTGACAGCATCAGTTACTGAACGTCTGTTGGTCAAGGACATCATGTTATATTTTTCTAAGAGTTGGTTGTATGAGCATTTGGGAGAGCATAAGCGATAGTTAAGTGTGCGCAGAAACTTCTTCTGTATCATTTCCAATTTATTTACATAGCAATTATAAAATGGATTCCATATAGGAGATACATAATCGAGGTGTGATCTAACTAATGATTGGTAGAGGCAAATAAATGTGTCCTTTCGTCTGAAATTCTTAGTAATTCGAGTGATGAAACCTAACATACGGTAAGCTTTCTTTAATATGTAGTCAATATGTACGTCCATTGTGAGTTTAGCATCAAGATAGACGCCTAAATCACGAATAGTAGAATCGGTATCAAGAATGTGTTCTCCTAGTTTAAATTTTGATGGAATAATATTTATATTTTTAGTAAAACGGACATGTTTGCATTTATTGTAAGATAGGTATAGCTTATTGTGTTTGCAGTATTCGCTAAACCTATCAAGGTCATCTTGTATAAGACGAATGTCATTTTTATTTGATATGGAAGAATATATTTTTAATATATTTTTAGAATTAGAATATATTTTATAATTTATAAATATAGTGAAGAGCAAAGGGCCGAGAATAGATCCTTGCGGAATACCAGATGTTACAACTACTGGAGAAGATTTAAAACCGTTCATTACTACTACCTGGACACGACTTTGTAAATATGAAGAAAACCAGCGGAAAAGATTGCCTTTTATGCCATTGAAGGACAATTTTTTTAAGAGCAACATGTGATCCACCTTGTCAAATGCTTTTTTAAAATCAGTGTAGATGGTTTCTATTTGACACTTTTTATCCAGACCTTTAAAAATATAGTTGGTGAATTCAAGCAGATTTGACAAAGTGGACCTGCCTTTAACAAAGCCATGTTGTTCTGCAATAATAAAATGTTTAAGGCTAGAGGATATTCGACCGTGAACCAATCTCTCAAATACTTTTGGAATTACTGATAGTATAGATATTGGACGATAATTTGCAATATCATTTTTGGATCCAGATTTAAAAATAGGGGTTATAAAAACTGTCTTCCACCTATTCGGAAAAGTTCCTGTTTTTAAACAATTTTTAAATATTATTTGTAATGGCAAAGATATACTTCCACTTACATTTCTTAAAAATATGGGACTAATATTATCAGGTCCTGAGCCTTTATTAGGATCGATATCCTTTAATGCTTTGTATATTTCATTATTAGTTAAGTTTATATGATGCAAATTTAGTATACTTTTGTATTGTAAGCTCCAGGGGTAATAGGTTCAAATACAGATTGAAAGTAATTGGAGAACATTTCGCAAATTACGCTGGGATCGCAAGATGAAGAGTTTGCTAATTTCATTATTTTAGGATAACCTGAGTTGGTTTCTTTTAAGTCAGACGTGTATTTCCAGAAATATTTGATGTTCCCCTTAAGTGATGATTCCACGTTAGCTATATACTTGGTGTAACAATTCCTAATAAGTAATTTTACTCGCTTTCTAAGCAGATTGAATTCCTGATAGTCTCTTAGTGATTTATAGACTTTCCAACGCGTCCAAACTTTAACTTTCTTTCTTAGAGTACAAATTAAACCTTTAGAAAACCACACTGGATAACGTTTAGATTTCGTTTTTACTAAGGGTACCTGTTCCTCAATAATTTTATACATATATTCATAGAAAAGATCAACCGCATCATCAGGAGTGAGGCTACTAAGTTCCGATATCCAGTCTATATTCGAGAGATCTTGGTTAATTAAATCATAGTTAGCTTTAAAAAAGTTTCGTTTCGTTTTGGGAGCGCTACACATAAGGTCGAGTTGAGTATCTATTTCCAGTATGGTATCTAGGGGAGGATGGTGGGGAACTACGTTAAGCAACGGGTCATCTGCAACACAAACAGAAGTTCCTATAATGTTACTTAGGATAAGGTCGAGTATTTTATTATTTTCATTTGAAATTGTGTTATATTGTTTTATATTAAGGTAGGACATTGTGTATGATAATAACTTAGCCGTATCCGTGTCACATGATAATGGGCCCGACGAGGGGCATTCCGATGACCATTTGAGATAGGATAGATTAAAATCACCTATTATAAGATAATTACTGAATGTACAATTTGTATAGATGTCATGGAGTTTGTAAAAAAATCTATCGTAAATATTATTTCTAGAAACTGGTGGAATATAACAAGTACATAAAAGTAAATTTGAGTATGATGGAAAATGTAAATATAATTCTTCTAGGTCATCGGCCTCCAAGTCAAACCTCCTCAAGACATTAATTGAACTTTTAACCATTATTAAAACGCCCCCACCGCCTTTTTTATTAAATATACTAAGATTTCGATCTCGACGAAACATAGAATAATTATTAACCAGTATTTCCGGATCAAGTATACTATTGGAAAGCCATGTCTCCACCAATATTACAACATCGTAATCAGCCGCAAGTAAATTTAATTTTAATTCATTAAGTTTTGTTTTTAAGCCACCACAGTTTTGGTAAAATATAGACAATTTACTTGTTTGCATTATTAAAACAAAAATAATATAATATGTCAAAAATATTTGTAATACTTTTTTTGAATTTTGCTTTCATGCTTCCGGTTAGTAAGATGTACATTACATAATGATTTAAATAACGATACGCTTTAAGAGTGTGACTTGATCTAAACAATGATAGTCACTTTATTTTATCTAGATCACAAATATCTTTTATATGAATAGCACGAGATTCATCGGTTTTCCTAATAAGAATACAAGCATTTTTTACCCACACGTATTTATAGGACATATTTTGCGCATGTTGTCTCACAGATCTAAATAACATTTTGTTCTTGAGTGTTAAATGTTCATTTATATAGAAACGCGCACTTTGAGAGACTGTGGCGGTGGCAGATGTTGGAGTACCGAGCAGGGCCGCGACCGTGAGTGTGCGGCGCGCCCGCGCCGCCGCTATTATATTGTCACGTAGTCTTCGGGAGGAAAGTTGCAGAATAATATTTTTTGGACGATTGCTAGCAGAACCGGGAGCCACACGATGTACGGATCTTATATCAGTCTCAGTAATTTTCACGCCGATTAATTTACCAATCTCAATGGAGAGGTGAATGAGATTTTCAGTCTTTTTCTCGGGCACATTTTGGATTTCCACGTTACAGTTACGGGAAGCTTGATCCAGATCGTCGAACTTGGACTGGAGATTTTTCAGGTCAGCGCGAAGTTGGGTATTCTCCTGAGACAAGTCGGGCGGATTAAAAGATTTAGATGTACTTATTACTTGCTCCAGTTCAGTAATACGTTGCTCCGACTCCAGCAACCGCGACTCTAACCTTTCTATATCACATTTAAACGATGAGGATACCTCCCGAATTGCTGCAAGGAGGTCGTCCCGCCACTTTTAACACACTTTTGTTTGCTTCACCTGAATGTTTGGATGTAGCCGACTTCTTTAGAGTCAATTTTGACCCACGTTATACAGACAGTTTGTATTGTATTGTATTGTATTAGCCTGTTGTGTCCCAATGCTGAGCAAAGGCCTCCCCAAAGCGCTTCCATGAATCACGATCTTGTGCTATTGTAGACCAGTCTTTATTAAATTGGTCCAGTTCATCCCGCCATCTTTTCTTCGGCCTGCCGCGACGCCTTCTAGCTGTGTTTGGTCTCCACAAAGTCGTTATCTTGGCCCACAGTTCGTCCGGCATGCGACTAATATGCCCTGCCCAGCTCCATTTAAGCGAAGCAGCTTTTTGCGCTACATCGGCAATTTTAGTTTTGGAGCGTAGCTCGGTGTTTCGAACACGATCTGTTAATTTAACACCTAGTATGCTTCGCTCCATTGCCCTTTGACAGACTTTCAGTCTGTACTTTTGTTCATTTGTCAAGGACCAAGTTTGTGCACCATAAGTTAAAATTGGAAGAATACACATGTCCATAAGCTTCCTTTTGATGTTTAAAGGGAGATTACCTTTGAAGAAGTCTTTCATGGACCAAAAACTTCTCCAAGCATTTTCTGTTCGCCTTGAAATTTCGCGATCTTGTCTTGCCTGGAAGGAGATTACTTGTCCGAGGTATATGTATTCTTTGACATATTGAATATCTTCGCTATCGACTGTCATTTTGATGTTGGTAGAATTGGTCATAATTTTTGTCTTGGTCATATTCATTTTAAGTCCAACCTCAAGGCTAGCATTGCTTAGTTCTTGTAGCATTTCTTGTAGTTCGCGGGCCGAAGAAGCGAATAGGACGACGTCATCAGCAAAACGCAAGTTTGTTAATTTTGCTCCACCGACAACAATGCCCCGTTCAACCCAACCAGTCGTAAGTTTCCTAAAACATTGACATAGACAGTTTAAAATTTAAATTCTAACTTTGTACTATGGTCAGTGACAATATACATACAATAATTTCATGAATAATTTATAACATTTAATTAAGCGTGCTATTAGTTTTTACAGTTTTTGTTCTCTGAGGTATTGTATTTGCAACAATTACTTAATCGCAGTAGAGCCCTATTTGTAGACCTTCAAAAATCCTACGTATTCTACATGATCATACACTGGAATGAAGGTAAAGGGTGTAAATAAATGCGTCGCGAAGTTTTAATTCAATTATTCACGAGTCATACGGAGGGCTCGTCACCAAGTCAGGCGCGACACGTGAGTGGAGGCTTGTGCTCTCCACTTGACGACCCCTACTATTGGTACTTTTACATGGGAGATGATGGGAATAAAATATACAAATGTTGTTTACACTATTGAATTCTTAAATTAAGTATACCTACTCGATATTGAACAATTTTCATTGCAGTTCTGAATAATTTTTTTTTCAGTCGATGTTGTAAAAATAGCATTGTGTCACAACGCTATGACGATAAAAAGATGATGAACGATTCAATTCTTATCTATTCAATTAGTAATACTTTGAATTTTACGCATTACAAAACCGTATAACGACTTTTCGTAATAATTTCATTTCACTTAATTACGACATTTCGTGAAATACAATATGTCTTGGTTTCTGTTTCAAGAGTACCCTTAGCGCTATGTGAAGTCACGTATATAACATGCATTCGAGTATAACATGGGTAAGGTCAACATAGTAAGGGAATGTAGAACATATGCAATTTGTCCATTGTCAGCGAGCGAGCAAGTATTAGTGCCTTTTCACACGTACCGGTTGCCGGGTAGCCGACGCCGGATACCCGGTTTCAAATAAGCTTTCACATGTCCCGGTTGATGCCGGCAGTATCGGCTAGAGAGCCGACAAGAGTACAGTCTCGTTCATAGTTTCAATTCATTTAATATAAATTATTTTGATTTTATTTTATTGTATTTATTTACTTATTACCTTACTTTATTGTCATGTATCGTTACATCCCTAGTTATTACTATCAGTTGTGTAATATTAAATGATTTGCAAACTAACCAAATGAGTTTTTTTCACCGTCAATAATTTCTTCGAAGTCGGGCTTAAGTATTGCGCAAACTTCCCGCCAAACTTTTTTTGTTTCATTTTTGTCCTTGTACTAAACGCAAGTTTTGTCCCATAAAACTGGCTTCGCTGCCACCAAAGTTATCAATAATTCGATATCTATCTCCATTTTATAGTTTAGAAGATGGTATGCAGTATAAATTAGTCGAGCCTGCGACAGAACTACGCACGCGCGTTCTCTGGCAGACTGTACCTGGGCGACTGACCGGCCGGCGCGTGTGAAAGCTAGTTGCGTGTTCCATACACCACTGTCAGTTCGGCCGCCGGTTAAACGATGCCCGGCGACCGGACGCACAGTGGTGGTTCCGGCGCGCACCCGGCAACCGCCTGCCGGATAGATTACGCCGGTACATGTGAAAGCTATGTACCATGCCCATACACTTCACCACCGGCTAGCCGGCGCCGGCTATCCGGCAGCCGGGTAGTGTGAAAAGGCACTTACGCTTTACAGCCGATTGCGTCGAGACGAGTGCGTTTCCTCTTTCGAGTTTGGTCCTTCGAGGAAAGGTTGACAGTTATTTAGTGCTTCCCTTTTGTTCCACAACTTTTCCGTCCATTATAATATTATGAAGGTGAGGTGATTTACTTTAAGGTGACTGAGGCTTTTTTGTTTTCATGGTTGAATGCTGTGAAATATCGTCTAAACGTGTCCAACTATTTTGCTTAAAATGTACATATTTAAGTACAGAACGACGTTTAAATTGACAGGGATTTAACGTACACTAAAACCACAAACACTAACATTTAACACTATTGTGCCCAATGGAATGTGTCGCCTAAAATTAGTATTATTGCTGTAAAATATCACTAATTTATATTTAGATTCATGATTAATTGTTCACGTATATTTAGTTCATTGTATAAATAATTCAATGAACAATAAATAATCCAGGTCAACCGTCAACGTAACTATTACCTTATTCCCAAATCCCAACTAAGCAACTAGAAACAAACATGAAGTTGGATACTAGCCAATACTTACTTTAGCATTTATTGTAAGTTACACATTTATCAACATTTATGTGAAATAATCTCAGTCTAGAACACAATGTTCAGCAAAATGTTCCAGTAAAACAAACCATGGAGCAGCAAATTAATTAGTTTTTGCCACATTTATTATTCTTTTGATTAAAATCCACCAATGTCCAATTTATTTGGCAGCACACATTTACAAACTTTCTATGTACATACAAGAGACTCAGAGTTCATATTTGTGGTTAGGTCACAATATAGATAAAGTACACAATATATTATATTACTTACCTATAGTGGTCAAAAAAAAGAAAAAAAAAATTATGTAAGAAATAATTCAACAAAACCTCAGTGATTTAAAGAATACAGCGAACAAAAAAAACTATAAGTGTGAACTCTTAGTGTATCTATATTTAGGACATTCGAGTGTGTCACTAAATTATTTAATTTTCAGTAGTAGCTGAAGTCTAAGAAATGATAAGTTTGGTACCTACATAATATGATATAAAAATAAATAATTTTGCTCCCTATCTATGATTCCTATTAAGAAAACAATAGTTCAGTAGCAATTTCGTAACAATAGACATTATTTTATCTTCCCGACTTTAATAAGCAAACCTCATCAGCCTTCATGTCTACACCCTACGCAGTTGATTTTAAAGTGAAACTTATTACATCGTCTCAAACTTTTTGGTCTGTGTAGCGCATGTCGCGTGACGCACGATACGTACGATAATTATCGTACAAATACGATAATTTTTAGTTAAATGTCTATAGTGTGAAAAAAAGTTTCACTTTTACCGTGGTTTCATAAAACCACACAACAGATTTTTTTAAACATACTATTAATACGTATAATATTTCTAAGCACATATTTTGATACTTTTCATCTCTCTAAACGTTTTGAACGCAAAAACCTTGTTCAGTAAGTTAGTCGCGTTCAGAATAATTCGTTTAATGAACTTCAACCGAGCGAATGCACAGAGACGGATTTGCCGCTTTTAATTAACACCGCATATTTTATAATTAGGAACTTTATTTTTTATCAATTACGCATGAGTGTACTGTAAAGAATTTTCTTTTATTGTTATGGAACTAAGAAACGAAAGAAATTTGGAGTTTGGATTTTTATACGTTTACTAGAATTAATTATATGCTCTTATATGTAATGTTTTTCTGCCTTATGGACTCTTTTATTCGAATACATTTGAAAGGAATAGATTTTGATGATAAGTATTATATATTTTAAGATAATAAACTACCTTTTTGTGTGTTTATGAAACATCATACGCCCTACGCCAAGCTTTAACATTTAAATATTTTTACATTGTTATATAATTTAACGAAATTTAACACAAAAAACTCAAAAAAATCCCAAATCTGTGGTACCTATAGTATTAGATTATCTGTGCCTCTAGTCCGTCCCACGACGCGTAGAGAATACCAATTACATAGATCCATATTCTTTGCGTGCGCGGTTCGTAATCACCTGTCGGCTCACTTGATAAATTATCAGCTGGATTCACTTTACAGCTAATAAATATTATGTATGCAAGTGACAATCTGCATCTCATCATGTAGAAAGACAAGATAAATAACAAAAATCCTTACTGTTATTCTATTTTTGCCGGCTTTGCCCGAGTTGTACTGTAAGAAGTGTGTGTACTGTTCACTCTTATAGACATTTTTTTCCTTTTAAACTTCCCATAGTACTAAATGAATGCACCTATGTTACCTTACTCATGCTAACTCAAGTAAAATATCATTTATAGATATAATGTTTACCCTAAAATAAACGAATTAGAATTATTGTCATTGAATATTTCCATCAACAAGACACAAATACGTAAATATAGTAGACATTTAATGTTATTTCAATTGGAACGTTCTTTGATGAGCTCGTTAAAAGTTTCTCTCAGTTGTTTATTTCACTGAATTATAATTTGAAAACAACAAAATTTAAATTCAAGGTTACGCGATAAACAAACAAAACCCTATCGACTCTAGATTATACAAAACCCAACCAAGAATAATAAAATAATATTTTAAACGTTTCTCTATCAATATGATATACTTGCTCCAGCGTAGAGTGAACACTGAACAGGTACCTTCTAGGGAAGCGCGTTCCATCTTGGACCACATCTCAGCTTAACATCAGGCGAGATTGTGGTCAAGAGCTTCCCTATCGACACTAAAAAAAAGCTTATCCTTATTCCCGTTCCTAAATTTCTCATCTAATCTAATATCATCTCTTTATCTCTACATATATAAAATTATCGTGCACAATGTTAGTAACCATACTCCTACGAAACGGCTCGACCTAGACCGGCTGGTCTAAGAATCTGACAATATCTATCATATTTTACATCCCCCTAAAAGTTATTATAATTACTCTTCTTTTCTGCAGAACAAAGTTTGCATAAATACTTATGTTTGTTATTTTGCCTTTCTTTCACCGTGCAACAGTTAGGAGTCTAGATACAGGCTTGTTACCGCAGTGAAAACTGAAATGTCTCAAACGTCTCAACACATTCCCGTGGGAATTTCCTTTGACGCGGACGAGGGCGCGGGCGGAAAGTTCCTCCTGTCATATAATAACTAACTAGTTAAGTTTCCGCAACAGATAGCAAGTAACAGTCAACTCGTATCATGTGACTGTGGCTAACTTTTGTCACTTTTCCCAGGCTTATTAATTTAGGCGCGACCCGCTTGCTCCCGCTGGACTACCGCCATTGATATAGGAATCTAGAAGACTCTATAAATAATGGTAAAAGTTTATTTTTCTCAATGAGGAAATCTATAACCTAACTCTAAGATATATCGTTAAATGGAATACCTCCTTACATTTGTTCTGTTGCAAACATACAAAAAATAGAATACTTGCTGCAACAGAAGAAGTACCTAATGATTATTATAACTTTGATTAGTTTGTAAAGGCGCCAATGAAGATATTATCAAATTATACATATTAATCTAGACGATATTGTCCACCGATTTCAAATTTTTCGAATTCAAATCAAACTTTATCTTTCAAAATATAACTTGAAAAGCACTGTGACACGATTTTAACTCATCTGCTAATAGTTATTATTTTTTCTATTATATCCTTTCTAGTATTCTATTTCTGTGTACATTTCGAGCATGTAACATTAAATGACGGAATTGCGTGAAACGAAAATACATTCAGTCTACTATTTACGAGCTTATTTTGTGCTTCGGTTTTTGCGCGTTTTATTCAATTAGCAGACTTATTGTTAAGTTAACAAAGGATGATTTGGTGCAAAAATTATATATTTATTTGTTTATTTTTGTGAAGAACTATATATTGCAATTCACTGGAATATAGTATAGTAATATTATACAAATGCCGCTTGCAATAAATAGGTACAGAACAAACGATAGTATAGTCAATTTGTGTTTCTTGTGTCTTCTGTTTTTAGGTATTCATATCTATATTAAGAACTTAACAGTCCATCAAATATAATTTATGATTCCATGTTATCCGTTATTTCAAGCACTTGATAGTAAGCGACGCTACGGGTAAGATAGGGTCATACTGAAAAGCAAGTCTTTACTCCCAATAAAAAACACTATTTTAATTAATGAATACCTCAAAAATACAAATTATATACAATAAAGGCAATTAGATTGTTTTAATTACAGATTACAAAACAAACAGGCGACCACACATTAATTCGGCTTTCGGCCGTATTACCATAATCTATACAAATATTATAAAGAGGAAAGGTTTGATTTTTTGTTTCTTTGTTTGTATGAATTGAATAGGCTCCGAAACTACTTGGCAGATTTGAAAAATTCTTTCACCATTCGAAAGCTACATTATCCACGAGTAACATAGGCTAGGTTTTATCCCTGAAATCCCACGGGAACGGGAACTATGCGGGTTTTTCTTTGAAAACGCGGGCGAAGCCGCGGGCGGAAAGCTAGTCCTAAATAAACTTTACTGAATATGTACATAAATCGAGCTCAACAAAATACTCTAACTCTTCATTCACATAGAAAACAATGTTTATTTCGTTTTTTTATTAAACTAAGTGATATTAAATTTGTTTTTGTATTAGATTTAGATTACCATTGCTTGGAAAGGTTTAAGGTGTAAAATATTCATTCACATATAAATATTATGTATTATAAGTAACCGAACAAAGTTTAATTATTTATTACTTTTATTTAGAAAGTCGCGGATTCTAGCTGACATATTAATTATAATCGACATAACTTATTATTAGTAACATAACTTAGACAAAATTACGCTGTAATATTATTCCGTTCACATAACATTTCAATATCAAGTGGCCCAGATGTAAACAAGACCGCCATCTGTATCCAAACTCAGAACTTTACATAAATATAGACTTCCATGTTATCTCTCAAAATTGAACCCATCAATAGTGAACCATGTTTATTTGATAACTTTGGGAAATCAGTTGTAACATTGTATAATATTCACTGTTTATTCTGTGGTTGTTAGTTGTAATCTAAAAGCTCATTCGCGGGACTGTTTGCTGCAACTTTTATTCGGAACACGTTTTTTTATATATTACTATCTGTGCCCCGCGGTTTCACCCGCATTGCTCTGCTCCTGTTGGTCTTAGCGTGATGATAATATGTAGCCTTCTTCGATTAATGGGTTGTCTAACACCGAAAAAACCTTTCAAATCGGGTACTTCCTGAGATTAGCGCGTTCAAACAAACAAACAAACTCTTCAGCTTTATAATATTACTATAGATTTGCATATTGTACAAATAAGCAAACAAGCACAAAAGTATTTGTGACAAAAATAGATGAGATTAAACTTGACTAGGAATAAATAGTGAATTAGAATCTAAAGTAACAACTCATTTCGTCTTATTCTCATGAGAACGACAAATCCTATATCACGTTTTATTCAGATCCAAATGGCTACATTAAAATTAGTTATATCCAACAATACATTCTCGACTCTATTGTAGCTACTTCAGGGTACATTTTGCAGTAACGGTGTGATGGAATTGTTGCATTTTAGACTGGTGGCAGGATTAGCTGAGATTATTTGTCGAAAATTTGTTGGTCCGTAAACGTGGAATTGGCTTTAGGTCCAAATTAACGAACGTCCCCTATGTCCCTATGCTCTGTTGTTGAGATTGAGGTTTGTGACTTTTCCGACGCAAGGAGACTAAATACCTAGTAAATTATGAAGAGAGTTTTGCAACTTTGCACATGTAGTTTAATATTGGAATTATTCGACCTACTCTAGTGGTAGAGTAAGTTTTATGACTATTAAAGTATGTTTTAATGTATAAATAAATGAATATTAGGTAGGTAAATTCTACTTTTGCATTAAGGTAAATTCGCAATAAAAAAACCAACAAAAAATCTAATCTTTCCACTTTAGATTATAATATTTTCTTTATATTATTATAATACTTTATTACTTATACAAAATTTTTTTTAAATATCGTTGGCCAATATTTTGCAATTTCCAAACCTATTTCTTCTTTAAATAAATAAAATTATGATTTCTCAATAGAAATGCTATTAACACCTATATTAAAGATTTGTTAAAGACGAAACCACTTCAATAGCAAGATTCAAATGTAGAGTCGCTACAGAAAGAAGCTTCTACGATGTTCCTTCATATTTTTTGTAACATTACAAATTATTTTGGCATGTAATAAAAATTTCAATTAGTACAATGGAACTGGTTCAATTGTAGCGTGAAAATCTTTAGAAAATTATATAGTCTTTAAAAGGTCTTTAACGACAAGGATTTTAAAATAGAATTCAAACAATATATTAATGTAGGTATGATAGTATCTTTAAACAAATGTTGATGTAGAATCATAATTCATAACAATATGTTATAGATAAAGTATATTTTTATCATACTGCACGATCCAAATTTAACAAATAATATTAATAGCTATCCTACTTGTTAAATAAAGTTTTATAAATAAAAGAGAGGTTTGAAATAAAATAGCATATGAGTTCATAATTTATTATAACTCTGTACGTAGCTACATCCGACATATATTTTAACAAGATCGAGATAAAAACAATTGCTTTAATATGATTACTATTAAATAAATATACATCACATATAATAATATTCTAGAAGCTTACTTCGATACATAATTATTGCTCTTAAATTCTTAATTCTAAATCTATTTACAATATTTACAATAATATAGATTTTTAAATGATTTATAAATAATGATTAGCGACTAAATTAAATAGTTTTTGTCAGAAATATAATTATAGATAACTAAATCTTATAAAAAATTAAATAGTCTTTTAATCAGCTATAAGCTATTAAAACAATGAATCGAGAAAGTTCCTCAAACATTTATATAATAAATCCGACTTCAAACTAAAGCTTAGTAGAGTCAAATGCATGTTACGGATAAAATTAATTTCATTTGTATTTTCAAAACTTGTCTGTCTGTGTGTATAGTTTTAATTAAATTGATTTAATTAGATACCTATAATAAATACATAACATATACAGATCCAATGAAATGTATCGCAGTGTGCAGTAATGAGCACAGCAGCAATATGAGCCCATTATTATTACGTTACTCATTACTGATAGTGTGAAACAGTATATTATAATATACTATAAAGGTAATTACACAATATGCGTTAAATTATAATTAACAGCTTACGATTAATGCGTACTCTGTAATAACTTACATGTTGATTACATTTTACAAACAACAGAAAACTTATAGAACAATAAAAATGTTTTACATAGCGGTAATCAATAGCAAACTTTCAATTACAAGAACAATTTCATTACAACTATTCTGCCAATTAGTTCGTTATTTGTATTTATAGTGTAAGGTTTCATAATTCTTTTATAAACTAACTATTTACCACCGACTTCACCTGGTTTTCACATATTATTAGAATTCTACAAGCGCCTACAAACTTTTTCCCCTGTTTCAAGGGAAATTTCCTTCAAGTTATAAAAGCTTTTGTTTCACTTCGTGTTATTTTAAATGCGTGTGTGGGAAGATACTTGAAAGATAAATTAGAATGATTTCCTGAAGTTCGATTGTACTTCAATTTTGTATACATACATTAATAATTGTAGATAGGTGTATTTTCGGTGACAAAGTTAGATTATGATAATGGGTATATTCATTCGATCATCTATATATTATTTAAAACTCAAAGGTGACTGATATAGTGATCTATCAACGTACAGCCCAAACCACTCGACGTATCGGACTGAAATTTGGCATGCAGGTAGATTTTAGGACGTAGGCATCCGCTAAGAAAGGATTTCTCGAAATTCTTGCGGGAACGGGGAAAAACGGGGATGCACGTACAAAGTCGTGGGCGGAAGCTAGTTCCTTATAAGACGAAAGGTGCTTATTTTAGTATGAAACCCTTGACTATGTGTGTTAAATCTTTGAAAAATAAAGGTCGTTTTGTCTCTTCAAAAGAATTCATGCGTAAATAACAAGGTATGTCTTATGGGAATCGATACACCAGTTTTACCGTTTATTTGTTACAGATGAAGCTTTCATATGAATACTAAAGCACGGATATCGTTGTTAAT
Organism: Colias croceus; assembly: GCF_905220415.1. Classification (NCBI taxonomy): domain Eukaryota; kingdom Metazoa; phylum Arthropoda; class Insecta; order Lepidoptera; family Pieridae; genus Colias; species Colias croceus. The sequence goes on from NC_059560.1 coordinate 7,877,729, forward strand.
GATTCGAAACTCGACACTTGTTATCCGCATTATTATATTTAATCACTGTAATGTGTGAACTATCAAATACTTATAACGAGCCATTTGTACCAAATTGCTCGTAAATAAGTAAATAATATGCTTATTTAGTATGAAACGATGAGTATTATAAACCTTGGGGTAATTGTTACACTGAGCAATTAAATGCTTACTCAAAAACTTTCTTTCAAAATCAAACTATCTTTTCCGAATAATTTCTCTTTCTGTATATTATTTACTGATATTTAATTAACTGTGTAATTCCATGGATCATGTGATGCTTTAAGATAAATAAGATAATCTTATCACTACTCTTACTTATATACTAATTACTAATTAGTTAACTAATAATAATTTATAACACTTAATTTTTACGTATTTGTTTTCCCCTTTTGCGAACAAAATACATATTTACAAATTCATTAAAATAAGTGATATTTAATAAAGTTTTTATTATATACTTGAAGTTTAAAGTAAATTTGCTAAACTAACTTGGATCACACCTGGCTTTTCCCGTTTGAATAATATATGCTTATAAATTATGTATCTTTCCTAAGCGTTCTTTGCGATAAAAATAAATTAGAGGGTAAGTAATGAAAATTGTATCGAATACTTAATTCGATTTTCTCTTATACTTTATTTAATCAACAATATATGATTATAAAAAGCTGTTTTCTTAATTATAAGTGAAAAAAAGAAGATATTGTTTCCCTAGCCATAGTGGTGAGAACAATGCTCCAGCTATGTAGATTAATGAATAGTTCATTTTTTTATGTATAACTACTAGTGTAGTATTATAATATCTGTGGTATTACCAATGCTTTGCAAATAGGTATGTAGAATTGTAGATATTAATAACCGATAAACTCTTTTACAGAGTTTTTAAGAAGTTCCACCAAAATTACAAATGAACATATATACGATATTTAAATATGCGATGGTATAACAAGATTTATTTTTATTTAATGTTTTAGTACTGATTGACGTCATCCTACCATAATAAATACAGTAGATTGCAGACGATATAATTCCTCAAGTCTACACAAACAAGCTTGCATGTTCCAGCGAAATAAACTAACGGGAGGGGTTGAGATTCATTGAAATATTACTTCGTTTTCCCATTACAGGCTGATCGTAAATTTTGTGCACTTGAGCGATCATAGCTACTGGATAAAAATTTATGGTTTTTTGATCATAGTTATAATGGCTTTTATCCCAAAACTTTTTCAATTTCCTGAAAAGATCGATGACAAAGAACCTAGTAGGAATCATTTCAAAATAGAAGTCAATACTATCACACAACTGTTATCTAAATATCTTTGCTTGTAAAAGGGATTTTAATAATGTCCTTGTGCTGTCCTATGTTGATTTGAACGAAAAATTGTTATAGCCCATTAGAATGTCATCAACACAACAATATTTTATAGATATATTGTAGAGTTATTAAAAAACTCATCAGTGATTTCCCGTTATTATATTTCCTTATAATGACCCCCTTGGTCTAAAATATTTTATTTTTATGAAGTCGTGACTGTTAAGCTAAAACGCATGTTAGTATTGAATTTTTAGGAAAAGCTAATTTTGATTTATGGGACTATAATTATTTTAGTTTAGCAATAATCATCAGACAGAAGTTAGGATAGTAAAAGTTAGAAAGCTAAAACTTAACAGACCAGTTTGTAATTAGATAAATGCTTTAACAATTGTATATTTTGTTTTATTGTTAAAGTTTCTAGATAGTTCAGAAAATCTAAAACCAATTAACAAAATTATGACTTATTCTGAAAGAATAACGTAGGCTTCAAAATAAAGAAACCGGATTAATCTGTACCTACATAATTCTGATGCATAAAAATAAAAATGTAAAGATAGTACACTCGTATTTTTCCTCAACAAAATTTACGACAAGTTTTGGTTATGATATTTTTGCGGAAAATTTCATATAAAAATTCTTACGGTCGCGTCTTTTATACGCAAGTTATATGATGTTAACATTACTGTTTTACGAACTAAGTATTAATTTTAAATAAACCAAATTTTTATAATACTTATCCTACTTTTAAGTATGTTTGTCTTCTGTTGTATGAGATTTAAGTAGTCAATAGAAATACGATTATTACAGGAAGCAGAAAATGTAATTTTCCTACGTTTAAAAACTTATTTCCTTTGTTAGAAAATAATATCTATTAGCCTTTCCGGTGTGATCCAATTAAAGCAGGTTAGTGTTCTAACAGGAAGTATCGCCTTGAAGGAACCTTAGATTTTTTCTACAAGAAAATAGAACTAGAAACTACATCTTTAGCATAATAAATTTATGAGGATTATACTCGTCATCTTGTACAAATAATCCACATAAGCTGTACTAATTGCTTCAATATTAATGTAATAACTAAATCTATAGGGTGAAACTATTATCCTATCATATTATTAACCCGTTCAGATTAAATTTTAATACAACAGATTTATACTCGCTCCATTTATTAATTTTTAATTACATCTTTTATCTAACGTTTTCACGTTTTCTAATTATCAAATAGATTAATACTTTATTTAAAACGAAAGAATAGAAGAATATAGCACAGAATATAGTGCTATAAATCCTCATTTAAAACATTTATAAGAGCTTTCTTGTCACGTACTAGTGACACCTATACATTAACTTCACAATTAATAGTAATTTTTATTATAATTACTTATAATAACACTAACTTAGTGTAAGTTATTGCATTTACATTTGAGCAACTACTGTTCACTAAAATTACGCACAAGCAAATAATACTTAACAAAATCACGTTTCACAACGATCAAAAAAGTCATAGCAAAACTATCCGATACTAAACGGCTGAAACGATTTTCACAAAACTCGATCGTTAAGGCCAATATTGGGATTGGCCATATAGAAAACAAAATGTAGGATAACTTAATATTCCAGTCTAGTGTAGTAATCGTAATTTGTAGCCAAATATAATACAAGTTGGTTTATAACCGTATCTTTAGGTACAGTAATAAATAAAAATTTAACAAATTATCTTTCCCACGAGAAAACCCCAGACTATATAAGATGTTTCCGACGTAAAAACAATTCAGAAGGTCGTTTCAGCCATAAAATAAAACCACTGGTCGATCAGCCTTCTAAAATGAACACATCCTCCTACCAATTACACTAAATAAAATTCTCAAATTAATTCTATATAATACACAAGAACACTAAAACGTAGAAATAAAATTGATATGATCAACAAACGTTTCGCTTATAATAATTAAATAAATGATATTCAAATCTTGCCATATCTTATACAACTTGTAGACTAGGAAACCTTAACGCTTACATGAAAAATGAAAATCACAGTCCTTTACTTAACATAGTACAAAGCTTAACCAAACATCATAATGGTGTTAAAAGTGTGCGACTAAAAATCGCAGGATCAGACGAAGTGCGCGTTACTCGTGTCTTTCCAACAATGAAAGCAGCAGGGCAGGGCGCACATGAGAGTGTTCTTGAAGGCGTCTCGGAAGTCGCGGTTGAAGTAGGCATAGATGAGAGGGTTCAGGGCGGAGTTGAAGTAGCCGATCCAGAACAGGACGCCGACGACCACGTCCGGCGTGTCGCACGGCTCGCCGCACACGTTTGTTGTCACGTACCTGTACAGAGTGGCTTTGAGAATCACTTTGGAGTGTCATTGTGAAGAGAGTGTTATAATTTTTAAACATAATTTTATAAAATAAAGAATAGAAAAAATTCGATCACGAGGCGGGACTCAAACCCGCATCCTTTCGCGCCAAACTGGGGCGGACGCCTGACCAATTCAGCTACTCGTGACCCGCCAGAGCGATTGAATTTATTCTATTCTTTCAGTTTTATGTGTCTAAGGGACACACCGCGCACCATCTATTGAGATGATTAACAACCATCTCAACCAATATGAAACATTTTTCAGTGAATACAATATTGTAACGATGGAACATGGATGGAACGTCTATATTTTATCAAAAACAATGTTACTGTCTTTTATTATTCATTTTTTGAATTATATCGCAACAATATTAAAATTAATTATCGTTACTACACATAACAACAGCTAACATCTTAATATAAATTTATATAATTGATCATGTGTGTTCGACGTGTTTCAGAACAACACGTGTTAAAATTGATTAATTAACCGCGCTTTTCTTATTAGAGAAGTTGCGAGAAACAAAGTCTTGAAACTGAAAGAAACCTTATAATCTGGTAGCGAGCAGAACTTTATAAGAAATATCTAATTATCTCTCTGCTAACTTTTCGGGTGGTATCTTGAATTAAACAACTGCACAACTTCTCAACTACAATGGTGTCTGAACACAATTGTTGAATTATTCATTCTGTTAGTTAAAACTTATTTCTTTTACAGTAAAATAAGACTTGCATTTGGAAAAGTTTATCACAGTATGTGTATATATTATCATATGAACGAAAATTAACACTACCCACTTAAATTATTAGGTATCATATGAACGAAAATTAACACTACCCACTTAAATTATATGTAGGTTCATAATATTGAGAAAATGTATGACATTTTGTCAATATGTAGAGTTTTTATTTTTAAATTACATGCACTGTGAAATGTATGTCTATGCAACATAATATTTTATGATATTTATGAGCCAATCGATAAATATAACATAATATGTGTTGGTACCTGCATAACGTGAATTTTAATTAAAATATTTTAAATTAATTATTTAAGTACTTAATAAAATTATTTTTCCGAATATTATGCCTTTATTTTATTGAAAGAAAAATTCCAGTCACAATGTCATTTAATTTTAACATTAATACATACCACAGAAAGAACGGCAGCCAGCACAACAGAAAAGCGCCGACAATGATGCCCAGTGTGCGCGCCGCTTTATGCTCCGCGCGCCACGACTTGCCCGCCGCGCGCAAACTTGCACCTAACAACATACAATTTAGTTATTTTATATCATGAAAAATTACGTTTAAAAACTAAAAAAAAAACATGAATATATTGTATTACCACTGATGATATGTGTACAAATTTTTTCCGATTAAAGAGAGTCAAAAAAGTGTCTAAGGGACTCGTTTGCTTAAAAATATATCTACAGGTAAAGCTTATAATATAAGCGTATTAAAAATAATATTATATCCATAATCTGATCTGAGTGTGTTTAAAAAATTTATACGTATATTGACGATATAATAGCGCTTCTAAATGGCGAGTTGAATAATTTAATGAGTTTATTTCAGTTGAACTTTATGCTTTATTAATAAACAATCAATCTTTCAGAAATAAACTTTGGACGTGTCGGTAATGTGAATTGGACAGCATAAAACATATTTCTTTGTAATTATAGAAAATAACTTAAGCTGTTGGCTGTATAAAGAAATAGAAAGAAGACACGCAAGAAATATCTCCATTAAAAATGCTTTTTGTCGCAAATCAGCTAAAAATAACTTAGATTTCCATCTGTATTTTATCACTAAGTACAAAGTAAGCCAGAAGTTGTTCGGCCACAGCGTGAGGATATCATTATTCATGGAGCTACTTATTCTCGTTCTTAAGAGCTCAGAGTTGCTAGTTCCACGATTTACTTAAAGTTTGCTAACGCTTGTCTTTGGAATACTTGCGGCTGTGCGCGCGAGCGAAGCGAAGGCGATAGCGGTAGAGATAAGAGGGAAAGAATATAGTGGACCAAGTTTGATATTATTCCAATTTGTAATAATTTTTATATATTTTGTACCTAATTTAATTAGGCTTAAATAGTCAATTTGTCCATGATTTGAAAAGAGCATCTGAGTATAAAGTTCCTTGGCGGAGTTTTGAGAAACTACATATTAAGTACGTAGGTACTACGTATTATGGTAAATATTACTTAATCTGTAAATTATGATGATTCAAAAGCAAAAAGTTTAGATGTAGATATAACTAAGTGGATGAGAGGCGAAGAGACGAGGACTTAAACGGTAAAGTATTATGGAAATAAACGTAATGTTATTATTTATTTTCCTCTTCGCATAAATGTTTACGATGGGGTAAAGCAATTTGTGAGCATCGGGAATTACGCTTCCTTTAAAATAAACATGAAGATGTTGTAATAAGAGAAATATATTATGTATTCAATATTATGTAAGGCTTTCATAATTCCTCTACCATAATTTTCTACCATTTTACATTTACGACATTCCCCAAACCGCAATGAAATACAACAGGAAACTTAGCTCATTTTACAAAAATAACGTTCACATTGCACAAATTCACAAACATTGTTCCCACAATTCACACATTCCAATATTGTGGTGCAGTTTTCAATATTTTCCTCTCCCATTATAATATGACTCGTTCGCGGGAATTGAGTCCGTGACTCGAATACGACTTGAATAACTTTGCGGGTATTCCGCACAGCTCGGGTTGCGTGCTTGTATTTTCATGAATTTTAAACTTTACATCTGATCAATATACGTTTGAAACTTGGTACCTATACCATTGGTTTATTTGGAAGCATGTTCGCTTGAAGAAGGATGATTCTGGGGGTTTTACCATGTAGTAATGTTATTTCTAGTGTGTGAAGTGATGGCGCTAGACGATCTATATAGCGCTGTCATTTTTATACACTGGATATAATACTGCTTTAAGACATCATGGTACGGGAGCAGGTTGTAATTTTGAGTAAAAATTAGTGAACTTGCACAGATAAGTACTTTACCACAATGTATTATAATATAACAGTTGTGCATACGCATTCCTTCTGATTGGTTGTGTTTGTAATAGCTTTGTCTTATCTTCGTACCTTATCTTATCTTATCATTGCACGGCTCGACCCGCGGCCGGGTCGAGTCAGCGCACTATGGAAAACGAACCGTATGACTTAGACAATACGGGCGAAATTGGTGGAGTTGATATTGCGGAGAATAATGTAAGCGGATCTGAGGAACGTATTATTGAAAGCGGTGATGTATTAGATATGGGAACGGAGGATGTGAATAGGAAGAGGTCGAGGATACGGGAGGAGAATTCGTCGGAGGAGGATTGGAATATTGTTTCTAGAAAGCGTAAAGTTGTGCGTGCAGGCAGTAGAAACGAGATGGAGGAAAAAATTGAAATAATTGTCACAAGCAGTTCTGTGTTACCTAAACAGTTCACATTAACCCGTTTATTCAGCGAAAATAAGATTGGCGGTATATCTCGTATTAAATATTTATTGCAATATAAAATGAGCATTACATTCGAGGAGGAGAGATTTGCAAAGCGTTTTGTTGAGTGCAAGGCTTTTGAAGATTTGGGATGGAAATGTCAAAGGTCATCTGAGGTGGGGATGTCGTATGGAGTAATAAAAAATATCGAATTGGACGTTTCTGAGGAGGAATTATTGCGTAATATATCAAGCAACATCGAACTAATCTCTGTAAAGAGATTAAATCAGAGAAATTTTAATGACAAGGGTGTGGGTTCTTGGGAGAAGTGCGAAGCTATTCGACTGTGTTTTAAAGGGTCAGCTCTTCCCAGTCATGTATCTATTTATGGCTTACGTATCAATGTGGATCCCTATGTTTTTCCTGTCACGCAGTGCTCTCGATGTTGGAAGTTTGGCCATAGGCGTTTGGTGTGTCCTTCTAAGAAAGTTGTTTGCCCCAAGTGTGCTAATAACCACGAAAACTGTACAGTTACATCATTCTGTTGTGTTAACTGCTCTGGTAACCATATGGCACTACAAAAAATTTGCCCGGTGTTTAAAAAAGAAAGGAGATTACGAGAGATAATGTCAGAGTTTAACTGCACCTACAAAAAAGCGCTTACTATTTACGTGCCTCCTAGCCCAATACCTGTAGAATTACCGGAACCTACCCCCCTGATTTTACCTGACTCTATAGAGAATCAAGATGTTGTCGCAGAAAAAAATGAACATCTAATGTCTCATCTGTTTGATACCCCCCAGCCAGCTACATCGGGTAATATTGGTATCCGCCGGAAGCAAAGGAGACAGAAAAATGCCATGTCTGGACGAGACACGCCATTTCCCTCGATGGAGAATATATCTTCGGCACAAATGGACATCCAAGATCACACACCTCAAAGACAACAACAGCCACAGCCTTCAAGACTAAGTGAGGAAGGTCGAAAGGAACTGGTGGAGGGATTAAGTTTCTTTCGCCTCTTGGCGAAGTTGTGTAATGTCGCATTTGGTAAACAATCACTGGACGAGAAAATTCATCAAATAGTTACAATGTGCACGCAGTGGATTATATCTAAGGTAGTGAGTAGTTTTTCAATTGAAGATCTATTTGAGTCATTAAAAAATAATGGTTGAGGACGATCGAGTTAGCATTATTAATATTATACAATGGAATTGCCAAAGTTTACGCCCTAAGCTCATTAGTTTGGAATCTTTATTAAATCATGAAAAAATTCATGTTGCCGTGTTAAGCGAGACATGGCTTATGCGTGAGTCTGATTTGAGAATAAGTGATTATAACATTTTTCGTTCCGATAGAATAGATGGTTATGGTGGAGTAGCTATTCTCACGCATAAGTCTGTTAAGTGTACCTATAGTAGTCATCAAAGTTCGAATGTTGGTATTGAATTGTTGCATATCAAAATTCTTAATTGTCGGCATATTGAGCATATTTTGAGTGTCTATTGCCCATCCACTGTCCCGACTTCTCAAAATGACTGGGATTATGTGTTTTCTGGTTTCGGTTGTAAGACTTTAATTCTGGGTGATTTTAATGCACACCATGTTGGTTGGTCTTATAAATCTGATCAAAGAGGGGCACAGGTTTTGAACGCATCGATAGATAATAACTTTATTTACTTAAACAATGGAAATTTCACAAGATTGCGGCTCGTTGATGGTATTCTACAACAATCCACTCCTGATATATCATTTGTCTCTACAGATTTGGCAACTTTGTTTTCTTGGAAAGTCACTAACGAGTCATTAGGAAGTGACCATTTAATTATAAAGCTGTCATCGTCCACATATGATAGGAGATCGTTTATTAAACGTAGAAATTTCAATAATTGTGATTGGGATGCCTATACTTTATTTTTAGAACAATCATTTAATAATTTTAACATTCCCTCAAATTTACAAGACTTTTATGATTTATTTGAACAAACTTTGGTATCTGCTGCTGATAGAATAATTCCATACAAGAAAATACCCCAATTCTTTTGTGATAAGTTTAAACCCAAACCCTACTGGAATGCAGAGGTTTCAAAGGCGGTTGCTGAACGTCGTTTAGCTCTGTCAATTTTTAGAAGCTGTCCTTCTCCAGCAAATCTAGACGTACTCAAAGAAAAGATTTCTAATGCTCAAAGAATTATTCGGGTCGCAAAGAATAAATCTTGGCAGCGCTTTTGTACGTCTATTGATCACTCCACCTCATCTTCGGACATGTGGCGTAAAATGAAGTGGCTTAAAGGGCATCATGTTAGATCGACTGGATACATGGTAAGCAAAGATAGGGCGGAGGCTTTACTTGTAAATCTAGCGCCTATGTATGTGTGCCCTGCACAACCCACCTTTTCGTCCAGGAATACTAAATTAGAATCAGCAATAACTATTCAAGAACTAGATAATTCTATTAAAAAATCGGATACTGCTCCGGGGTGTGATGACATTTCATTTTCAATGATACGACACTTACCGCTGGTGGGGAAGCTATTATTACTTCAACTATACAATTGATGGGATGTAAGGGAGCACAACAACACCTCAGTGCTCCAATAGTCAACCTCACCTTCCCGCGGTGCATCCTGTTGAACAACGGACGAGGCTCTGACGACCGACTGATGGCGGTATAACCATCCAAATCAGCATAACAAAATCTAACAGGACAGCAATGGGCAGCAGCATTGCTGTTTCGAAATGTTATGCACTGCGGTCGCCAACCCGCATGCCCAGCGTGGCGACTATGGGCATTTACCAATTATGGCAAGCTATTCCCAACCACGGCCCCCAGTTCCCGGTAGTTCTACTATTCCCGGCTACGGCGGCGGTCGTGGTAACGGTAGAACAGGGGGTGCGAAGAATCCCCGGGATACGGTAGGCCGCCAAATCCAACTGACCCTTGCAACGTATAACGGACGCACGCTACGGCTCGATGAACACCTTGTGCAGCTCGAAGAGGAGTTAAGTAATATAAAGTGGCATATTCTTGGGTTATGCGAAGTCCGAAGAGAGGGAGAGGACACCATAACTCTTGAATCGGGACATATCATGTACTTTAGAGAAGGAGACCGCCTTTCTGAAGGTGGTGTTGGGTTTCTGGTCAACAAAGTCGTCTGTTCCAACATTGTAGAAGTCGCAAGTGTATCGCCCAGGGTTGCGTACCTCATACTTAAGATCTCTAAGAGGTATAGCCTTAAGGTGATCCAGGTTTACGCACCAACTTCGGCACACTCTGACGAAGATGTAGAAAAAATATATGAAGATATATCTAAAGCCTTACATTACACCAAAAAGGCACACTACAATGTTGTGATGGGGGACTTCAACGCTAAAGTGGGAACGCAAAGTTGCAGCGAATCGGCGATAGGACCGCACGGTTTTGGAGTCAGGAACCAGAGGGGTCATATGCTGGTCAACTTCCTCGAAAAAGAGGGACTGTATTTGATGAACTCTTTCTTCAAGAAACAGCCCCAAAGGAAGTGGACCTGGCAAAGCCCCGATGGTAGGACCCGTAACGAGATTGACTTTATCATTACGGACAAAAAACGCATATTCAGAGATGTCTCAGTGATCACAAGGTTTAATACGGGCAGTGATCACCGTTATCTTAGAGGCACTCTGAATATCAATTGCAAGTTAGAACGAAACCGATTGATAAGGTCAATACTCCGGCCCAGTTCACTTCAAACCGTTCTTGAATCTGAAACTTTTCAGTTAAAATTACATAATAGATACGCCTCCTTAGAACCCACAAATGACGTTGATCAAAAACTCCAACAAGTCATTGATATTCTCAGGGATGAAGGTAAAGGGTTGTTCAAAATAAAATCCACCGGTAAAAAGTCTAAACTTTCGCGGGAGACCCTGGCTTTGATGGACGAGCGACGCGATAACCCACAATCAGCTTTGCAACAAAGGCTATTAAACAAAAGGATATCCACGATGGTTCGGCGCGACCTTAGATCCTATAATACTCTTGCAGTGGAAAAAGCAATTGAGCAAAATCGCGGATCGAAAGTGTTCGCGCAAAACCTTGATAGATCTTCACTGACAAAGCTGACAACATCTACGGGGAGCGTCTTGACATCGAGGCCGGAGATTCTCGCGGAGGTTGAAGACTTTTACAGCCGCTTGTACACTTCACACAAACCTAAGCCAGTACCATCCAATAAAGACCCCAGAGCTACCTTAACTCGCCATTACACCGATGAGCTTCCCGAAATCAGCCTAGACGAATTGGAGTTGGCCCTGAGGCAACTTAAAAACGGAAAAGCCCCTGGAGATGACGGAGTAACTACGGAGCTTGTAAAGGCAGGTGGAGCTCCTGTCCTAAAACAACTAAGAGACCTGTTTAATTCTGTCCTCTTCACTGGGAGAACTCCGAAGGCGTGGAGCGAAAGTGTCGTGGTGCTGTTCTTTAAAAAGGGAGACAAAACCCTCTTAAAGAACTCCAGGCCCATATCACTTTTGAGCCACGCCTATAAATTGTTCTCAAGGGTCATCACCAACCGTCTCGCACGAAGATTTGATGAGTTTCAACCTCCGGAACAGGCCGGGTTTCGCAGTGGATTCAGTACCATAGACCACATCTACACAGTGAGGCAGATTGTACAGAAAACAGAAGAATACAATCAGCCCCTGTGCATTGCTTTTGTGGATTATGAGAAAGCTTTCGACTGCATCGAGACGTGGTCTGTTCTGGAGTCCTTGCAGCGCTGCCAGGTAGACTGCAGATATATCGAAGTGCTGAGATCTCTGTACGATGCCGCAACCATGTCCGTCCAAATCCAGAACCAGCGTACCAAACGTATCCATCTACGGCGAGGCGTGAGACAAGGCGACGTAATCTCGCCGAAATTGTTCACAAACGCGTTAGAGGATATGTTTGGGACACTGGATTGGAAAGGACGAGGCATCAATATCAACGGTCAGTACATCTCACACTTGCGATTTGCCGATGACATAGTCATTATGGCTAAATCGCTGCAGGAACTCAAGCAGATGCTGAATGAACTAGCCGAATCCTCCTTACGCATCGGTCTCCGCATGAACTCAGACAAAACGAAGATCATGGTCAACAATCATGTTTTACCGGAGCCGATCATAAAAAATGGAGTCTCCCTAGAAATTGTTCAAGAGTATGTATACCTAGGGCAAATGCTCCAACTAGGTAAGAACAATTTCGACGGTGAGATCAACAGGCGGATACGGCTGGGTTGGGCGGCTTTTGGAAATCTCCGTCGAGTCTTCGCGTCGTCACTACCACAATGCCTCAAGACAAAAGTATTTAATCAGTGCGTCCTATCAGTCATGACCTACGGAGCCGAGACGTGGACACTAACAGTACGACTGGTCCACCAACTTAAAGTCGCTCAGCGTGCTATGGAGAGAGCTATGCTCGGTATTTCTCTGAGGGACCAAGTCCGGAACGAAGTAATTCGCCAGAGAACGAAAGTTACCGACATAGCTCAACGGATTAGCATGCTGAAGTGGCAGTGGGCCGGTCATATGTGCCGCAGAACGGACAACCGCTGGGGCACACATGTACTAGAGTGGAGACCGCGGCTCGGCAAACGTAGCGTAGGACGCCCTGCTACAAGGTGGAGTGACGACATCCGCAGGGTTGCTGGGCCAAACTGGCGACAACGAGCGAGTGACCGGGCGCAGTGGCGTGCCATGACTGAGGCCTATGTCCAGCAGTGGACGAACATGGGCTGTTAATGATGATGATGATACAATTCATTTTTATTAGTTGGTTTTGTGCCCTCCCAATGGCAAACAGCTAAGATAATTCCTATTCCTAAACCTAACTGCGAAGTCAATACTCCGCCTACATTTCGTCCTATCGCTTTGTTATCGTGCATTTGTAAAATTTTCCATTCAATTTTAAATAAAAGGCTAGAGTGGCATTTTGAATCGAATGATCTTTTCTCCCATAGTGTTGTTGGTTTCCGTCGCTCTCGCGGTTGTTTTGATAGTCTTACATTTCTTGTGTCTAATATTCAATCAAGTTTTTCAACAGGCGCTGCAACTGTAGCCTGTTTCTTTGATATAAAAAGTGCCTATGATAACTTGGATATAAGTGCTGTGTTAAAAACTTTAGACGAAGTAGAAGCCGGGTCAAAAATATGTAATTATCTTTGGTCGTATTTAAGTGAAAGGCGTCTCAGGATTGAAACTGAGGCTGGAGTTGTGACGCGATCATCTGGACGGGGCTTAGCTCAAGGTGATCCAATATCACCATTGCTTTTTAATGTTGCCACGTATAAAATTTGTAAAAATATTCAGAGTGTTAAAATGTCTCAATATGCCGCTGATTTTGTTTTATTTGCGTCAAATAAAAATTTGTTTCGTGCTGTACAGGATGTGCAATCAGCAGGAAACATTTTTATTAATTTTTTAAATGGTTTGGGTCTTACAATCTCAACTTCTAAAAGTAAGGTGTGTGTTTTCAAAAGGGGAACTAATAGAACGTTAGTAGATTTAAGTTTTGATAATGATTTGTTACCTGTCGTGAATGACGTCAAATATTTGGGCATGTGGTTGGATTGTTCTTTAAGATGGAAAAAGCACATAGAGGAGTTGGTCGTTAAAGTATCTAGGCATATTAATATCCTAAAAGTATTGGCTGGCCCCGGTTGGGGTATTCATCAAAAACATATAAGACGGCTTTATATTTCTCTCATTCGTAGCCGAATAGATTTCGCTTGTTTTTTATATGATAATGCAGCTAAAAGTTCATTGCTCAAATTGGATAAAGTTCAAAATCAGGCTTTGCGTGTAATAGGTGGCTATATACGTAGTACCCCTATTCATGTTATGGAGAATGACCTTTGTCTTCCGCCTCTGTTTATTCGAAGAAGGTATCTGGCGGGGAAGTTTTGGTTAAAGTGTAGGTCATATAAAAATAACTTAGCAACTACGGCGCTAAATGAACTGTTTTCACTGAGTCGATCAAGGTATTGGAATAATAAAAAGCTTCCCCTTCTTGTTCGATCACAAGCCGGATTATCTTCACTGAGATTACAGAGTTGTGGTCGACTTGAGATGTTCTCGATGGATACTTGGGTTAGTAATATAAATATTCAGGCTTTTATTTCAGATACCATCCCGTCAGTAGATCGTGCCAAACGCACTTACCATCACCGTACTCTTGAGTCTATTTGTTCCCAATTCATCCTTCATAAATATGGATTACATCACAAAGTTTACACTGATGGCTCTAAATGCGCAAGTAGTGGTGGTGCGGCCGTGTTGGATTCATTTCTTGGATGCAGCCTTAAGTTCAAAATTGATTCGGAGATATCCATTATGCATATGGAATTGATTGCTATCGCGGAAGCTTTGGCTTATATTCAATCTTTAAATTTCGGACATTTTGTCATTTTAACTGACTCTAAAAGCTCATTGCAACATTTGGCTCGCTGTGCCTCTCAAGTGAGAGGAGTACCGATTGCCTATAAAATTTTAGAGTTAATTTTGAACTTAAAAGCTAATAATAAAGAGATAATCTTACAATGGATCCCTTCTCATATTCAGCTCAAAGAGAACGATGAGGTTGATTTATTAGCCAAACAAGCAGCAATAGATGGGGTACCCTTGGAGGTCACTCCATTGTACTCGGATCATTTTAAATACGTGAAGGATAAATGTTTATCCGAATGGCAAGAATATTTTGATGAACGATCGCGGGAGAAAGGAATTTGGCACAGAACAATTCAACCACATGTCCCTCGCTACCCATGGCTTGATGAAATTGTATGCGATAGGAAGACGTTGACTACTATTTTAAGATTACGTTCGGGACACATTCCATCGAATAAGTTTGCACATTTAATGCAGAAAGCCGATTCTCCGTTGTGCAATGATTGTGGTGTTGTAGAAGATGTGCAGCATATTCTCATGGAGTGTGTTCGGAACGCGCAATTTAGACAACAAAATGATATCTTCCGCTGTATTAACAATGTCGGTTGTGTGAACAGCATTCTCACTTCTCCCTCGTCGGCAGAGGTGCGGGTGCTGGTCATACTAACCGATGTTGGATTACAAAAATGATTGTTTTGTTTACTGTAGCTTGTATTTAAATTTTTTAGATTTAAGTGTTGTTTGTTATTGGAATATACGGGACGACGTGGTCGCTAAGCGACAAAGTCCCTTGGAAAAAAAAGAATTTAAAAAAAAAAAAATATATAATATAAGCAGTTGGCTTGTTTCTATAGAGTTAGAGCGAAGTGAGAACTTTTTAGTAGAATGTAAATCACTTGGATAATAATGTTTTATACACATTTAACAGAAACAATAGCCTTTGACTAACTTGGAAAATAATTTAATCTTGAAAATATCAAACAATGACTGTTAGTAGGATTTCTTATAACATGTAGTTAATTATTTATCACGAGACAATATTATTAACATTATGTATCTTATAAGTTATATAAAAACATGGAAAAGAAGATTGTTCATAGATATGTTTTAATATGAATTCATGAAAATGATGTTCATATTTCAATATAAGTATATAAACGTTGTTGTTAAAATTATTAATCTTACGTTATTGAAATCAGTCATTCGCTTACAAAACCGTTGTTAATTGATATTCTTGTTCATTGTATCAATATCAATTTGTGTCAATTTCTGTTGTCTTTGGTTTAGTGGTTACCCTAGAATGCTATAAGCAGGGTTGATCCCTGTGTTTGTTACTCTGTTACAGGCTTATAGACTGATGACATCAATTTTAAGCTCCAGGCTCTAGCTATTAGTAAACAATCTATTTTATATCTTTGCCGTGGTCATTAGAAAATTCGCTCTTTATAGATATGTCTATATTCACACCTTTATTATCAACTAAACTACCTAACAACTCTAAAGTCTTCAATTAAAGATTCATGTGTAGGTACAATATACCCATATAGTGTATTTATTTACATAATCCCCTTACAAAAGTTTAAATGTTGGGTTCGTTTTATTGAATACGTAATGTTTTCAATTTCGGCATTCGACGTTTCACGCGTTTTGTTTGTAAATGAGGTCGGGTTGAATTAAATCGATTTGTATTTGTTAAAACTTTTTACATTATTGTTCGATATAAAGTTTTCTAATTCAACAAACATACATTTATATTAAACTTAAATGTAATCCTGAACTTTAACTAAATATTTTCTTAATCAGGAATTTAGGTAAATTATTGCCAGGACAAATTGATTTTTATGATATTATCTATCAATGAGATGCTAGAGATGCTAGCTTAAACATAATAAAAATAGAACGTTTCCAATTATCCTATTATGATAATATTAATAGCATGATATAAACGAAATAGAACTCTATTTTAACAAGCAAATCATGGAATACTCGAACGCTATTGTGAGCGAACACAATAAGCGCTACAAAAATGTCCACACAATTCGTTTTTCATCGAAACAGTTCCATTTACAGATTATACCATTTATTTAAAACATTCAAAAGAGATCGTTATTCAGATTCGCCTGTATTAAAGGAATGAATGCGCCATGTTTCAGCTTACAAATTGGCTTCAAAAAGATGTGAAAAAGATAAGCGATTAATTAACTGTTATTTTAACGAGATGAAAACGTGTGTTCTGTGTGTATGGAAAGGTGAACATTTGTACACTACGTTCGGCTTTGTGTCACTGCGACGTTTCTCGGATTTTTTGAATGAGGCGAAATATTTGAATGCTGTAAAAGATGTGCTTCACAGGAACTTGTCGAAAACGACACGATATTTATTTCTTTGAATTCCTGACTATTTTGTGTTTAGGGCCTCTGGTTCTTTTAAAAATCGTACAAAATTCTCTCAATTTCGACGCTAGTATTTCATATAGTGTCACCTTCAATTTCTTATCCTTTGAGGAGCGATATTTCAAGCGAAAAACAATGCCAAAGTCACCTTGCTTATAAGTAAATTTGCTGAAGAACGTACAGACAGCTCCGTAAATATCAATAAGTATCAAACTTTCGGCAGATAATGTACGGCAAAGATAAAAGGGAGGATAAGTACGAAAATATATTATTATCTAAGAGACAACGGCCCATTGGGTACACAGGCCGGGAGAATATTGTAATAATGTAACATCGGTATTAATTTATTCCACATTTTATGCCTTGGACATGCGCAGGAAAACTAATTGAATCATTTACGATTCAATACATTCACTTTCATATGAGTAGGCAAATGTTATTATAAAATTTGCGTTGATATAAATTACTGAACTTATAATTTAATTTAATTAACCATGGACAAATAATTAATATTTATTAATTAGTAAAAAATGTAAATATGTATAGTAGAGATCGTACTAATTGTACGTACCTACTGATTGTACGTAAGTTTAAGTTTTCTTTTACAGGAATTATTTTACAATTTCTCTATTATTATCTGGTAATAGCAATATAATATATTTACCTTGTGAGTTTAACTCAGTAGCTGCCTTTGCCAGGTCTTTAGTAGCGGCAGTAGACGCGCAGCTCGGCCGCCAACTGCCCGGCGGCAGCCCGCTGGACGAGCGCTTGTGCGAGCCGCTCGAGCAGTACCCCGAGCTCGCCGTATCACAGCTCACGTTCACCGACTTCCTCGGACTCGCCTCTTTGCTAGGACATATATCACTGAGCGCTAAAACCACCTCATTCCCCAACTCATTCTCCTCCGGCCCAACTTCCGTAAATGTACTGTAATTCGGACTTATATCTGAAGGTCTTCTATCCGGATGTAAATAGTGCGAATGGTGAGCCGCGTGTGATGTGTGCTTCAGGTGAACAGAATTGAGCAGAATATTCGATGATGTTCTTGTTAACGCTTCTCTCTGTCGTATTGCTTCTCTAAATATCTTACAGTACATCGATATCATCACCAGACTCGGTATCCAAAACGACACGCTCGAAGAAATTATAGCGTACACCATGTTTGCTTTGAAGATACAAACGTCTGGATGGGCCTTTCTGTACTGCCGGTGCTGCTCGGTCGTGTACCAGCCCATGAATATTGGCACGAAACTGATGAAAGCTGGCCACAGCCACACATTCGCGAGCATAAAACACACGGTCCTGTGCGTCATAGTAACCGGGTACTCCAACGGTCGCACGATAGCGTAATATCTGTCTACTGAAATGCAGCACAAGTGGAGGATGGACGCGCTGGAGAAGTAGACGTCGAGCGAGTTGAATATATCACACACGAGCGGACCGAAGAGCCACGTGTCTGTTAGTTCAGAGCTGGCATTAAAGGCCATGGCACAGAGCGCGACGAGCATGTCAGCTACCGCCAGACTGACGACGTAGTAGTTGGTGAGCACGCGCAGCTTCCTGTGGCGGTGCACGGAGATGATGACGAGCGCGTTGCCGAGCAGCGCGCCGAGGATGATGGTGACGAAGACGAGCCCCTTGAGGATGAGGATGAGCGTGTGGACGTGGTCGGGCGCGGCGGGCGGCAGCGTGGAGTGCAGGGCCAGCCCCGGCTCCGTGCCGCGCCCGCGCGCCTCTACCTCGCCCCGTAGCAAGCCATCTACGACAAATATAGTTATTAATTAATGAATTAAGTAATATCATTAATGGATTTACG
This sequence comes from Colias croceus, assembly GCF_905220415.1. Lineage (NCBI taxonomy): Eukaryota > Metazoa > Arthropoda > Insecta > Lepidoptera > Pieridae > Colias > Colias croceus. The sequence continues at coordinate 7,896,498 of NC_059560.1, forward strand.
AGATGTTTCAATCAATTAGCTTTTGTAGTGCATTAGAAGATCGTTTTACTTATCACACTTGATAAATAGAAAATAGAAAAATTTGTCTTTTTTGTAAACTTAAAATAATAATATGTATAATAATTATTGCTAAATAGATACATTTACGATGCTACAAATTATGCAGTTCATTACAAATTTACAATAATTTTTTTTAATATTAATCTTCCGCATCAGTTTTATATATTTACACCAATCACATCCACATACTTCGTACATGAAATACACAACCATAACATGATATCAGGTAAATGACATACACATCACGCTTGAACTCACATCAACACAAACCTATACATTTACGTTTAGAATCAATCACGGACCGCAAAGTGATCACGCTGTATGAGGCCTCTTATCAGTTCGCTATCAATGGATATTCAAAGGCCTTAGTCTTTACTTAGTCGAACTGACTATAGATTAGTTTTGGCCTTTAGTCACTGTGTATATGTATATAGGGTGTAGATTTAGCTAATCGACTAAGAGGTACTCTTTGGACAAACTAACCTAACCCTTTTTAAACTGTGTTTGAATAGTAGAGTTTTTGAATTTTGGAATACGCTAAAAAGGCACTGTAATACAATTGAATTAAATCAATAATACTTTATCATCAGGCTCTACCATAATATAGAAAATGTATTAAAAAATTAGGTCACAGCCTGAATATGAAAAGATTATCTCTAAAAAGCTTAAAAAGAATATTTTCCAAGTACTTTTCATATTGCACAATTGCACATGTTTCGTACTTATTTATGATTTTAATACCTTAATATATTCAGTAATTATAGTAATTTTCATGGATTTAATTTTTTAAGTTTAGGTTTTTTTTACCTACCTGTGACCACGCTTACAGTTAGTGATTGGAACGTCGAAATAATTAATAAAGTAATGATAAAGAAATCACGCTTAAAATCCTCTTTAACTTATATGAATATCTCGTAAAAACAAATGAATTGAAGAAGTTAAGTATAGAAATTATTATTAGTGCATTATTTTCTAGCAACGTTAAATAAAATATAAAGTTTTAATATAAAAAAGGCTTTACAATTTATTGTGTTTCTAATTAAAGTGTTTACATAAAGCACGTATTATATTACAGAGACTCAACCAACACACATGAGGTAACTCAGCTCTTCTGTAATACTGCGCTTTCACTTCCAAGAATAATTAGCTTACAAAACTCAACATAATATATGTATATATAGTTTTACATTCATCTAATTTTTAATGAAACATAAACAAAACAATAACATATAAACGACTAGATTTCCGCCCGCGGCTTCGCCCGCGTTTGCAAAGGAAAACCCGCATAGTTCCCGTTCCCGTGGGATTTCCGGGATAAAAACTATCCTATGTGTTAATCCAAGTTACCCTCTATACATAATATAGAGGGTAACACATACACACACACACATGTGCTAAATTTCATTGTAATCGGTTCAGTAGTTTTTACGTGAAAGAGTAACAAACATCCATACATCCATACTTACAAACTTTCGCCTTTATGAATTTCTCCTTCCTTCTTTAGATGTTTCTCCGACAATTTTATTTTATTTATTAGCTAAATTTCAGGTACATTGTAGAACACTAATTCAAACGCTTTTCAGTATGATATACTTAATATTATATTTTACTATAAATAAATGTGCACGTTTATTATATTTATTTTATTGTCTACATTCTTCTTATCTTTAAATAATTCTTCCGCCAAGGTGTCTTTGAAGTAAAAAATTACTACCGCTTCGAATGGTGTTTATATTATTGTAGTATCTTTTAATAAATCAGGCTACCTACTTAATATTAAAAAAGCAAAAGCCATTTACAGAATTCACTCTTTATAAATTTATTTAGTGCTTTGGTTTTAAAAATAATTTCATAAAACGTAAACGTATAATATTGAGACTGCGGATTCACTCCTGTAATAACTGAGTCAAATTAACTGTTAGTATTCAGTAGTGTTGTGCAGCAAATTTCATTGTAGAGCTAAAGCTCAATTATAATTGTTGGCACCATAAATTGGACATTGATAATCTGTGGTACACACAGCGTCACCTGGCAACACTGTTATTCGGGAAGACATCTTTGATTTTACATTAGGTATACACGGCATTCTATACAATCCTTTTCTGTTAATTACATTTTACAATTGTTACATGAAATAAAATACATACTTGAGATTAATTACTTTCTATTATTATACAACCCGACATACATAACAATAATAACCTACAACAAATCCATATATTTATAAAGTTTCACGTTTATAAAATGTATAAAGTTTCCAGAAATTTTATAAAGAACTATCACGACGATATTTTTATAAGGAAAAATACTAAACTCGTACGATATTTGCTTCAATTAACATTATATTTGTCGACTAGAACTTGGCAATCGTGCAAATTCGTTCCGAGTGTGAGCACGAAGTTTGCGGACAAACATACAGTTTGCTACACCTGTCTCTTTGAGGAAATAGCGATTAATCCGAGTGTGTGTTTGTGATGGTATTTATTTAATCATGTTTGTGTTATTGGAATCACCGGGGATGGCGTTGAAATGTATTTTAGAGTGCTCTAGTAAGTTTGGATGGTGATTAAACATTATTGATTGAAAATGTCACTTTTACCGAAAATTGTGAATCTCGATAGTTTCTTCTTTTACTTGGTAACTAAGTACTTCTTTTGATTGGTGATTGTGTTTCTTGTAGATACGAGTACGAGTACAAACTCATTTATATAATATCCGGAATCTGGATGATGATGACATTTCTTTACGAAAGTATTGACAGGCACTTGCCTGTCCAAAGTCGAATCACAACATTTGAATTATTACCAGATGATTGATGACTTGTCGTAATAGAAGCGGGTTCAACAGATCTTGCCAAATTTAGTTAGTTTAAATTTCTTTTTTAATTTTTTTTATCGTTATTAATGAGACCTTACGTGTTACGTAGTAGGTATGTATTGTGTGTGTATGCATGTAGATACTACGTAAAATCCTTAACGATGAACCGGCTGTAGGCAATGGTAAATATAACCTTCTACAACAAATTTAATTATTGTACATCAATAAACATTAACACAATACAACGATAAAAGCAACAAAGGCTAGTCCATAATACCTTTTGTGTGGAAATTGTATTTAAATGAAATAAATGGAGGATCATCAGCTGTAGCTCACGGTAATTATTTAAAGGGAGTTGTAATTTGTTCTCAATCGAGGTAATTAAACATTTGATCCGATTTGTGTTGTAAGGGTTCTCCTTTGTTTATATTTGTTTAGATAAAATGTTAGTTTCATTGCTTCACAATGTTAACACGGTTTGTTGTGTTCAATTCAAGTAAATATTTTATTTTGTTTAGATGTTATTACAGTATTAATTAACTTAATTATTGATGTAAATCATATCCAGGTTAACTTATTATACCTGAGTTAAAGTTTTTTTTTCTTTTATATGAGGTTCAGCAGTGTATAAAGTAAATCTGAAACCCGACTTAAATATCTATTAAGCCCCAAAAACCATAAGTGTATCTAACTTCGGCACGGATAGCATCACGTTTCTGCGAGGTCCCCATTCCTGCACGATCCTGTCTCCTGACATTACATTAATATTTATCGAGACCCTTTCTTTGTCAACTCATACCAAATTCCACTTAATATGACGATGGAGTGAAGTTTTGTGTGAATACGTATTTACCAAACTTCGTACGTCACGTGTTGTTCACTTTATTGTACAAACTAAACAGAACAAAAATTTTAAATGATTATTCATTTTTATAAGAAGCAATCTCTAGCAGGTAACTTGGTAGGAGCATTGCATTGTACAAGTACATTGTACAGTTCAAAAGATTCGTATTTTATACCCAATATAAATTAAACGAATATACGATATTAGCTACGCACAACATTTTTTTTAATTCCATATAAACAGAATAACAAATAAACAGCTAAATAACAATAAAGGTGTTAAAGCCATTGGTAATCTGTGTACGAAGAGGCTGCAACTCGTAACTTTAGTTGTAGGTACTGTAGCATCGATTTCTGTCCGCTCTGTCCGCTCGTAATGAGAACAAATGACTTCTAAACAACATTGATACAGGCTGTTGGTAGTAAACATTGAATTATAGAAAAGTACAACATCTATTGAACTCACATCTTTAGTACAGAGAATAAAAAAGTACCTTGATGGGATTTATATTTTACTAGCTGAATATAATATTCAAGTCCAAATATTTACCACACACTAAAAAACACGTATCAGTGTTTGCTAACATACAAATGAAAATTATTAAAATTTTAATCTATTCGTCATAATTCGAAAAATACAAATTGTAATACAAGAACAACGCTTTATGTAAAATCGGATAAAATCCTTAATATAATTAAGGAAACAATTTAGAGGAAATCTATTTAGTATAAATTTTACTACAATAAATGCCCAAAAGTTAACCTATTAATTATTATAAAATAATTCCCCAAGCAGCACATACTTGCTCTGCTATTCGTCCGATCTCCAGCTATTTGTCAGCATCTAATATTGAAGCCGGAAATCTGTACTAACCTGTACATATTACGGTGACCTGAATTCCTAGCTTGGCTCACGAGTTTGACACTATACGATATGGAAGGTTCTGGCAATTTCGAGTTAATGTTTTTGAAGATTAACGTCAATCTAACTAGCATATAGTTAGATTAACTAATACTATAGTAAATTAAATTCTTATTACTTTTAAACGTCTTAACGAATTAAATTAAATTAATTTTAAGGTGATAGGTAATTTAAATTAATAGATGATTAGTATACTGTAAATTTATTATAAAATTGCAGCTGTCCCCGGGGCCCAATACAATGTTTGCGAGGTTTGCGAGGATCTTTAAATAAAATATCGGGCAATTTGTCTTTTTAATTGCAGACCTTTTTATTTCTCTTATATTAAGCTGAAAAGGGAATTTGTGTTTAAATCTTATGTTATCAAAACAAATTACATTGTTTATAAACTAAATCATATTGTTTATATTACAGTTTGTTTGTTGATATAATATCGTTAGCCAACCATAAAATTACCCAATTAGGAGTATAATGGCGTGAATTAAAACAACTATTTTCCATGCTTTGTTTATATTTTTATATTTTTCATAATTTCATTGTGATGTTTTATGCGTTCCGGGTGTTAATGGGGCTGCCCCGTTATTGCAGCGCATCAGGGATGTTTGCAGAAGCTCGTATAGACTGTTTTTACGCTACAATGCGAAAGAGATGCACATCCCTGGTGCGCCGTGTGCGGGACAGCCCCAATGTAATCATGCGCTGTATAGCGAGTCGGCTCGACTGCTGGTAGGTATGTACACCACTGCTGCAAACTGTCTGCTTCCATGATAGCTTTGTAGTGGTGGAGTGCATTTCTAGCAGACATAATAAATTGTATTTTTACTAACATAATTTTTAAGTTATTAATTGTTACTAACAAAATGAGTCCTGGTTACTTGAATAAATGAATGAATTATTATTATTATTTGCGTATTTATACACATCTCAGCATAAATGCTGGTAGCAGCCACATTTACGGGCGGAAACCAAGTAAATGCAGCATTTGTAATTTATTTATATGTGTCTGTCTGTCTGTCAAGTATTGTCATTTTCTTCTATTTGGAGGAATCTTCTTACTATTCTGCATGTGTTAAGTATGACTGCTTTTTGTAGTTGAATAAATACGGTTTCTTCTAGATTAATTTGTTTTAGACTTTGTTTTAAATGTTTGGGAATAACACCGGTAGTAGAAAGAACTATTGGTACAATGGATACTTTATCTTGTCTCCAAATTCGTACTACTTCTTCTTTTAGATCATTATATTTATTAATTTTTTCAGATATTGTTTTTTGTATATTATGCGTATTTGGAACTGCTATATCGATGAGGTAAGTTGTTTTATTTCTTTTGTCTTGTAAAGTTATATCCGGTCTGTTAAAATGAATTGTCCTATCTGTAAGTATGGCGCGGTCGTAATATAATGATCGTTTTCTAGGACAGTTTCTGGTGTGTATTTGTAGTATGGCGTGTTTGTGTTGTGTATGAGTTTGTGTTTGATTGCAAGTTTTTGATGAATGATATTGCTTACCTGATTATGTCTGTGAGTGTAGTCTGTTTGTGTTAGTGTTGTGCATGCTCCCGTAATGTGCTGTATGGTTTCTGATTGAGTGTTGCATTTGCGGCATTTATCATTTGCTATTGTAGGATCTTTGATGATATATTTTCGGTAATTTCTTGTATTGATTATCTGGTCCTGAATTGCTATCATGAATCCTTCAGTTTCCGGGAAAAGATTACCTATTTTAAGCCATTTATTTGATGCTATTGTATCTATGTGTGGTTGTGCCAGGTCATGAGGGTGTCGCCCATATAAGACTTTTTTTCGCCAATCTTCGATTTTTCGTTTATATTATTATTATTATTATAATTGAATATTCATTTAATATATAATTTAGCAACAGGTAAAGAGAACCAAACTGATTAGAATTTTACGCAGAAGAATTTTAGGGACCTGAGTTTATAAGTTTAAATTATTCTCATACTTAAACCAGCCTACATTTCAGCATCTACAATATATACAGATAACGCTTTTTATAGTATTTTAATAGAGATATCAAAGTTAATAGCTCCAAGCCCTCAGCTACGGTTTAAAGTTAATCCACTTTTATGGTGAAGCTAAAACTTTGAGAATAAATGTAAAAATGGCAATTTTTTTCTTTTATGAAAGTGTTTTAACTAATCTTGTTACAATTTTATTATCACTAGCGAGCCGAAACTTTTTTAGTTTTTTAACCGTGTTAACAACACCTTTTCTTTTTTAACAAACCGAGTGTAAAACTTTAAATTAAGTTAAACTTTAAATTAACTATGACCAAAAGGTTATATTTTTTTATTTCACACATCCATCCAGACAATTATAAGCACACATTTTTCGAAAGTGAATTACATTTTTAATGTCATTTTTTTTGTTTTCAGAGTAACGAAATGTACCGCTCTTTACGAATATATGAAGTAGGTAAATGGATCAGAGTCTAATACGGCATACTCTCTCTCTCCTATCTGAAAATGAATAAAATACGAGATAAACTTAGTAATAGATAATATAAAATGGTCACACATTCCTCGGTTTATATATTGTAGCAATGAAATAAGTTATATGAAAAAATTACCACAGTAAGTACTTATAAATACAAAGTTAGAAAGCAGTTAGTCTGTTAGCAAGCAGATCTATATTCTATAGGATAAGTAGAAGTGTATGCGACTGGCGGGCCGCCAAGCTGTCTGACACTACTACATAATAAGTGTTTAAGGATTTAGTTGTCATTTTATTTGTCAAATTTGTAGTTATTACACACAGTTATTACATTATTATCTACTTGTATTATTACTATACGAACAGAAAACAGAACAAATTATACCATTAAATAGTAATAGATACTAGATGTAGAGTCATTTGAACATAATATACAATTTTCTTTACAATATGATTTGAAAGATTTCATTAAAAATAACAAAGAAAACTATTTCACTTTAGGTAGTTTTCTCTCATGAAAACAAAACTGGAGAAAGAAGGAAATTGGATAAGGTATAATATAGCAATAAGGTACACAAGAGCGAGACCTCTTTCGGAAACATATTCATATATTAGTTATTACATCAGTCTGTATCTTCTTACAAGAGTAAAGAATACATTTCAAGTTCATATATTGGTTAGTTCCCACGTGATGTCAAACGTCATTGATTTGGCCGAGCGCCACGGGCCACCTGGACCCTCTCCAAACTTCTTAATTATCATCATAAGACCCGCAATGCGCTTCTTTTGGACCTCATCTTTGGTTATTTATTAAATAATAAAATAATTAATTAAAAAATTGATTATAAGTTATAACTACTCAAGAATAATTGAAATTGATTAAAAAATATTTTTTAAATAATTGAACGGACTTCAATGATTTTTCATTTGTTAAATCAGTCTCAGCAATAGCATAGGGTAAAACCTTTTTTCCACAACTTGCTACAGAATTTTTATTATAGGCCCTAAAATATTAAATAATCAATTTTACCCATATTTTACCTAACTTTAATATAAGCCCTATAATATAGATTGACATTTAAAACAAAGATCTTTATCCAAAGAAGCGGTAAGTACCAGAGACTTAACTTCTTACCAACTTGGTATGCAACACTCATACATTTCTAATCTAAGTTAACTTCGATAAAGAGGACTTATAATTTCTTGTTTCTGAACTCTGTTGCTTAATATTTCTTGAGTGAGAAAAGATAACCAACTTACCCCGACATTTAGGAAACATTTTTAACATTTTCCGATCATAATTATTTTATAGAGCTATAAGAGCTAAACTTGGAAAATGGAGAACGTTGTCTACTCTTTAAAATTTTCAAATATTTTTAAATACTGTCTTGTGCTATAAAAATAAAAGAACACAAAAAAGTTGACCATAAAAGAAAATCTGAAAATTTAAAACAACATGTTTTTTTACTGTAGAAAGGGAAGCGCTTGACCACAATCTCGACTGATGAAAAGCTAAGATGTGGCATATTACCTCACATGTGTATCTTCAACTTTAAACAAAACTAAAGAGACATTATGTCATAGGGGCTTATATTCAATCAACCAACAGCACGTGCTGGCTACGTCCCCTATTTGGCGCGCGTCCAGCCCGACACTGACCTTCAACTTGCTGCAAGCAATATTCGAACTTAATGCAAACTCATTCAGAACAACCTTTCTACTTTGTTATTGAGTCATGGAACAATTATATTTTGAAGATCATAAGCATTGAAATGTACGATTCTAGTAGGCATTTTTTATAGCAATTATGTATATTTAATTGTATATTAATGAAAAATAGATGTCATGTGCGTGTTGTTTCACAAAACTCAAATATTAACATAATATACGGATTTTAAGGTAATTTAGTAGAATATCAATACACACCGTTCTCTCATATTATCTAATACCTATCTTATCAATTCATGAAAAGTAGATTAGAATCATATCCACGGTAAAGATAAACTTTTGTATAAAAAAGCTGCAGTGAAATTATTTTAATTAAATAGATAATCTTTCGTACTCGATAACCATCAAAATCCTTATGCATTTATGCAAATATAATATACCAAATCAAATAAATTGAAGTCCGATTGAAAGCCTCCAAATTGGAGTACTGCATCGCAAAGTGTCACACACATTAAACATTCAGGTCCCATCGAGCCTAAAACACAGTATTGATTCCAGCAGCTAGCTGTATTTGTTCTGTTCTGGCAGACCTGTGCAGTGCGTGTACAAATCGTGACAGTTATATTAAAATACAATGATTTAATGACCAACGATTTTAAGGTTGGGTTTAAGCATTTTTCACATTTTTTAGGGTTCCGTGCCAAAAGAGTAAAATGGAATTTTACTGAGTTTATTAATGCCTTAACAATTAAAATTAAAACTCAAACGAAATTTCAAACAGTATTGCTTCTAGCTAAAATTGTAGAAAATAAAATACTAACATGTCTATTCCATAAATAGTAATTAAAATGAAAACAAACTCTTCACTCTTCAATGGAACATCCATATTAATATTATAAATGCGAAAGTAACTCTGTCTGTCTGTCTATCTGTTACTCAATCACGCCTAAACTATTGAACCAATTTGCATGAAATTTGGTATGGAGATATTTTGATACCCGAGAAAGGACATAGGCTACTTTTTATTGCGAAATATGTACCACGGGCGAAGCCGGGGCGGGCCGCTAGTACAAAATAAAAGGTAAATTTTATCGCACATTAAATATTTTTTCCACAAATGGTAGAACGAAGGTATTTCTAGTAAATCGCGGTTAAGCATCGCTTAGTGCGGCAATCGGCCTATAAATAGTGTTCCTACCACCGGCACCGCGCCGTCGCGGCCTTAAGCTGCCTCTACACTTGATTGAGGTTACCTCGCCAAGAATATATTATGTAGCTTAGGTCTAAAACTAGCCAATCGTCTTGGAATAAATTTTTTAGTTCAATATGAAAGTGCACTGTGCACAATATGTATATATTAATAAAGAATTTATGTATTCATTCGTTAACAAAACTTAGGTACCTATCGTTTTTTTCCAAAATATTACAAAAATACATACGCTAATATTTTGTAGGTATACATAATATTAGTGAGTTTGGATAATAATATATGAAGATTGAATAGGTGCTTATAAATAAATAGTTTGAAAGTATTGAATGAGGTTCCGTTTAAGTATAATAAAAATTCTTTAAGTTTATGTAAAACTTTTTGCAAAGCCCTCTGTAGGAATAGTTGTCTTAAAATATTTTAAGCACTTGGTAAGTTACAAAGGAACTTCTAAGATGTAGCGAATGGATAAACGTCAGAGATCTCGTTTCGTAAGAGCTACGGTATTTCAGGAAGCTAGAGTTTTTTTTTATTTACTTGGTTACTGTCGCAAAGTCAGAGTTACCGGCTTGTCGCTCTAAAATTCCCGTATCCGTTAATAAGATATTTTAATTATAAAACTTTCATTTTAATTTTAGATTATTTTTAACTCTATGCCATTTTTTCCATCCATCATTATAAATTAAAATATTTATTAACTACATAATCTGATTATAATTTTAATAACGGTTTATGCAAATATTTTCAGTAATTACAGCAATCAGTAATGACTGATAATTTAATAGCATTCATAATTCGAATTGAAGTACGTTTTTATGCAAATCATCGTCGAAAATATGTTAAATGGTTTAAAAAAAAACATAAAATCTCCGCCACAAGATAAGCTCATATTTTGTATTAATGTAAAAATATAATAAAGTTTATATAAAAGTCAATTCCATCTTGCATCGTCATAGTAAACAGTAAATGGAAGCGAGATGTTCTCTATGAAGAAAATATCAAAATTACTATCACATTCCTGTCTCTTCCGTGAGGTGGTTCTGAAAAGTTAGCTGTAACATCGAACAACATCTTTAAGAATAAACGGGAAATCTTACATTTGTATACATAGTACATTTAAATTGTTTAAACTTTCTTTTTCCTCTGTGTATTCTGTTTTAAATAAAGTGTGTTTTATTATAATAATATTCATCCAACAATGAGGTCTAAAAATCAAACGTTTAATGAAATTATTAACTATGTATTTTAACGATAGAAAAGCTCTTCCAAAAGAAGTCTAGTTGAATGAATCTTTCAGTTTGAACTTGAACTAGATTATTCAAATGTCTATTTTATAAATCAACATTGTACAAGCCCCTTGCTGCGGGGTCGCGCCAAGGTCGCCAATAGCGTGCAGGCCTGATCGTAAGGGCCTAATAAGGGTCTATTTCGGGAAGTTATGGCGCGAATAAATTTGTTTTCTCTGATATACGGCGCTTACGAACTTCCTAAACTTTGTTCGGATAGGGTTGCGTTTTTATAGGAAGGGCTTAGTTCAGTGTCTTTACGGTATTAATATTTATACGAACTTTATCTATTTGATGATTTCTTGGTTATGGGGAGATGAAAAACGGATCATCCGTAATTTTTTTCCTCAGAACATCATATTTTAACTACCATTAGTAAGCAGAATTTTCCATATATGTATCATAAAACAATGCAAGCAGACGCAGTACTTTTTTATATACAGCTTCACAGAACATGATTAATCAGCCCGGTTTATTAAAGAAAATCTCTTGTTAAATAACAATAAACAAACGCACAAGAATAATATGGAAACGTAAACAGGTTTAATTAAAACAGAAATGGAATCTGGGTGGGATAGGGAGCGTGGTTAACGACTTCAATTTATCCAACACCATACTTTACTTGGCAAGTTTTGCTCGTACGATACTTTGTAATAACAGAGTCATCCCAATAAACCAACACAAACCTTTAACTTTTAGGTTTACATAAAAATAAACATCACTGCAAAAATTAGTTTAGAGCTAGACTAGCGAATTGCCTATACAGTAATTGTGAATTACACATGTTCAGAAACAACAGGTTAAATTAGAGAAAAATACCTTTAGACCTTTAGATCTTTTCCTCTAGGACCAGCTATAAGCTGCATCAGTTAGAAATATATTACGTTACGACCTGAAGCGGAACATCAATGAAAAATGTTTCGGGAAAAAATCTTTTGAGCATCGACGATTTACCTAGGCTTTAATGTTCTTTATAATAATATATATTTCCCCTGATGCACACAATACTTATAGTTTATGACTAGCATGTGGTGTAGACACAGGGTGTAGAGTTTCATTATTTTTTAAATTGCAATAATTTATTGTTCTTAGAAATACATAGGTCACATAGGTAGGTAATACGTAATTTGGCCATAAAGTTAAGGTGCTTAAATATAATCCGACAATTATTCTTATTTAAAAGTTTTTCTCGATGTCACAGCACGTAATTGTGGTAATAATTCAAATTCGCCTTATTTCATCCAAAGAGACTATAAATCTTGCTCCTTATCCATTACAAAGAATAGTCGACAGTATGCCCAAGTTGTAAGGTGCTTTTTTGTAAAGCAAGTTTTAGCTGACTTTTTTCTCAATTTTTAGAGGACAGTCGTTCGGTATTCGTGATAAAAGTGCCTCGTAGAGGTAGTTTTAGATACTGGGAAAGCGAAACTGAAAGGTGTTATATATTTTAGGAGAGTCTAGCTTTTATTCTGAGTTTTAAACAAAATAGCGTATAAAAACATTCCTCTGTAGTCTCGATAGCAACGAGGAAATTCAATCAGATTGATGAAAGCATCCCAATTCTCTCATTAACTTTGGATAAGAGTATCGAATGTCTTTAAATTTTACTGTCAATATATTAAAGACGGTCGTTACTGATATAATTATTGTGAAATTGTGTTTGTTTGTCTTTCTTATACGTCGCAATGGTGCGATTCTATGATGTGATTTTTGTATCTGGAGATAGAAAAATCTCATTCAAAATATGAGCAAATTTTTCCTATTTATATTATCATTTAAACTCTATCAGAAACCACCGATAAACTAAATTCAACACTGTCCTCTACAGATTAAATTTAAATTAAAATTCTTTATTGCAAAACACCACAGCAAAACACATATTACTTACACATTCGATTCAAAAGCCAACTATCTCACTGTAGGTAACAGTGCGTACTTATTTGCAATTCAATAGATCTAAAATTGTATTGTGCTATGATAATTTCAATTTGTATCACAAATCCGACAATTAATAACACAAACGGATGTCAAAGGCCTTCAGCTGCACAAACAAACTGACTGACGGAACGCATTTACGTGTGTACATAATGTATTAATGTTGAATACATTAGCATTGCGATTGTCGTATTTTCTAATTTGATTTACGCGAGTTATAGATTTGAGAGGTGTTGTTGAAAACTTCTGCTCTGAACAGAATATAGGTACATAGAAAACTTGAATTTGATATTTAGCTCTTTTGCATTCGAATGCTTTATGGATGAGATTTTTTTATATTCTTTTAAAATATCTCAAAGAAAGCTTGAGTTTAATATGAATCTCTAGTAATTATTATTAATGCGAAAGTCTGTTATGTATCTCAAAATTATAAATCTCCTATATTGCATTACGGAATGCTCTTATATTATTATAATCAGGAACATCATTTTAAAATATAATCCTACAAATATTATAAATGCGAAAGTTTATTACTCCTTCACGCAAAAACTGCTGAACCGATTTTGATTAAATTAGCACACACATATAAGGTAACTTAGATTTACACAGGTTATAATTAATATTAATTGCAATAAATAACATAATACGAGCGCTTCACATAAATTTAATTCATAAATTGTATTGAGCAATTAACTTGCAGTTATATTCTGGCGTCACGACGGGAAAGTCGTATATTAACGAAATAACATTTCAACCTACGCAATACGCATATCAATTATTATAATATTAAAGTTTAGAAGTACAATTTTGCTAATGTACCTACATGAAGTCTACGAAATAATGGCCTCTGTTTCCGTTTAATTGAAAGCTGATTCGATAAATAACTATTCAGTAACAAATTTTAATTGAAATTAAATCCTACTACAGTTGCTCATGTAGGGTAACTTATCAAAAACGTTTATTACCTACAATTATAAAAAATTATTCACAAACACACAAAAAGTATCATTACAAAGAAAGAAATAACAAAACAATACACAGATGCGATACTTTATTATAAGAGAACTAGCGGTCCGCCCCGGCTTCGCCCGTGGTACATATTAACGTTTTCTCTACATAAGAACCATCCTCGTACTTCAAGGAATATAATAAAAAAAGAATTATCGAAATCGGTTCAGCCGTTCTCGAGTTATGGAATTACAACGAAAAGTGGCATTGATTTTTATATATTAGATTAATAAGGTGTTATTATGTGCTACAGCTACTGTGTAGTCTGTCTGTAATAGAAAAAAAATAATGATTCCTCATTTCTCAAACACACAACCATAGTGCCACACTCTCTGGCAGGACATAATACTTTGATACATTAGAGGAAATGGCCTCAAGCAGGACAATGGTCACGTAAATAATTCATGTCAGCGTGGGGGCATCACGTAGTAATTGGCGGCAGGTGCGACGAGAGGCTGCGACCGCCAAGAAATTGTCTTGGTCACTCGTGGGGAATACGAATAATATGTTTGTGTGACGTTTTATAGAAGGGTTTATAGCTGGGATGAGACAAAGTATCATAGAGCTTTTGTTAGCAAAGACTTTGGGCTATATTGTAAAGACTGATAAGGCCTATGGATGTTTACATTTTAGGAAAACGCACTCAAATAGAGTTCATATTGAAGCGCTTTTTAATCGTTTCCAGCTCTATATATTAATAATTATAATAAGAAGTTTAGAAAGATAAAGTAAAGACAAAATAATCAGTTTGATAATCATGATATTATTGTAGGAAATGGACGATCATTTAAGCAAAAATAAGGATCAACCGTAGAATCACGCCTTTCATTTCATAACTTAGCATTCCATTGTTAGCTCCATTCAACTTAACGCCGCTTTACTTAAATTGCATAAGTTTCAGCCGATAGGTACTTAAGTATGAATTAAACTTGTTGCGCTGAAACGGAATACTCATAAATAACTATTATTTACATTTTAAATGTGTTTCAGCAAGGATTAGATTTAAGTTATAAGTCGAACTTTGTTAAGCTTGTGTTTGTGAACATTTATGTAAAATATTTTTGAAACGTTATAAAAATAAATGTTACTTGAAGCAAAGATTTTTTATTGTTTTATTTCTTGTTTCTATGTGCCAAGTAAACTCTGTACACTGCAAACTTTTGGTTTATTTTTAAAATTATAATAGTTGTAAATTACAGTTGTAACTGGTACTTTAGTTAACTACTTTTTTAAAGAAAATAGTATAAAATACCGTAAATTTTGAGTTTTACGACACAAAATTATTGGCAAGATTTTATTCTTAATAATTACATACCTATCTTAATCTATTAATAACCATAAACGGAATCTTCCAATCATCCACATCCAATTAAACTATTTGGTATGTCATGCACTATATACCAATACCTTGTATAACTTATCCATATCCATTGATATTAATATGTACATTGTTGCTGCAACACTGAGCTAAGATCGAGATAAACCCACCGGGATAATAGCTCATATCGTGAATATGTATTGGTTTATTATAAGGGATTTCTTGGGACCTGCGTCGAACGATATTTTTTGAGGTCACACATTTGTTATGTATAGGATGGTTATGTTTGGTTGGCTATGACAAACCTGTGGACAGGGTTTGTTCAACTTTTATAAGATGTTAAAATAAATGTTTAAAAATTATTTCATGAGTTGGTATGATGTATCGCAATACAGTTCTCTATCAATGGCTTTACATGTTCAATTAAGCTTGTAAGTTTCTATAATTTATCGTAGATCATCGTTGTATATTATGTTTATACGATAGCTAATAAAGAGGGTGCTATAGTAAATAATTAGGGTATTTCCAATGGCCAAAGACAAAAACTACTTAACGAATAAGTGGCCTTTATAGGTGGATGATAATTATTTTTTTTACACAGCTACTGATCAGCTAGTACCTACTCAATATTTTGAGATACATCCCATCTTCATACCTCAGTCAGATAATTAAAAAAATAATGAATCGCTCTTCAGATTAATTAAATTTTCGTTCACCTTTTACGAAGTCATAAATATTCAAGGTGTCCACTTTCAAAACAATTCGGAAACACTCGTGTAAAAAGCAAAGAAATTGAACGTCGAGATAATTGAGAGATTGTTTCGAGAATAATTGAAAGGCTGAGCGGGATTTATTTGATAGAGTTGTAATCCGATTGGGAGCTGGACGTCTCGAGTAGTTGTAGTGATCGAAAGAGGCGTTTCTGTCATTTGTATCGCTTATTTTTAGTTATATATTATCGCTCGTATCTGGAAAAAGTTTATGAAATTCTATAAATACCTAATAAAAATTCAGGTCCATTAATAATAATTAATTGACGTTGTTCTTAATACGCTCAAAAAGATTCTATGCAATGTTCTAATACTGTATACGATTATTCGTTTACACTAATCTTCACTCGATCACGAAAGAATGCTCTGGCTCTAGCTTAGTTCCAATGTGATGTAAATGCACCGTGAGAAGTTTAAATTGTGAATTCCATCAGTTATAAGAATATAAATAGATATCTATAATATTGAATATACATGTAGTTCTACCATGTTTAACTCATCACTCCACAAAACTGGATGAGATGAGAGAAGTTCATCCAAAATTTACTAAAGAAGACGTTATGATTTAGTCTAAGTAAAAAGCAAAAATAAAATATTATATTTAATTAAATATTATATTGAACATTTTTAACAGTTAATATACACATTCCCAAAAACTACGTACATACTTAAAAATAATAATTACAAAGGCTTACCGGAACCGCAGCAATCAATTCGTAATTTAAAATTTCGAAATTATAATTTACACGAACTTTACAGAAAATTCCGCGTAACCTTTTATTATTTATAACCTTTAATCCACATAATAGCGCTATATTTTGAGGAATATTCGAGAGAAAATTGCACACAAATTATACATGATAATATTCGGCTCTAACCGTAACATATTTTAAGTGGCTCGAACAAAGCACATAGTATTCAGAAGTCACAGATGTGACCCGGTTAGGGCGTGTTCACATGACGCGCTCACTAAAAGCGGAATATTATTATTTTTACTACCAGAGTTTCTTCGCTTAATATTTCATTTAAAAACCAATTATTTATTACTTAGCTATCTATTATTACTGTTCCTGATGATTCGTAAAATTATTATCAATGGCCTATCAAAAATATTATAACAAATTATAAAATGTAAAACATACCATACAGTTACCTTGTAAAGTACATGTTTTATAATTAACATAAATAGAAAAGTATGATAACCGTGTAAATTTCATCCATTCATTCAAATAATTTAATTTTTTTCCATTACAAATAATATTTAGGTAAGCACTATTTATTAAAAGCGACACAATAATACATTTTTCGTACAAATCCGTGCCTTGTGAACAATAATCTGTGTTAATTTGTAATGACCATCGCATGCAGTAACCGTTTACTGCGATCGTACGTTAAACTGTGATATTATAACCGATTTGATGACCATTTCATACTTAGTGTTATAATATTTTAGTACTGCTGTATTTAGATTTAATTATGAATATTATCTGGTTCTCTATATTGTTGGTCATTTAATCGCAGTTTTATAGGATAATTAATATATATTTTCACTGTAATCTTACAGTCAATTGTTAGTCATGTGAATGTAAATGTACAATGAAATACCTACTAGTATGTCTCTACAATGGGATCAAAATGGTTTGATTAATAGAATTTAGTTTAAATAAAAGCATTTATGTTTAGTAATATGTTTTTAATAGTAATAACTAGTATCGTATCTTTTGTAATATCAATGTTACTCATAAAGTACTAGATTTCCGCACGCGGCTTCGCCTGCGATTTCCGGGATAAAACCTGTTTAAGTATATCATGTTCCTTCTCAATCTATTTTTGTGACAAATTTCATCAAAAACGTCCTGTTGTGTTGACGTGAAAAGAGACATTTTTTATTTTGGTAATTATTGTTATAAATGAAGGTTCTCCTATCTGACTATTCCCACCCTTTTACTTCTTGCCTCACATAAAACATTTATTACCTGCTTCGTAAAGTTACTATTACGCTGTGACTAGCACTACGCCCGCACCCGGCTGCACACTCGGCGTGCGCAATTCGTCTCAAATTGTCCCATTTCCCCGTGAACGCGGGTGATTTCCGTACAGCGTCTATATTTTCCGGTAAATTTTTCCGACAAGAAGTTTCGCCTCATTAGTTAAGTGGCGCCATTAATCAGCGGTCGGCTTTGACGCGCTAAATGCTAATCCATCAACTATTTTTGTACACGTGAAAAATATATTAGGTATGTGTGTAGGTATGTGTTTGTAAGCAATAATCATTTAATATTGTGCAGTAATTTGTTTGTAGCAAAAGGCTTAGTAAAACAGTGGATTACTACATTAAGGTACGAATAAATTACCTACCTAACCAAACAAATTTAAAGGAATGCACAGCACAGGAACATTAATTAAAACCTGCATTTTCTTTATAAATATACCTACCTGTGACAAATTACTCAACTAAAAGTTACAAATTTTTTAGACGCAACTGAAATATATTTTTAATAATTTTCTAAACTAAGCAATGCCTTACTTAATTACGAAACTGAATTTATTTTCTCATAACTTTGTATCGGAAATCGAACTCCAGCTTTAGTATTTATCACAGTCCATTAGCCTCAATGATAACCTTTAAGTAGTAAAGCTACAATAAAACATACATAATGCGGATAAAACAAAACGCCTTTGTCTGAATCCCATTACGGGAACAATAATGCGGAATGAAAGGTGCGCTAACTCAGACAGATTACGCGTTTTCATGACTCTCTAATTGCTCTAATAAATCCTATCACTCGGATTAGCTCATTGTCCTTGTCTTTACGAAATATCTTCAAACATATTATTGTGAAATCTATACTTGTGCTTTATCTTTTTGAAATTATTAGTAAAAAGCTTCGAAAGCTGTCTTAGTGCGTCTACTTTTGAATTATGATTCTATGAGTTAATTTAATCACTTTAATGAACATTCTAGCAGTTTAAAGAGGAAAAAAAGAAATTAAAAGAAGCAAATGAGTTTGTTGTTCTTTATTATTGATATTACGGGAATATAAAGCATTTTAAAATGCAATAGTTCATAGCGTAACTAAGACAGGCAAACAAAAGCTCCACGTGTTAAGTGTGGAGGATTACTTAACAATAAAGGTGATGAAAATGGTTTGTTATCAGGTTAATCATATATTATGTGGATTGCATTTTAACTTCTTCTATAGTTTTTATATTTCAAATATAGTATATAGTATGATTTATTGAATGTAGTATAACAGAAGCTCACAAAGAAGTAATTAGCAAGGATAATTAGTTGTAGATGCGCCTATTTATGACTTGATTGATTTTTCAACTGTATTCCAATAAGGTATCGCGATGAAATATGTGATATTAATAATTATCACCATTTAAGCAGTATCACAATACGCGGAACACTAAAAATTAGGCACAAAAAGGCGAGTATTAAAATATTATAGTATATACTACTCAAACAAAATCAACTTGTATAGACATCTCTGTCTCTACAAGTTGATTTTGTTTGTATACATACAAAGTTGATCTAGACTGACAAACATTGCTGCAACATAATTTTTACAAAAACAATTAGGTACGCGGATCTACGATTGCTTGTTTCATTAGAGGTTTTCCTCAACAAATAGTTGCGGCTGATTCTAATTAACTCAAACAAAATTATATTCTAATGCTTGGTTTATTAATGTGCCAATAAGTCTGGATTTATTTTGATTTGAATAACTTATTGTAACATCAATCTTCATCAGCTTAAATGAAATAAATAAATAATTTCCTTGAAGTCCTACTATCGATTGTTCATTTTCATATTTTCAAAATGTATACTAAGACTAGTTGCGTCACGCAGTTTTACTCGCGGACGAACCCACGGCCAATCTGAAGAATTTCTTTAGCTCAGATGTTTTTCTGATGTAGATACCGTAAAGTTTCATCCAAATCCTACCAGTAGTTTCGTGAAAGACTAATAAATATACATACAATCCTCAAAAACTTTCGCATTTATAGTATTAAGTAGCATAGGATTATAAACCTTTACTAGGTATATTTTGCAACAGTAACAAAATATGAAAATACATAATCCCAGATCGCAGCAAATTACATCACATTTATCCGCTGCGGCATTTTGCTCTGTGATTTAGAGCGTTAAAATGTACTTGCAGCTTTTAAAATTCCATTAAAAATTTTAAACGTGCGAGATAAAAGTTATTTTACTAAATGCAAACGGATAAATAAGTACAGTATATTTTCCAAAAGCAAGAAATTTCCATAAATTCATCACATGCTTTCCAGTCTAGTAAAAAGACGGGATTTGTGAAAAAAAAACTTATTATTTCTGAACACAAAATTTATAGACAGCAGGCACTAGCTTGTTAAATTATTCCGCTGAAAACATATCAAAATACACTACGAATAAATTTATAATGAATTTAAAAATAAACTGCTCTCTATTCTGTTCTTACAGAACTTTTTTGAAATAACTGACCTAGAAAATCTCAAATAAAAAGTGGATCGCAGCATCAGTTTACCTTCAAAGCCGTAGAACCCGCTCGCATTGCCTCGCACTATGATATTGTACGTCTGTTTGCTTGACAGGAATTTATCCACTTTTCTACATAACAGTTACACCTGAGGAAATAGTATATACCACTCGCACATTACGCTTTCGAGAACGATACCACGCGTAGACTTGCTACGCGACGCGGCTACGAGACAATACTGCCGCTCAGCTACGGCCTACGATGCTACGAGCTATACGCGCCGTCACTTTCCGACTTGCGGATGTTTGTATGTGCGTCTCATTCATCTCAATATCTGGCCTGTTTGCTTAGGCTTCAATCGGAACTATTGTAACCGTTTTGTCGTAGAATTTTTCTTTTGTTCAACGTGCGATGTCTGGATTTTGTTCGTGTGCTGTAACACGATGTTTATAACAACAAAATATGTTATGATTTTATGTTGACCTAATCTCAATATTTGTTATTGAACAATTTTGAAATTTAATTTTGGTTAAACCCATCAATATGAACTTATTTTAACAAAGTTTATGTATCTTTTTTATCGTAAATAAATTAATTTTATACATAATTATTGTTACATAATTATTGGTACATTTAATTTAAGCATATTATGCAGATTCATGTGACAATATAAAAATCGTTAATTTCAATTATATTAGTAATTCCTATAATAAACTGCAAGCAACCACTAAAAACTAAAGATTGAATAATAATTACTACTTTCAAAAATATTTGCATGTCAATCGAAGCCATATCGGTCATAAATCAATATTTATTTTCTTTTTGAAAAATTTGTATACAATAAATCGCTCTCAAACCAAAAACAAAAATATCACGTTCAAGCAATTCAACACAAATACGTAAATATTCGTTTTTACGCGAGTGTTAACCAAACACAATCGCAGGGAGCGTCAGCCAATCACTTGCGAGCTTTAATTGTTTTAATTAACACGAGCCTCGCTTCCGTGTCCACTGTTCATTGTGAATACACTCATATAATATAGATAACTATAGAGGTATGAACGAACTGTAATACTTTGGCACTTTCAGTTCTAAGAAATGTCTAAGTATATGTAGCGTGTGATAATAATTTAACTTAGTTATTTACATAGATAATTAAATTGTTAGAAGATCAACAGGTTTGACATACTATGAAAAAGGTTGTAATGTTTCAGAGCAGTAAAGATTTATTGTGGCATATTACAAATGCGTTATATTATGCTTTATATATATTATACATCTGTATAAAAGAATGCATCTGCATTCTTTGACTACACATGTTTATTATCTCTGAATATAAGTTTTTATTTTTGAACACAATTTAAATATTTCTAATGATCACTAGACGCAAGTGGTTGTCGATGTTGAAAGTGTCTCAGAGAGCGCATAAAGCTGTCAATCTCACCCGTCTCGTCGTGATCTTCCGGATACACCATCAATCTATCGAGGGATCGATTCACTGATTCTATCTTCTGTATCAAATCCAAACTGAAACATTCCGACGAAACAAAGATACACATTCCATAAAACAATAATGTTTTATATCTGTTTCATTTCTAAAAAAAAATATAAAGTATAAGAAGAGTATGGATGGTTTCTTTAAACAGTTGACTGAATATACTGTGTTATTATAAACTTTTATTTTAGCCGACGTTTTCTTTTTATATAACTATATTATAAGCGATACAATTTCTCAGCCTTAAGTATCACTTACCATCATCACAATAATAATATGCGCTGTAGTTTTTTCTTTGTATAATAACACGAAATAAATTGAAGTAACAAGCATCAAACACAATTTGCTGTGAAACCCGCATCCAAGTGAATAGTCGTTAGAAGCGAGAGATGCACACAACAGCGTCAGTTGTAAAGGCGGGGTAATTGAGTTGCTGATACCCGGGGTGACCCGGGGCGGGTAATGAAGGCTCTGAGCCCGCTTCGATAACTTGGGTGTATGTCTTGCTTATTGTATTACAGCTTATAATTATAAACATACATACAAGTATACCATTACTGCATAGTTACTACGATAATATAAATTTATTTTACTTAAAAAAATGTGATAGCGACCAAAATGGTCATTTACTTTTCACTTACTGTTTTCTTTTCCTGCCCGCGACATTTTCCGCATAGTCTCAAACTTAACAAATTATATACTACGACGTTCCTCGAGAACCGCTGTAGGTAGGTAAATGCATTTCGCAGCTTTAAATCAGACAGACAGTGGAAAGCGACTTAGTATAATACTATGTAGCGAAAGTATGTAAAATTAATTTTTATGTATTTAGTGATAGTTTGTAAGTCAAGTATCAGTTTTCAACTGTTTCCAAGCTTCCAAGTATTAAACCCAACTAAGCCCAAGTGTCAACAATTAGTAGCGGCATACTACGGAATAGATATTAAATTAAATTTGTGGATGTATCTATAATTTGCTAGTGGAAACTTGGTAAACAAAATGTAATACATCATATTATCATTCAAGATTCACATAACATAATATTTTAATAAAAAACTCTTCTGCTAAATAAAGTATTCATTACTTTTTCCATTTATTAATAACGACTTCCAAAACGACTTCTCAAAATCAAACACATCCATACAAAATAAACCTACAATCCATACATCATCCATTTATGTATTTTAAAAGGAATTAAAACAATGAGAGCTGTTCCGTTAAATGTGAACGCTACAGATATTCACCAAACTAATTACTGACAACTGCCGTAACGAGAATCGCGCAATTTCACTTTAAGTCCATTTCTGTCACGAACAAAATGATTACAGCTGCTGTAAGTTATAATATGATGATATAAGCCAAATTCAAGATATTTAATCGATTAAAAACGTAAAATAATAAATGCATTTTTAATCACATTTTCACACAAACTTGGTAGTGTTTGAGTTGTTTTTATTGAGACGTCCTATCTCCTAAGAAATGATTTTTATAAGATTTCGATTTTATAAAAAAAAAACATAAAAATAAAAGCACTTCGATGTCTGAGCTTAAACTTATCAACATTGTATAAGATGTAAATTATCGTTAAAAATAAGGCATGACCAGCACATAAACTTTTATTCAGTATAAATATTATATTACAATTAAAATCCCATCTCAATTTTCGCCATCGTGTTTCCTATTGTTATTCACAACACGATTAAGGGATAAAAGTATAATGTCCACATTTTACGAGGAAAGATTAATGTAACAACATAAATACAGCGTCATTTATCGGTAAGTACCTGACCTTGTTGGGACGCTGCAATTCGAGATAATGTCGCTTATGGTATTACTGAATTCCACTGTCTTTAATGATAAGTCGGGGAAGTAATTAATTTGTGTTCTTAAGTATATTCCTCATATAATTAAAAACTATTAATTGCTAATCTATGAATAGATTTTACTAAAATTTAAATTATTTTGATGTAGAGTTCTTTTATTTCATTATGCAATTGGTTAGGATTTTATCAACATAATATCAATAATAATGACTGGACCCTTCTTTGCAAAAAATATTGCAAATGCAAAAAATATTGATAGCTTTCGTGTTTTTGTATCTTTGAGTTAAAATCTAAATTAGTAAGTACTTCATATTTTCATCTCACTAGTTGTAGTACGTTATTGTTGAATAACAATTTCAGCTGGAATCTGATGATTTATTCCCTTTCGATAATATAATTTAATATCGTTTCAAATCTTTGGTAGATTTGAAACGATATTAAAGAGGCAAAAAATCAAAGCCACATAACCCTTCCAACCTTACGAACACCGCATTATAAGTTCTGCTTATGGTAAGTTTCACCTGAGAACCGACACACGTGACGCACATAATGTAACCATTTTCCGTGTATTCTCATAAAACTTAGCGTAATTATTAGTGCAATATCGTAACACACTCGAGGGCATATTTAATGAGTTTCATGGTTTTTTGCTATAAAACAAACAAGACATGAACACTACCATCGCACTAAAGCGACTGAGTGCAGTTTGGCCATATGGCTTATGTTGAGCTTCCGCTCAAGGTCATCATAAGTGATGTATAGGCGATGTCGTCTCCATAATATGTATATCTCAATGGCTAACAAGTACTTATTCTTTAGAAATAAAGTACTTGTTAGCCTTTAGAAATAAGGCAAAGTTTTGCAGCTGAATAATGAAGAGAAAGCTACTCGTGTAACGTAGATATTTATTATCTCTTACAATTTTAAATGTATTATTTTTAACCGACTTCAAAAAAAGGAGGAGGTAATCATTTTTTTTTATGTATGTACACCGATTACTCCGAGGTTTCTGAACCGATTTACGTGGTTCTTATTTTGTTCGATGCGGGGTGGTGTCGAATTGGTCCCATTTTATTCGGCTAGGCCCAGTAGTTTTTATTTTATGAGCATTTTTGTCTGTATTTGTAAATGTTGCAAGTAACTTTGATTCACTTCCCGGTAACCGATTGAGCTGAACTTTATCCGTATGTAAATTGGATAGCTATAAAACATTCTCATGACATAGATCTGATTTGATGATGGAATCGGAAGGTAGCCATAGCAACTCAGTAATAAGTATATTGACTCAACTTCATCGAGTTTGGGCTCGTTTGATTCGTGTTGAAAAATGCACTAAAAAGTATTAAATAAAAATAACTGCATTAAAAACAACCGACTTCTAAAACGCAAAAGTAAAAAATAAAATAGATTTGATGTTATTAATTACTACGTATTATTTAGATGTGCTTTAGATGTGTTGTGAGTGACGCTAACAGCATTGAGCGAGTTACTTCACTGCTACACTGCTACCTGACTAATGATATTTCTGAACGAAATAGAAACTGGATATCTATTACATTTTTAGCTTTATGCAATTTATAAAATATGTGAAAGAAAGCGCAAGACCGTCTCCGTAAAACCGTTAGCATGGTAATACGGAGAGAGTGGGTTCGAATTTCGCCTCGTTTTCGATATGTTTCTATTAAAATTAGTGAATACACACTAATTTTGAACTGTAGATTTTTTTTAATATAACAAACATGCATACTAATAATATACATACTTGTAAATTTAGAAATACTTTTTTATTATTACTTTCTTTTGTTCTAGCTTATTTCCATTATCAATACAGTTTATAGAGTTTGGAAGATCAACTAATATTAGAGAGTAGAGCGATTCTTGGAAAATTTAATAAACCTGGAACCCAGGTTGCATAAAGGTGTTTCCGCGTAATCAACCGCACATACAGTTACACACTGTAACTAGCACAGTATTTGCTTTATCTTCGCTCTAATCTTTTTACTAAACTCCACATTTCTGATTACACATATTTAGTTACGCCCGTGTTTGTATTCTTAGCTGAAAGTAAACTTCGAGCACCGACTGGAAATAAAAGTACACTTTGGTATAAACTCCACCATTCGCCAGTTCTCGTGGAATATAGTGAAATCTTACCAATTCAAACAAATAGAAACATTAAATATCTGCTGATACCCGCGCTGTCGAATGCGTATAGAAATGCAATAATCTGAGTACATACGATACATAAATAGAATCTATATTATTATTTTGAATTTTGTTTATTTTTCATTAAAAGTAAGTAAGATTTGAATCATAATCAATGATTCAACTTAAGGTATTTTTTTATATTTATAAATGACAGTCATTAACTACAGACTAGTACTCTACAAAATATTGCAAGACATAAATTGTAAATAATAATTAAGTGAATCCTGTATTTCCTAATACCAATTTCCAGTAAATTAAAATGGTATTTAGTAAACAAATATAATTCGGCGATTTGTTTGTTTAACCTTCAAATAAGGCTAATGCCCTTTACACTAATTCGTTACAAACTTTCGCCTGAAATATTCATCATTATCTATATAAAGCTACTTTCGAATTTAGTGATAATGAAGACAAAATTAACATTAACTTTAATGAAAATAACACTACTTAGTGTGCGTGATGTTTTGAAACAAATTATAATATCTCATTATTACTATACGCATAAAGGCTATTGAACCTGGATTTGTAATACATATAGGTATAATTAGTTTGATATATATAAAGGATGACAATAATTGAAATATATATTATCAAGCAAATAGGTCTGCATTAACTGTGTAATAGAGCAAAAAAAGAACTGAAACTTCAACGATTATCCTTTATCTGATCCCATCCAATAATTTATGAATTACATATTATTATTTCACTTGAAGTGTACCTACTGTGTGCCGCTCCACTGATCGCTTCACCCTTTCAGATCGTTCGTCAAAGTCCATGTCATTTATTTTGCTTCTTGACTTTTGCTCATAATACAGATAAGTTTTACATAATAACATTATTTAGGAGCTAAAAGCGGTGCTTGAGAAGGGCACGCGAAGTGATGTTCTTAGTTATTTTGATACAAAAATATGTGATGATATAGGTACATAGGATAGATTTGTTATGTACCTATATTATCACATATTTTTGTATCAATGTGTTGTTCTTTGTTATAATTTCACGAAAAAAGTGCTGGTCAGATTTGGATGAAATTTTACAGTAATATAGGTACTTAATAATAATTATTATACATAAGAATAACACATGAGCTACAGAAATAGTTGATTTTTCCCGCGGGATCATTCGCGCGGTATCGTCATACCGCACGGCACAGTTAGACTTAGCAGCTAGTACATAAGTATACAGACACTTAACCCCGTAGTGTTATATCAATAATATCACTTTTCAGATCTAAGAGGACCACTTCAATATAGCCTGATATATTATTCATCTGGATATCACCCCTCATACGAGTCCTATATCGCCAACAATGAAATTCGCACTTACCCACGTCACGCGAAGTGTCCGTCCGTCTGTCTGTCTGTCACTTACCATTCCGATAGACGAGGGGACAATGAACATTTTCGGATTAACATGATAGGTTTTGTGTTCCGCAGGGACCGCGTGCATTCCTGTATGATGATGGACTTTTACTTACGAATCTGTTTTTGCCTTTTCAAAATAGGATCTATCTGTGTATTTTAGTGATTAAATGCGGAAAAAACAATTTTCAGAATGCATTATTTTTTTAATATACTTACATTTTTTATTGTCATTTCTTTATTTCAATTTTATTTTTGATTGAATTAACCAGCTTAAAAGTTTTAAAGCTTTACTAAATTGACTCGTAAAACTGAAGAAATTGTAATTATTAAAACCTGTAAATTGCTCATACACAACTGCAAACAAAAGTTAAACTTATTATTGACACAAATGCTAAGTTTAGTTTAAATGAAAACATCAAGGTCCCCATCGATCGTCATGAAAAATTAACCGTCGGCCTCCGCGGGCTCTGGCGAATCGATTCAAGCAGTGTTCTTGAAACTTTAAAGAAGGTGAATTTATAATGAAATGGGAAACAACACAACCCTCAGCTCATTATGCAGTTGATGCTTCAGGGAACAAGTATAATTTGTAAACTTTATGAATAAAAGAATAAATTGAAAAACAATGCGCAGAAAGGGACAGGATATTTTCGAAATCTGACCCTAAAGTCTGTAAATCGAGATAATTGTTTGAATTCACGTTGAAAAATATCGCATGAACGTTTAAAGAAAGCCTTTTGCGCCGAAATGTAGAGTTCTACTCTTATATTCCTGCCTCTAAAGAGTAGATTCCTAATCTAATCGATAAAGAAGCTTTAATTAGTATACTTTTCCTCCAAAATAGTTCAATCCTGTATACAGAAACTGCAGCACTCCAACACGAAGCATCGATAAAGCAAGTGAATTTAATTCTGTCACGTAATGAAACATTTTTCCCGGAACTCCAAGTTTTAATTGCGAATTAAAAGTGAAGCCATTCATCATTATTACTGCTCAGTTCCGAGCTCACGGTGGCTTTTACTTTATACTTTTACTAATTTTTGCCTTCATTAAAGTTTTTTGTACAATTTTGTAAAGGAATGAATTTATAGTCTCCTGTAGTAAAATTTGATAGAATTCATTCAAAGGTAATTTGTAAAATAATGATACTTGGATAAATCAGGGGAACTTCCCGTTTCGGCTCTTTCTATCAATTCTTTTGAGGTATAGAAAATGTCTTCCTGAACCAGTGTTAAATGATTATTATTCAAATCAGTAGGCCGATTTACGCGGCTTTTTTAGAATTGTGAGCATTTATTTTGCTTATATTATATCGTATACAATGCTACCTTAATGACTTCGTAATCACAGTATAGTAGTCGCTCTATGGTATTAATACCTAAACTACGTGTCAAGGACAAATTTTTATAAAATTAGCTGTGCCTTGCGACTCGCGCTTTCACCTGCTGACAAAACTCGGGGCAATATAACTTAAAAGTATATTCTGTTAATAGACTTCATACAATTTTGTGTTTTGGTTTAGCCGTAAAAAACTTAGCAGAAAGGCAGACTTGAATTTTTAATTAAATACTTTCTCTACTTAAGTTTAATGAAGCATGGATACCCACAGCTAATATAAAATATAAAATTCCTCTTATATGTAATTTCTTGTAAAGAATAATATGTAAATCATTATGATACAATCATACCAAAACAGCGCCACCTTTTTGTAATCAGTGCGGTACACAGTTACAGTAGTTTATCACGGAGAATTATTAGATACGTAATTTTAGGTTGTGATTTATTGCAAGGGAAAAACACCGAGCATTATTATTTACGTCCCCACTCAACAGTCGAGACAGATTTATTTCTCCCATGACGTCATAAAAAACCCACATGCTCAAGGATAGATTTATAGTTACATCTCTATAAGTTTTCCCTCAGCAGCTTCGTGAATTTATTAGTTTATTTGCTGAAGTAGTATTCCAATAAAACTTTTAGTAAGTTTAAAGGATTTCTGCACCTCTCTCAATACTTTAATTAGGTGGGCGTTTTGAAAGGTCGATCCGTCTGACGGTGAATAAATTGTGTTAACAAACGTGTAATAATTATTGTGTTTATTTTATCATCAGAAGATAATATATGAAAATGAGAAGAAATTTTTTTTCAGCATTTATTCTACCAAAACTATTACTGAACTATTAATTGATAAGCGCTAAAAAAACAACACTGTTTTTAGTGTAATCTGTATTTTAAGCTTAATTTTTAAGAATAAACTAACAACAAATTCAAACGAGGTTTCGCGGGTTTGTACCCAAACACCGAATATTTTACAAACATGTATTGGTAGATTAATTAAGCCTTTAACAGAATGTATTGCGAAGAGAAACAATACTGTTACTTACTTACAATGTGGGACTAATTATTATAGCTCGCATCGAAATGGCTCTAACAATGGATCGGAATAATAAACTAGAATCTTGGAAATTGTGTGCAGATTCAATGTAGCTCAGTCTTATTCGTATATTTTATTTGTTAATTTTAATGTTACGGAGCACAGTTATTCTTGTTATCTAAATACATTCGGGAGTAAAACCAGCTTGAAACGTCAATTTAAATCGTAAATGATTTATTTATTTTTGTTTGACGTGCTATATTTATTAGTATTTGAGATAATTTATCGTTGTAAATGTGAAAGTTTGTCTGTTACGCTTTCACGATTAAACTATCCCCAATTAGATTGTTGATTTTTCATCTAACACTGACGGAATTTAACTTTTTATCCGTTTCTATCCGCAGGGGCAAAGCCTGTTAGACACAATTCTTCGCAGCCTCCCAACTTTCACTGGAACTATGAAACTGCCGCTCTCGGGCAGCGTTAATCGATTGCTCATTAACTCGATTGCCGCGCTGTCACATTGCTAAAGTTGGATCGAGCGCATTACGCGTTAGGTACTGGCGTTACGGTCGACAATGACGTTTATTTATTTATTCATGCTTTATTGCTCTAGATAAATTATTACAAGCAAAGGATATAAACGTTGGTCTATTAGTGTTAGTTTTCGTGAATTTTTGTTTCTTATTATTCCAGAAAATTTAATTTTCCAAATTAATGCCTGTTTTTAATGATTCAAAAGTTAACTGAATTGAGTTTGTGTTTGTTATTTTGATTCTAAGGAAAAATATAATAATACATAATATTATACAATAGCAGAACAAGACGA
The DNA here is from genome assembly GCF_905220415.1 of Colias croceus. Taxonomy (NCBI): domain Eukaryota; kingdom Metazoa; phylum Arthropoda; class Insecta; order Lepidoptera; family Pieridae; genus Colias; species Colias croceus. The sequence goes on from NC_059560.1 coordinate 7,927,365, forward strand.
AAACAATCTCTCAAGGATTCTCGAAATACGAAATTCCCATTATACGATATTTAGCACCCATTATATTTGAATAAAACTTTTTCGTCTCAAAAATTTAGATTAATTTATATTAAAATGTTATTTATAGAATTTCTTGTTGTAGAAGTTAATTTGAATACTCTCTGAGTATCTGTTAGCAACCTGTAGGAACTTGTGTAGGAACGGGCGACTCCCTTATAATATATTTACATAAATCTAAATTTAGAGGCAATATTATAATTTCCCCCAACTTCCAACCGCTACTGTTGTGTACTCAATTAAGTTAAACAAAAATGTATTTCGTCGGACTAGCGCTTGTTTAACTTATTAATACTTGTGGAATTTTCGAAGATAATTCTGTTTTGAAGATAATTAATTTTATAATTAATCTCATAATAACGTTTATTAATTAATTTTAGTTTTCTTTGTATTTTCATTTGCTTTATTAAGGAAACATTATGCGCTCAAAATATATTATAAATAACATTTTTATACGAGTAAAATCTTGGGAAAAAAAAAATAGAGTCATACTATATACATACAACTTTCTACCTTAAACAGCACAAGTACATAAAACATAGCGCTATGTATATACATTTTGTTCGTTGAAAAGTCCGTAAACTGTTAGCCATTTGAGTATCCCGGGATAAATAGCTTCGGACAAACTACACCGGGGCAAGTGCGCAGAGCGGCCGCTAGTGGAGGCGACAAACCTTGTCTATTGCAAATTATGTGTCTACACTCTACACTTCTACAGTTTATACTGTGGGAGACCGATGATATTCATTAATTTTAACTAGAAATTGTCAATATTCGTAGACATTATTATTTTTTTATTCATAATAGCAGGCATAATATGACGAGATAGAGCCTATTGACTCTTGTCTAATATAGGGTCAAATTGTAGTTTTTCATACAACAGAATACTGGGCAATTAAACTTTCTTACTTTATTTATTCGTTATAAATCCATTAATTTCTCACCTTAATTCAAACAGCAACTGCTCTCCTTAACCGTGTTCTTTGTTGTGTGAAATAATGTTCACAAATGTTTATTACTAAGGTAATAAGCATATTATGTTTTATGTAACGCACTAACTATATGTATAATTGAATGAATTATGTATAGTTTTGAAATAATAACTGCCAAGTAAAAATAATAACTATCATAATATTATATAAGGCAACATATCATTTAACTAAAAAATGAAAGTATAGCGCAGGAAAGAGTTGCAGTTAGCAAGTAGTTAGAAGATAAACGACGTCGGCACCTGTACTATACCACTCGGAGGAACTTTGGTAAGCTCTCAAAGGGAGCGGTTTCTAACCACCGCTTTAATAACATTTTGTTCCGAATTTATATACCTAAGCTGTAAACCTTTTTTGACCGCTATTGTTTAAAAGTATTACGTGGTGCGGTGGTCAAGATTATATTATATTAAATCTATTTTTATATTGCCTAATAAAGCTTAATAATATACTTAAGAAACAGTTGAATATTTTTGTGTGGAATTATAGCAATTTAGATTTTCTAAAGTACAGCAATAAGGCACTTTCTATTCTCCAACTGCAATATGGTTTATCTCATAATTTATTATCCTCAGTTCACTTAACTTATCATTTATCATACGAATATGTAACAGTTGTGAACATTATTGCAGACGCGACTGTCAACTTAAACATTTCCGTTTTTTGAACGAAAAATTACAGACTACAGTAAAATTCGTTCAAGAGTTGAATGTAACAGCTTGCGAATATGTTATTAAAACGTCGAAAAACTAAAAGCTTGTCGGAATTCGCTATCAAATGGCACAAAGTGAATCTTTTTCGGTCGTTAGCCGCAAATTGCCGAAGTTAGCCGCTCGAAACGAACACAACAAATGGGTACGGCCCAGAGTGTACGATTACGTAATCCTGATTACATTATTTTTTAAACAATGTTATATAAAATTTTCTCTTTAATCGCTTATTTGAATGAGTGGTAAAAGGAATCTTAATTATTATCTATTGGAATGTGTAAACGAAAAGCAATTTCGCTTAAAATAGTTCTCGCTCGAAGTGCTAAATGTAAAAAAGTCCAAATGAAAAATGAAATGTAAGATAATTTTATTACAGACATTAATAAAACGGAGTCCCTCAGGTTAACGGTAGGTAAATAATAAATTGTGTAAAGATTGAATCGAGCGGTAAATCCGCCGCGATAAAAAATGAGGGTACAATGGAGATTGACTTTTAAAAATTCCTCTTTGCAAAGCAGTTTGCTTCAATCGACTTGCGACATTCAGTGAATTAGACGAATGACTTGGGTTTATATAAAGTGCGAAAGTTGGTTATAAATTATAATGTATTTTATAGAATACTAAGCGTAGCTCTATCCTGATTTAAATAAATCTATTTAAATACGTGTAATCGATGTTGTTATTTGATTCAAAAAATAATTTTATGTTTTCGGTATGAAATGATTAAAATATAAATAAAACTTTTCGATAGCTTTAAAACTCGGTGAGACTCGAGTGACGTTGCTATTAACCGATATTTGTTTAACCCCACACAATACAAAGAGTGCGGGAGTTGAACAATTTTACTTTATTCCTCTTTTATTATGTAAAAACTTCGTTAAATGCTTAATTGCTTTTTATATAAGAGATTATGTTTATTATTTTTATACATTATCATTCGAATAATATATTATGTATGGATTAAAGGAAAAGACTAAACAGAAAAATACATTTTATCTCCTTAAATTAATCTTTTAGAAAAATAATATAGAATGTATCAATTAAAACACACATTCGTAGCTTCATAACTTTATTAATAGTATAAAAGTAATAATTACGCCACCATTATTGAATACCAATACAGGTTTAAATATTTCATATTTAGCAACAACTTGACTTCCTTTAAAGTTCACCCATCGTTAATAACACGATAAAATACAGCGTGTTAACATTAACCGCCTTCCGCTACGTTACAGGAACATCGCTTATCTGTAACTGGCCACACTCGCCGCCCACACAAATATGTAAGCAAATACAGCCTTTATGCTGGGCTGTAATGAATGAATACTTGAAACAATTCAGATATTAATTAAGAGTAGTGTTCATTATTATGTACGTTTTATATAATTTGATTCTTTGTATCGTATGTTCAGGAGAAATACTTTAATGCTGACTTTTCCATGTTTCACTTTTAAATAAAATTGAATCAATGTTACATCAACGAAACAAAAATTAAAATAACTCTTAAAGAAAAACCTTTCATGTAGTTATTGAGCTGTTAAGTTATTCAACAGATTTTTATCCGCCAAATAACCACCAATAATATCGAAGACATCGTATTTTTAAGTAAGCTAAAGCTGCGGATTACCTCCTCCTGCCCACTCCCCAGTTTCGGAACAAATAATCCGGGACTATGAGTCACGGGTAGCTTTATGTCTTAAGTAAGCTTGTCTGTTCGTTAATATGGCCTTTTGGCATTCCAGAAGTGTACTAATTAAATATTTATTAAGTAGAGATTCTCTTGTTAACAAAATAAAAATACGAAAATCTTGTATTAGATGTCACATAAAATTGCTATTTGAATAAATCTTTCTAATACTGCTGGTAAAATTCTTTAATGTTTAATGCAAGTTTAAAAAATTACTCAAAAAAGGTTATATTTTCACCTAATTTCCATAATACCTAATACATTCTCACCACACAACATAACCTGGAGGTGTTGAAATGGTTTCCCAGTATCTCAACTAAGCCGAGTTATTGAAAACGGATAAGCCGTTCCTGATTATAGGTAGAGAGATAGATAGATACACGTATACAGCATCCAGGCGGCGCGTGTAAGGTGCATTAATTGAAACCGAAGCTTCGGATTCATTAAGATTAGAGACAGCCCTTCCTCCACGGCAACAGTATGGTCTCTTTAATTATAAAATTGAAGGTATTAGCGGAATTAAGCTCCTTCACTAGACTAGATATTGGTTCTTCTTAGTTCGTCATGTTCAATTATTTTGTACCATTTATATTTTATTAAGCTGATCTAACGAAAGATGTGCGGATTTGGATTAAATTGTTTACATAAATAAATAAAGATAAAGGGTTTTTAAACCTCAGAAGTAATCAAAACAACATCCTGATTTTATCAGTTCTTGTTGCAAGAAAAATATTATCGTTTTAAGTAAAGATTTTCCGTGAACAGTTTCGATAAAATTATTTTTCTTAAATCGAAACGTTCAATAAAATGATCGGAAATCTCTCTTTTATTATTTTCGACCCGCGACCTTCTTATTGAATGGTACACAAAAGACTCGAAAAATTGATGTCAGTAATTTGTAAAAAGGAACTTATGATGATAAAAGTTATCCTTGGGTTAGCTTTTGGATAAGAAAAAAAATAAATTGATTTCCTATTTTCCTGACCTGGAAATAATGAGCTATAGTTAGATAGTTATTGTCATGTAACTATTTTGCACTAGAAAAATAATCCGAAAACCTTTTTGATATTTTTTTTTTCGAGAAAATTTGTATGTTATGTTTTTTAATTTTATAAGTAAGCATTATTTTTAAAAAAATGTTTTATAATTGCCCCAGAAATGTATTTATGAAAAATTAATTTTTCATTCCCACCACAACTGACAGAAAACCAGAACATATTATCATACAAGTATTGTTAAACATCAAGTATACCATAGAATTGTTCAATGTTCATCTCTCGCAGTATCTCACATCTGAAGCCGTGACCTTGCGGCGTCAGACGCGGCGGCGCCGGGCGCGGCCACGCTGCCAAATTGCACGCTGCAATCAATCGACTACTTGTATATTTGGCAGATATAGTTCATTTGTAATGCATTTTATTTGTGTTAACTTACAGTTAACTGCTTTGAAATGTATACATAAAATTTAAGTGTCGAAAAGGGAAAGTTTAGAAATGCCTCTGAAAGACTTAATAATAAAATGACCAGTAGATATTAATTGATCTAAGTATCATGTCTAAGTATTTCTGATGTCCTTAAACGTCGGCAAATTGCATTGCATTTAATTATTTTAACATTCTTTTCTTCTCATTTAAAGCCGTATCTAAAAGCTCTAAAATGTATCTCTCTAAAAATGTACCATCAGAATTCGCATTTATAGTCTATTCCAGCTACACATTCAAGTCACAGTAAACAAAGCCGTAACTATAGCGTGGTATATTATCTGTGCCGTAACTAACAGTTCCCCGAACACAACTTTGGGCACTTCCCGCATAAATCCATAACATTTCACGATTGACACATTCACATTCACACTCTACATGCGGGATTATATGAGATTTCATAATTATGCATATAATTGTGGATATCAATAAGAACAATGTGTATTTAACGTTATCTATAAGTAATACGTTAAACCTAAAAGGAAATAATAAATACGTGGTAACTTTAGTAATTATCGTCTTTAGACTTTTCGGTATAGTTTTCTAGTGCAAATATTTGAATATATAATATTAACTGCTGACCTACAGTCAAGGCTGATATCAATTCAAATATCTAATTGGAATTCAAATTTATTTATCTCAATCAGCCTTGCGCTATTTACTTACCACCATCTGAAGGTCATGATCGAAGTTTTTTATGCGTAGTTTTTATACACTTTCTAGTAGTTGGTCGACTAAATGCATAAATAATTAATAAGGCAAAAAAAACTTTTAAACAATTGGTCGTCTCTTAGCCTTTCAGAATTAGGACAATGAGGAAGGTTTTATACCATGAATAACGTTTTAAAACCCTGAGAAAGGATTACTACGTGAAGGATGAAGGGCCCTCGACCCGCACTACCCCTTGCTGGAAAAATTACCAATTGAAATACTAGTGCTATTCTCTGGAGTTCTGCTGCTAGCTCCGAGCTGCAAGATTGAACTCCATTGTTATGCGAATAAGTTATAGTTTTCGAGTAGCTTTTGAGATAAACTTTTCCGTGTGTGTAGATGTTTATGGATTTGAATTGCAAATATAGGTTACGTAGTAGGTAACTTTTTAGTAATATTAATATGTGATGATGTAGATATGTGGTGCTATACTTACTAATGAGTTTGAAAAATGAAGCGTGCGGCTAGTGGTCAAACAAACAAATCATTATTTCCGTCTTTCTGCATCATTCTGAATGTCTTTTTAATCATTTAATAACTAGATAATATTATACAAGTCGTTCAATTTATATAACACATCCAATAACACATCGAACGGAACGTGTATCTGACACGCACATAACAATTTATCAATAACTGTACGTTATTTCTTATTTCTAAACACGTCTGTTAAGCTAGAAAGGTCAAGTCAGCAGAATCACTCGTATTATATTTCAAAATTTAGTGCTCATTTAGTGCTAATTTAGTGCTGATAACAGATATTTGGTGCTGTGATAGGAGGACTAAAAATGAGAAATTTGCTAACTTTTCATTAAGCTAGCAGTGTACCATTTGTGACCGCGCTATGATACAGTTTGAGCGAGGGGCACATCTGCTAATAATTTAGTGCTCAATAAGTGCTGCCTGTACAAGCAAACTGTATGTACGTAAGATCCTTAGCATCACAAGAACGATTAATTGAACTGCTGCATGCACTGAAAAGCGTAGACTTTGATATTATAGGACTGAGTGAAGTAAGGAGAATGGGCTGCAAAATCGAAGAATTACAAGAATACATACTCTGCTATACAGGAGAAACAAAGGGACTATATGGCGTAGGATTTTTAATCAAAAAGCATTATAAAAATTGCATAGTAAATTACAGTGGAATATCTGAAAGAGTAGCGGTATTACAACTTAATCTAAACAAACAACTTCTTACACTTGTTCAAGCATACGCACCTACCGAAAAAGCGAGCGAGGAAGAACTTGATAGATTCTACAACGATCTTAGGACGGCCCAGGAAATTGAAGGCAAAACCGTATTCGTTATGGGAGATTTCAACGCCCAAATAGGACAACCATCTAGTCATGAAAATTTTGTAATGGGTAAATTTGGATATGGGAGACGGAATGCTAGAGGTGAAAGATTAATTCAATATGCTTGCGAACAAAAACTGTTTATAATGAACACATATTTTAAAAAGAGGCACAATAGGAGATGGACTTGGGTGTCGCCAGACCATAGAACGAGAAACGAAATTGATTTTATAATGTGTAATGAACCTAAAATTATAAATAATGTAGAAGTTCTGAATAAACTGTCCTATCCGTCAGACCATAGATTAGTACGAGCATCTCTTTCATTAAAAATACCGAAATTGAGCAGAAATACTTTCAGATCGAAACATAAGTTACCTTCAACTGACCAAGAAAAAATGTTCTACATAAAGCTACTGAAACAAAATTTAGAAAATAATATAAATCTCAATCATGATACAAAAAACATACAATATTTCTACGACAAATTAGAAAACATAATCTCAACAAGCGTTATTAAAAAATCTACAACTAATAACAGAGACAATAAAACTCACATACTAAGCGAATCAACAATAAAACTACTAAACAGGCGAACAAAATTATTAAAAACTAAAAATAAAACAAAAGAAATTAAAGAGGAACTTAAAAAATTGTTTAAATTATCAAATAAAGAAATAGCAAGAGATTACAAAAACCATAGAAGCAAAATTATAGAGAAAAACTTAGACAAATACAGAAGCATCAAACGAGCTAACAAAGAACTTACTAAAGACTGGATACTTAAACTAAACAAAAAGCAAGACACAACTAAAACACGTCAGGATATTATTAACTACGCAACTTCATTTTATAAAGAATTATATAAGAAACCAGAAATAATGATACAAACTACACAGAAAAAGTCCTTGAGTACGCAACATAAGGAAGATATTGTAAACGAATTTGTTAGTGAGGACGAAGTATTAAAACATATCAAAAAACTAAAATATGACAAAAGTCCAGGCCCAGATAATATTACCAATGAAGCTTTAAAGATAGGTGCACCAGTACTCACTCCATATCTCGCACAACTTTATAACTTAGTACTTCAAACCGAAAATGTACCTAAACAATGGTACTGCTCAGAGATAGTTTTGCTCTACAAAAAAGGTGATCCATTAGATATTGCTAATTATAGACCTATTAGCCTTCTATCTAGTATTTATAAACTTTTCACATCCATACTTTTGAGTCGGTTAACACCACTAATAGATTCCCAACAACCAATTGAACAAGCAGGCTTTCGTTCAGCCTTTTCAACTATAGATCATATCCACACGTTAGACCAAGTATTAGAGAAATATAAAGAGTTCAATCACCCGCTTTATGTAGCTTTTGTTGACTACTCAAAAGCATTCGACTCCATTACTCACTGTTCAATTTGGAAAGCGCTCGAATCATGCAAAATAAGTACCACATATATAAATATTCTAAAGAACATCTACTCTCATAGTGTAAGCAGAATACGGTTAGAAAACAAAGGAGAAGAGATACAAATCGGACGAGGAGTTAGACAAGGCGTCCCCTTATCGCCAAAGCTGTTCATCGCAGTATTGGAGGATGTCTTCCAGAGTATTGACTGGAAAAACAAAGGGCTGTGGATTTCAGGCCGATATCTTAGTCATCTAAGATTCGCAGATGACATAGTTCTATTTGCCAACTCAGCCAACGAACTAGAACAAATGTTACAACTGTTATCGAACTCCAGCCAGGAAGTAGGCCTACATATGAACCTTCAAAAAACTAAAATAATGACCAATTCTCGAACTAAACTAATACAAATATCCGGTAATAAAATCGAATATGTTAACAGCTACATATATCTAGGAAAGCTAGTATCATTTAACGAAAACTGTAATGAAGAAGAAGTTGATAGAAGAATTAATGGGACATGGAAAAAATTTTGGGCTCAAAAAGAAATTTTAAAAGGAGACTACCACATAGGATTGAAGAGAATAGTGATGGATACTTGTATTTTACCTAGTTTGACATACGGGAGCCAGACATGGACATATACAAAGAAAATTAAAAACAAAATTACCACATGCCAACGTTCAATGGAACGAAGTATATTAAAAATAAAAAAAATACAGAAGATTAGAAGCAAAGACATAAGAAATAAAACTAAACTAACAGATGCTCTCCGCCAAGCTCTACATCTCAAATGGCAATGGGCGGGTCACATATCGAGATATACAGATAACAGATGGACATTACTGACAACTAAATGGGCAGGACCAACAGGAAAAAGGAAAAAAGGTAAACCAAGAAAGCGATGGGCTGATGATTTAATAGAAACGGTGGGCAAAAACTGGATGAAAATTTCTCAGGATAGGATTACATGGAAGAGGAGAGAGGAGGCTTTTACCCAATAAGGGGTCCGTGGAAATAAGAAAAAATTAAACTAACATTAGATACTAAAATAGATTAAGTTAAACTAACAACTAACAAAACATTTGAAATGTAAATTTTGATTTATTACACGGAATAAATGAGCTTTATTATTATTAATATATCTGTATGTAGTTATGTCAGTGATAAACTCAAAAGTACCTAAATCATGGATTTACATCAAATTTAGCATGAACATTACTAACAGGTCGTATCAACATAATATAGGCTATATAATATCATCACGCTAAGACCAATAGGAGCGGAGATGCGAATGCAGGTAAAACCACGGTGTACAGCTGGTATTTTAATATTACTAATAACCGATTAACTCGAATCTTTACAGTTGGCTACTTAAATAAAACTAATGAATACATGTGTGAATCTGTACAACATTAACAGTGTTTTCTTGTTCATTGGATTGTGTACCCATTAACAGAATGTCACCTCTCGCACACTGAGCGAACTTGTTACGAGGGGGGAGGGCGGAGAACCTCTTTCTTCTTCAGGAATCAAACTTTCAATTTCCTGAAACAAAGCAACTAATTACTGTACGTTCTATACAAGTGTTGATTTTAAGGCACGTAGTTTTGTGAGATGTTCTGCAATCAGAATACACTTTATACGTAAGATAGCTGAACTTACGAATGAAGATAATTTTGTACCAACAATAATTGATAAGAACTACCTGTATAATTCATTCACTGTCGTACATTAACTGTAAATCATGGAATAACTTACTGGCCAAATAAATTCATTTCATTATTATTAAAGGTTATATTGCTAAATTGTTGATGGAATACATAATGAAATCTAAAAGTACCACTTAAGTAAAAGTAATCACCACAAATATGTCAAACCACCGAACAACATCCGAACCTCAATAACTAAAAATAGCGCGTGCAATAAAGCCGTTGGTTCCATTCCAAGAGCAGCCAGCATCCCTGGCCAAGGTCCGCAGCCGCCGGGGCGCCAGACGCCAACCTTGGCTGCCATGGCGGAGCGGCGAGGGACGCGGGTTGGGGGGAGAGCGGGAGGGGGGCGCCCTTGGTTCCGCACGCTGCGGTCGTTCACCTGCTATCGATTCACCATGACATAGACTAATGGCGTAGAGGCGTTGCTGAAAAACTGTAACTGAATAAAAATTAAATGAATGTATTGGTTAAAAAGAATTATGATTATTATTTAAGCCTTACACCCGGCAATACGCTCGCAGTGTTCTTAATGCTGTGAATTGTCATGGGCAATGACTATCACCTACCGTCAAGTGAAACGCCTGCTTCATTTCTGGGATTGCAATAAAACAGATTGTATTGCATGCTATATAATTATTATACTAGCTTTTTTATCATATTTTTCATGTTTTGGTTGTAGCTTCATCTCTTCTAGTGCCTATTTTGAAATATTTTATAATCGACTTTTATTACCAAATTATTTTATTTGCAACTATTTATGAAGCGTAGTCGAATATAGCGTTAATTCAACACGGCTCTCTAACCCACATAAAATCGTGTAAATAGTGAAATTTGAATTACACAGCAAACAAAAGTAATTAATAACTTTAATGACAGGAACAATTTCTTTTAAGCATTGCTATTGCTTTGTTGTTATATTTGTTTTCATGCCTGCGCCAACATAATTACATATTTTTCCTACAATGGTATTTATGTAAAGCAATTTGTCGAATACAATATACATAATATAAATTAATAACAAATATAAAGAATGTAGAGCTCTGCGAACTCCTTAATCTATGTGCATTGACCCACTTGAAGCTGCATGGAACTAAATAACGGATTAGCTTCTCTATCGATATGTTTAACTGCATTTACATAATAGGTATTTCATTTCAATCTTCGTCTTATTTAAAAAAAATCTTGCATTAAAAAAATCTTCCCTAAAAGTCCGTATATTTATAATGTGCTAGCTATTCGTATACAAAACTGTATTCAGCAATTAATTACAAATAGCCAAATTATGCTTTATATGATTTAATGTGCAAACGTGAATATCTAATGTTAATCAAATACAAATAACACAATATATAGTAATTATTGCGTAAAATATGTTTGGTGAGAGCTATAAATAATATTTAGCAATCATTAATTGTATAACTTACCATTTGATTTATATTAATTTAACAGTTTATAGGTTTCGTTCATGTTTTAATTTATTTTATGATTTGATACCAAGAAATAAAAATTTCAGAAAGTAAATGCCATTTTGCATCTATTAACAAAAAATGCGTTTTACTGCTTATGATTAAAAATAATAATCAATTCTATACAACAATTATTATTAACAAGTAATAATGGCGGAAGCTACTACAAAGTAGTTTTGAAATTTTTTATATTATATTCTATACTTTTACCGCAGTGTCAGCGAAGTACACAATATACTTTATTCATATACATAACTAATTTACTACGGTAATGTCTTTAATATAACTTTCTGTCAAAGAAGTTGAGAAATACCTCATAGTTTGTTAGTTTTCAGCGATATTAGGTTAACTGGTATTTTGTGAACATTAATGATATTTCATCCGCATATTATGTTGAAAAGCAAAAACTCAGAACATTAAATGAGCGCAATACTTGTGGCAGTACTCTGGCAATACGCAAGTTTTTTTCTATATAGGTAGATATTAAACTTGAAAGTCTAAAATAGTGGATAAAATTGTATGGTAAGACAACAATAAAGTTGAGTGCATACATGTGAAATCGCCGGCGAAGACAATAATGAATACCCAAATACATCACTCTTAACAGACACATAATCTCTATAATGAACACTCTGCAGAGTGTAGATGTTCACAGAAACAGAATTGCATCTTGAGACGTTCAATTAGATGCAAATCTCCTGCAAGTTTCAACTAAATATTCCTCTCTCAGCGCTCACCTTACGCTTATCGTCTCGTTATTAGCTACTATTTCTGTTGATGCAGTGATAGATACAGTTTTGGAGTGGTCTTAACTTCGAGACCCGGTCGAATTGAAAAATCTCAATAGCCGTCTGTTACTAATACTATAAACCTATAGTATGGATATTTATGGACACATATATGTATCTTTGTTACTTTCCATCGATACTGGAACAAACTTTATATAAAAATCAGGGAGAGTTAAAGTCTGCATTTACCATTATGTTATGAAAACTAATCACGGCATCTAATTTCGATAACGCACGCATTATTTTTTTTATTTTTTTTTTTTTTTTATGGAAAGAGCAGGCAAACGAGCAGACGAGTCATCTGATGGTAAATGATCATCGTCGCCCACTTGCACCCACAATACCAGGGGTATGGCGAGTGTGTTGCCGGCCTTTAAGATAGGTGTACGCTCTTTTCTTGAAGGTCCCCAAATCGTAACTCATTGGAAACACTGCCCGCGGGAGCTGATTCCAAATTTCGGTAGCATTATTTTTTGCTTACATGAGAAATACATATTTTTACTTTCAAATACTTAATATTGAAAAAAAGACTTATCAACGGCAATAAAGCAGGATTTATTGAATCCATCGTTTGTAACACTTACTTACAGGCGTCAGGCACTCGCGAGTGTATAAATTATGCAGCATGTGATAAATGCGGCAGTATTTCAGTCTGGAGACATTCAGCGTTCACCGACATGTAGTATCCATACTAATAAATCAATTTGGAATAAAAACAGTCGGAGAACCGGGTCGCATATGGGCTACTTTCTTTATTTAGTTTTTGTCCGAGTCCGGGTAATAAAGTACCTATTAGAATTCACACCTAGAAAAATATCAATTAGTCTACTACGAACTCTGCTGTCAATAATCAAAAGCTGACCAAGAGACCACGAGCCGGTCTAGCAAGATCGAAGCTCTTAAAATGACGTATAATGAGGCACCTCCATACAAACCTAGAAGTCCTTTTGTGAGAAACATTATTAAAACAATAGAGTCGGACACAATGAGGAAGTGAGTCGCGGAATTGTTCACAACCCAATGGTGAATACGGGATCATTAGACGACTTACAACTTTAAATAATGGCGCCCGTGTTTTCAAACTAAATGGTCACTCTTTGTCTGTGTATTACATTTCGTATTTTATTCAATGTTCTCGTTTGTGTTGACGTCATTTATTAATACTAGTCCTATTTCTAAATAAATGATGAAATCACTAAACACGCTCACGAACAGTATATTATTTCGAATGAAAATAATAGTAAACTATAACTTTAATATAACTTCATACTATATTTACAAAAAATGAATAAATATCACAAGATATTGTGACTTACGTAAATTCACTACTGCACTTGTAGGCTGTTGCAAAAAACCGAATTATCAACTTAAGCGAAAAGTTATAAGTTCATTCATCAATAAAATGAAGTATTGATTGAATGTAAGTGGGGCAAAGCGGGACGTCTGCTAACGTGTTAATAATATCGCCTGTCCTCGATTCGCGACACCACTCAACTGTTCCACTGCAGAATTTTGTTGCAACTTGCAACATTTTTGTTGCAAGTTGAAAACTTTGACCGATACAGACCAGAAACAGCAACGAATAAAAAGATTTAGATAGGTACGTCCCAAAGACTTGATATAAATTGAACCAGAAGATTAGATTCGAACTTAGACTCTACAAAAACTTGTACCTCTAGATGAACTAAAAATTGAAAGTTCTGGCTTTTTGTTTGGTACGACTTACGTCTTTATGTCTGTAGTAATCTTTGGTACGACGCAGATCATATTGTCAGTATTTTATTGAATGAAAGCTTCAGAATTCAGAAGAAAAATATCTTATTTTTTAATGAAAAATTAGAATATCTGTCTTGTTTCTTCGTCAATGGAGACTCAATTATTTGGATATCAAATGCTTAAAAGATGTTCACAATTATCAAAATCGGTTCATTAGTTTCAATGATCGCAAAGATCGCAAAGACAAACGCTTATCGCATAACTATTTAAATATTTTTGAAACATTAATGTAATATTAAATGAACACTTTTAAATGGATTCGGTTGATTAATTTCAGCCGATGAATAGATTAGCGATAGGAACTGATACTCGGATCGGATAGTTTGTGATATCGGATTATCGACAAAATGTAAATGATTTCACAAATACCAATGTACGTTACACTTCGCAACGACGCTTTTCAATATCACAACGATATCAATCACGTTGTTTGTATTGAAATACGAATTTAATTAATTCATTGTTTGCGTTGTTACGCACTTTGCAAACTGAAACATTTATTAGATCTTTTGTATTACAGTTTTGAAAAGTTTCTATCTCCAAGCCGGCTCTATCAATTTGGACATAAAAGACAGTCAAAAACATCTGTTAAACTCTGTATTAATAATACATGTTGCGATTATTTATTAAATATTACTTACTTTAGAACATAATATATCCTCAAACCCTAATTAATAATGTTCTAGTAACCTGAACTTTGCAACAGATAGAATGTCTGAATATCCATAATCTAATTTGTGTCAGTTTCTTCCGTATATCTGAAAGAACATTAAATCCTTATACCATAAAGAATGTCGTAATGTGGTCCAGCAGCAGGCAGCGGCGCGCAGCGGGTCGGTAGCTGTCGCGCTCGTTTCGCGTGATTCCGTCAGCTCGAAACAAACGATGTCCCGCGTCCCGCGTCACGAGTCCCGCGTCACGCCGCTCATATTTTATTTGATTCGCGCCGTTTCAATATTTGATGTTTACTGAACATTAATCTTGCTCAGTTGCTATCTCTTGTGCCAGGAATTTGCTAGCAGGGTTCTGTTGTACTAATGGAAAAGAAAACCCTTGAATTTTAAGTTGTTTAAATATTTTGTACAATAATAAATTAAACCCGTCATTATATTATATGAATATAGAAATAAAATATTGATAATGTGGATGTGAGTAGAAATGAAACACATTTTTACAACTTAAGAAAACACTAGAGCGCTGTTATGTTTCATACTCAACAGACATTTTGTTGAATCTTTAGGTAAGCTGTAGGCAGCACCTCAATTTGCGGACGAGAGAAACACTTTATACGTAGACGCCTGTTTGAACAATTTTCAAATACAAGCATGAATGTGAAAGGAACAACATTCTTGCAATGCTCACTCATAATAACTACTAAATTTTATTTTAGGAGGATAATATAGCATGCTTGCTTGAGATAATGTCAACTGACAAAATGCTACAGTTCGCGGGCAAGAGGCTAGTTTAAATTAGTTTGTAAATGGAGCTTTACTGAATCTCCGTAACAAAATAACTAGATTTACAGGCAGAGACGCACTTGGCCAAATTATTGTTTGTGTTTTAGATTAGTATTCTGTATTGGATTAGAAATCGATTTTCATTGTAAATATTTATTACTCATTAATATTTGCTATAGGCATGGCGATGACGGGTGAGAATCTGCCTTCCGCCCTGGGGAGTGTAGGGATGCGTTATATTGTAGAAATATTGTAGTCGTAGTGAACCAAAGGAATAGTGTGTGATATTAGTTTAGCTCTTTACTGTGATATAGGATTAAGTTGAATGTTTTTGTGCCGTGTTTTTTCTGAATTTTTAAGTAATTATTGTATTTTATTAGTAACTTATACCAGTATTTTTTATTATGTTTTAAAGTTTATATTGTATTTTTATTGTATTTTAATGTTAATCGTGTAAAAAAAAAATTAAGCAAAAAATGTCTCTGGACTATAATCCAGAGGTGGCGCGAACACCCTGTGATGACGGGTGCCATAAAAAAAAAGAAAAAAAAATTTGCTATAGGTATGTATTTTATGTTGTTTCAATACATTATTGTAATTTTTTATTTACCGAAAACTTCGCTTAACTTTGCTTGCATATGTGAGGTATCACCTAGAAAAACCTTTTTACAATTTTAGAAAGTATTTAGGTACTTGGATGGGTGAAGTTTATGTAAAAAGAAAACCCTATTTCGTTTAATAAATACAGTAATTATTTAATTAGGTACATAAAATTATATTTGAAATATCACTCTCACAGACCATAACATTAATTATACAATAGTCTCATAAAAATATTTGAAATAAATCGTAAACTAATTATCTAATTTATTTTGCTATGTTTCTTTGATAACACTGATAGAAACAAGTTGAATAACAAAATAAACGAGACATTCGTACTGTATGAAACATTTAAATTAAACAGCCAACCGTTTAATATCATGCGATAAGTCACGCTCATTAAGCTAAACCTACTCATTCCTCACAGTTCACATTTTCAACTATTTTGAACCTTAAGTATCGGATATACGGTTCAAATTGAGTCAAACATCTTCATAATATGGCATATGAAAGATCTGTAGAGTCTGAAACAAAGTAATGAGACATCATTACAAGTTTCTTGAAGGCTTTGCCGTCGCTGCGACATGCGCGAGCTGGGGCCACAAAGCTACAGCAATAAATATGACATAATATAAAATATGTATTATTCTTTCAAAGCTGAAGACACTGGAAAATACATTTCAAACGTTTAGCAATTTTTATCGTAACTCAAAACACACAATGATTTCTCAATACACGACAAAGACACATTTTCTTTTTGGCAACCATTTTTTTATCATATTATGTTTATTTTGCGCCACGCTTCTTACTTTGTTTCAATTACTTCATACATACATATACACCAGATTTTTTTTTGGTACACGAACACTGCTGCTACTGTTTAAATACTAAATGCTACTTTTATCAACAGTCTCTCAATATTAGATCAATGCTGTGAGCATACAAATACAGCTCCTTACATTTTCAGGTATAAATGACAAGCCCCCACAACGGCTCAATCCGTTCCTGTATCTGCGCTATCTCGCGGATAACGAGCATCGCAGTTCGACTGACATTGTGCATCCACTGCCTACTTTCGAATATTTTTATAATGCTTTCATTAATAATGAAGACGGATATATTATTAGGTTATCAAAAATATTACTCATTTTGAGTTCTGGATAATATGTTATAGCAGTTATGACTAGGATTACGAGTATATTATTATGTCAGTTCGTTTGCTTTGGACACAAGGTTTTGAAAGAAACGCCTGATGCGATCTTACATCTTTAGGAGTAGGTAATCTATATATATAAAACTCAAAGGTGACTGATATAGTGATCTATCAACGCACAGCCCAAACCACTGGACATATCGGGCTGAAATTTGGCATGCAGGTAGAGGTCATAACGTAGGCGTCCCCTAAGAAAGGATTTCCCGAAATTCTTGCGGGAACGGGGAAAAACGGGGATGCACGTACCAAGTCGTGGGCGGAAGCTAGTGATAACATAATACATAAAAACTTTTCACTGGAAAGCTTAAATTTGTGAGCTTTTAATATTTCAAAAGTTTACACTGCTGCTATATTTTACATAAAACTACAGCTTAACTCCAAAAACGTTCCTTACATAATAAAATATCCATTTTATTAAGGCAAACTTCTCATATTAAAAATAAACTTAAAATTTCACGAGAAAATACGATCGCGAGTTGAAAACAAAGTTTGATACTAACATTGTTGGAAGGCACTTTGCTGCTTATTTTCCTACAAAATGTATAAAGTTTGTCGTGTGTTCGAACAGCTCGGATTTATTGATACTTCCACGAGTCTGCGGCCTCTTTACCACCTCTCAACTGCGGGCTGCATGCTGCTGGCTGCGGGCTGCGGGCTACTTGCTCCATTTCCACTCGCTGGTAATTTGTGATGAATCAGTTACGACGGCACAATATGGATATGCATTACCTACCATTATTTAGTCATTCAATTAAATAATATCGTCATTGTACGCACTGGTTATTCAATCAAATAGCAGATTCAACCAGATGACTGCGACATATACATTACATTTACTAGTACATGTCTTTATGATAATATGTATGATAAAATCAGAAACATCTGTTCACAGTAATTTTATAGAGTGTGCAATTCCAAATGATGAAATGATTTTAACCACTTATAAAGCTTTGCTGTTATCCTCAAAAATATTGTTAATATTTATTTAAACTGCATATTACCCACTAGAAAATAGTTTCTTGGAATAAAGTTTAAGATGAATTCCGGACGCGGCGGATCTGTCGATAGTTGAAGCAGTGGAGTGCGCCGGGGACTGACAGTTTTCAACTTTATGGAATTTAATTCGACTTTACCGATTTCCTGTTATACTCAAAATATATTATGTGCTGTATTGGTATAATAGTATTTTGATATACAGTTTGTTATTGGGTTTTTAGCCTCCCCGTGGCCACGCTCGCTGCAAAATGTGCAAAACGTCGGGATAAAAATAGGGATAAATCGCGTTTAAAATCCGTAAATGATTTTTTGCTCGAATCGTTCCTGAGAAATCGGCACCAGTTCATTAAAAGTATGATGCTTTGGATTAATTCAGATCAATTTGTTACTTATTTGTTGCTTTAGGTACTTAATTTTTATGTTATTTGAAACCGAAAGTAATTTGAAACCCGCGTTCCTAATAAAAGTGATGATAGAAAGATGACCTTGTACATTGTGAGTTGTGACGGATGCGAAAAGCTGAACTTATTCAAATTCTATTGAAGTAGAATGATACGAAAGGAAGGGAAGCCGGGATAATTGGAATCGTGACTCAATTACGGCGAGTTTCTATCAAAATTTTACGACGTTTGTTCAAAGCTCGATATAAAACACTATTTATATTCGGGACCCATTTGGACTTTGGTCTACGTGCAGCGTGATTAAAATCGTTTGAAGAAACTACCCGCAACATGTTCTACTCGTAATAAACGAAACTTTGATTCTATATTTTTGTATTCGTCTAATGCTATTTTTGATCGTGTGTGATGTTATCTGCCTCGATTACTCCTGTGTCCTTTCTATTTAAAATATACATATTACTTCTGAAAAGAGGCAAAAACAATAATATCAATAATTTATTCCACGAAATATAAAACACAAATACCATTGATAGCATTTTATATATTTGCGGAAAAGTATCGAATGCCGTCGTTAGCGATAGCTTCCCCTGTCGCCGCCCCCGCCGACCCTTTGATGTGGCTCCTGTAACGCGAGCTCTGACAGACATCAATACCACCGCCGAATCTTTGTTATCTAACAATAGCTCGCTAAAGGAATTTCATATTCATTTTGTGTCAAGGAAAGGCGAACAGACATATCAACTGGTAAATCGTTCAGTGTTCGTGTTCATGTGTCGAGTTGTAGCTACCTAAATATGTAGATACATCAAAGTATACTCGCAGTGTAAAAGTTACTGGCTACTCTCTTTTCTTATCAATTTTTGAGATTTTATATTATAATAGAGTATCTATTAGGTATTTCGTGCTGTCCAGATTGTGTTTTATTTTAGAGAAAACAAAGTTAGTGAACACAATGTACGCTACATCGCTACTCTATTTTTATAGAGCCATTAAAATATCCTTATACTAATATGCATATGAGATTATATTGAACACATTTAAAACATTATCTAGACACGCGGCAGCGTGTCAAGCCGAGTTCAAGCGAAGAGAACTGGCGAGCAGCAGCCGTGTGTATATTTACACGAACCATTTCGAGCCACTTTTCACCCCCTTATAACTCGAAAACTATTTAAGTTATATAAACCAAATTTGGTACATATCAAGAGGACCTCAAGATAAACAAGAACCTTAAATTTCATAAATACAGATTAAACAGTTGCGTAGATATTAATATCCAAAAATCGCAATTTTTAAGACTGACTGACTTATAGACATATACAAAACCTAACCCACTTCCAGATGACCTAGAAAGTTCAAATTTTGTAATCAACTAGGTAATAGTGAGTGTACAAAGGAAAAAATCAGAAAATACTGAATTTATTTGTATTTAATTTTTTTTTCAATGACATAAATTTTGTTTGTATGGAAAAATGGAAAAGTTTAAAAAAAAAGAAAATAGTATATTCACCTTACTAGTCTTAAAAAATAGATCAAAACTAATCAGTGGCCGAAAAAAATTTTGAAATCCATCAATAAATGACTGAGATATAGATTATTGAAGTTTACATATTTTAGGACGAAAGATTCGAAGCGCCTCTGACATCACACTCACTCGCGCTAGTATCGCTAGGGCGGATTACTTCGATTGCATGATTTCTTTATTCAAAACTGTTATTAAACGTAAAATAAAAGAAAATTGTAATAAAAATATTGCTCATACAGTTAAAAATAATATATAATTTTACATATTCACATTTATTTATTCTTTATTTATGAGTGTTTAGTTTAGTTTTAATTTCAGTGTAAATAAATAAATAAATAAATAAAATCTTTATTTTGCTTTAAACATGGTATTCAATGGTGATACAATTATATTAATAAAGCACAAACATGTTTAGCCAATACAAGCATGCAAAAATAATTATCTACCATAAATGGTGTAATGGAAGAAGGCTTCGTCGAAGGTCGAAATGATTTAATTTGCGTAATATTAATATGAGATAAACATCTTTAGGCGCGTTTAGAGTAAAATTTCAAGATCGCGTCATGGCAATACCGTAACGTCATGGAGTAAGGCGACGATTCTTCTACAACGATCTTTGCATCTTGGTAATAGTGTGTGAGAGCACGCTTAACATGCGCATTAACTTAAACTGACCATCCGTTCAAAACCTGACATTGGCAGAATACGTCCTCACTAGGATCGGGAATTGCCATTTGAAAAAAAGAAGAAGAAGAATAGTGTGTGTACAAATTCACGCTGGATGTTTAGAAAATCATGTAATCTTTTAAACAGAAAACGAGTTTAAAAAATTGCAGATAATGACGGGGCAATGTGCGCTGACATTCATAACATACAAGAAAATATAGAAAATAATACTAAACAAACCATACAGAGAAACCGCAAGAAAAAAAATCGTATATAAAAAGTATTATATTTATAAAATAAATCAAATTTGCAGAGTAATTTTCTGTACAAAAAGTAATGATATCCCACCAAAAACATAAATGTAAAAATTGGAGCCGAGTTCAATCGTTCACTTAATTTGCCAAAAAAAGAAATGAGATCTAAATGTGTGCCAAGTTCTGCAGACAGTCCAGAAATTTATTTACAAAGATGTATTAAGTTCTTAGGTTGACTGAAAACTCAATTGTTTTATTTTCCCTTAGAGAACAATGTTTATTCCAAAATATAACTTTTTTAATTTGAATAATTAAATTATTTTCACAAAGCAAGCAACTAATGACCTATTGAACCCCATAATTTGATGAGGCTAGTTTTACATACTGTTTATATTTTGTGAGGTTCTAAAAACTAGCCTCATCAAATTATGGGGTTCAATAGGTCATTAGTTGTTTGCTTTGTGAAAATAATTTAATTATTCAAATTAAAAAAGTTATATTTTGGAATAAACATTGTTCTCTAAGGGAAAATAAAACAATTGAGTTTTCAGTCAACCTAAGAACTTAATACATCTTTGTAAATAAATTTCTGGACTGTCTGCAGAACTTGGCACACATTTAGATCTCATTTCTTTTTTTGGCAAATTAAGTGAACGATTGAACTCGGCTCCAATTTTTACATTTATGTTTTTGGTGGGATAATATTATCAACTGATATCCTTTTACACTTTCTCATAACCTTATGAAATTGCGACGCTACGCAATATACTATCAGCCTATTGTTGGAGGATTGTGAAATTGTACAAATCGGAAAATTGCAGCCGCCAGCCGCGGCGACTGGAAGCAATCAATTATTTAATTTTCCAATAAGTGGCTCGTGGCTCGTGGCTCGTCTGACGCCACAATATGTTCTCTTCCACGCACTTAATTAATATCGATATCGCGATTTCAATTATCTTTAGCACTACTTATGGCCACAGTTGACAGATATATACTACGTACATATCTGTATATTGTGTTATGGCCGTGTCAAGTATCATATGAATTCATTTTAATTTAAAGTCCTGTTCAAAATGAAAAGAATATTGCATTTACAATTTTACAGGAACACATTTAAATTTAGAATTTATCAATCTAGTCAGTTGCCATTAATTTTCATTATAATAATATTATTGATTGATAATAAATATATTGTGCTTATAATAACTATGTTGTCCTATTCAACTACGGTGAAAATTATTCATTCAATATTTTTCTGGTTCTTTTGAGTCAGGCGGCCGTCCATCGTTTCTTTTGATGTATGAAATAAGTTACTCAGCTCTGACAATTATATTTATTATGTGGTGTCAAGATAATCAAGACCAAATTAGGATGGATATTTTAGCCGAACATCAAGCTTCTAAAAATTTTATACAATTTTGGAAATCCACTCGTAAACTAGATGCTAAGCCGGGTCTACCTGTGAGTGTGGGTGGGAAGAATGATCCAAGAGAAATCGCTATGATGTTCAAGGATCATTTTACAGTAAAGTCACCTCTTGGATCATCTAATAAAAAAGTGAATGTGGAGTCTGGAGGACGTGGAGATGAACCTCTGTTTCATATTATTTCTTCAAATGAAATTAAGTCAATTATTAAGAATATGAGCAGAGGTAAATCTCCAGGTCATGACGGGCTCAGTATCGAGCATTTAAAATATGCGGGATGTCATCTGCCTAAGGTACTCTCGATGTTTTACACACTATGTATAAGGCACTCCTATCTGCCAGCAGATCTAATGAAAACAATCGTTGTACCTATTTTAAAAAACAAAACAGGTGACATTTCCGACATTGGAAATTATCGTCCCATATCCCTTGCTACAGTTTTGGCCAAGGTGTTGGACAGTGTGCTTGATGCGAGATTAAACAATTTTTTGGACTTACACGATGCACAGTTTGGCTTTCGACCAGGACTTTCCACTGAAAGTGCAATCTTAAGCTTGAAGCACACTGTACAATACTATACCAAGCGTAACACACCAGTGTACGCTTGTTTTTTAGACCTTTCCAGGGCTTTTGACCTCGTGTCATACGATGTTTTATGGAACAAGCTGGAGGGCAGGGGCTTACCAGTTAACATTCTTAATGTTTTTAAGTATTGGTATGCCAACCAACAGAATACTGTAAAATGGTCTAACGCTTTTTCCGAATCGTATGTGTTAGAATGCGGTGTAAGACAAGGGGGACTGTCGTCGCCTAAGTTGTTCAATCTGTACGTAAATGACCTTGTTGTCGAACTCAGCAATATGAGGGTTGGTTGCCGGATCGGAGGTATCAGTTGTAACAACATAAGCTATGCCGATGATATGGTATTGCTGGCTCCGACTGCAAGTGCCATTTCTGAGATGCTCAAAGTCTGTGAGACATATGTCGCTGCTCACGGTCTGCTTTATAATGTGTCTAAATGTAAATGCATTGTTTTTGGGGACGTTGGTAAGCATAGGAAATGTACGTCTGATATATCTCTTTACGCTATAACAGTTGAAAGAGTTAAAGAATTTAAGTATCTCGGACACATGCTTACTGATGACCTCAAGGATAATGTAGATATAGAGCGTGAGCGTAGGGCATTGGCGATCCGAAGTAATATGTTAGCCCGTAGATTTGCCCGTTGTAGTAATCCAGTGAAAATCACGCTTTTTAAAGCCTACTGTCAAAATTTCTACACGGGTAGTCTATGGTTTGACTATACTGATAGATCGCTTAATGCCTTGCGTGTCATGTATAACAATGCGTTTAGAATGCTGTTGGGACTGCCTCGCTACTGCAGTGCGTCTGGAATGTTTGCTAATGCGCATACTGACGACTTCTGGGCGATTATACGCAGAAAAACAGCGTCTACTTTAGATAGAGTGCGGCGCAGTCGCAACAGTCTCATGATGATCATTTCGGAGCGATACATGTCATCTTTCATGGGACACTTTGTGCGTGAACTTGTCCATTCAAAGAGACAAGTTTACGCATAGAGTGCCTCATCAACTGATAATAATGAGTATATTTTTAATATTTACTAACATTAGTTATTAAGTCTCGTACTAACATAAATGGATCTGTGTAATCTAATTGTTTAAATAAATAAATAAATAAATAAATAAATAACCTACATGACCGAAAAGCTTTCTAATTGGCAATATAGCAATTAATTACAGACAACTTGATGGTTAAATTGAAACCAAAAGACCGCTTTTTGATTCGGCGCTAGAATTAATTATTTGTCGTGCGTTTGAGATTTCAGTCGTCATTCATTTTGCGATTTTAAATATAACTTCAAACGAATGTTCCTTTTATAATATTATCTCATCCCTTTTAGAAGTTCTGGAATTGTTAAATTTTGTTTGGAATCTTTCGGTGTGATTCGACATTCGAATTATTTACAAACGATTTCAGATGGCTTGAGCATTGTTATCAGATTCTGTCTGAAAAACGAATACAACGTGAGAATGTATCTAATGAATCAGGGTCATTGTTTATTAATAATAATTATTATTATATAATTGAATCATCGTCCTTTCTTTGCGTGTGTCTTTATTGCAT
This sequence comes from Colias croceus, assembly GCF_905220415.1. Lineage (NCBI taxonomy): Eukaryota > Metazoa > Arthropoda > Insecta > Lepidoptera > Pieridae > Colias > Colias croceus. Next base: position 7,952,143 of record NC_059560.1, read on the forward strand.
ATATATTTTATCTGTTGCTACTCAAAAAATATTAAAAAACGTGTAAACAAATTTAAAACTAACAATTTTGTTACGAAGTTTGTTAAAGAAAAATATAGTTGGTTTCTTACGTTAGCATTCTAATGAAACTGTCTATGTACATTGTATTTAAGTTTTGTAAACAGCTCTATAATTGCCGTAAATAATAGAAAAATCGATAATTTTGGATACAAACTATCGGATATCGGAAGGCCATCACAGGAAGGTCGACAAGCTCCATAACGACACACTTCAATACAACAACCACTTTTGATAATTATACGTTGATCAATGTATATCCATATAAGTATACTAGAGTACAATCTATAATCAAAACCTGATTTTACAGACCTTAACGAGAAACTTCAGTCTAGAAATAACAACAGGATCTTATAGCAAGTACATATAAAATGGATAAAGGCATTATACAATAACCTCATTAAAGAATGAACATTACAAGCGCAGCTCTGAACGAGGGATCCGAGTCGAATGTATTTTTGAGGCAAATATGATTCCAATGTCTTAACTGGCGCTGCTTTGTGTTTGGGACCTCAGCTCGAATAATTTCCTTCGATGGAATACGATTTATTTCCTTCTCGGAGGAAATCATTTTAAATTATTTGAGAAAATTTATTTAGCTCGCAATTGAACTGCTTTCATATTTTATGCTTCGATTTATTATATCAGTGTAATAATGATCGATTTTCTGTAGAATGTATCAAAAGCCAAAAAAACTCTTATTAAGTTTTAAGACATACCAAGCGTACGTACGACGTAAACTAACAAGAGGTAATGTGTGTTGAGAATTATTGAATGGATTATAATTATTAATTTTGTCTACACATAAACGGAAGACAATTGATTGAACAATATGGTATGGGTTCCCTTTTATATGGAATTTAGAAACCTTAGAAAGAATTTTTCGCCGTAAAGCCTACCTTTGTTGGGAAATTACTGATTGAAATACTAATTATTTATTATATTATAAATATTTATTATCTTTAAATATTAAAATTTAGAAGCATTAATCTTAGAAACCTATTATATAGCTGAGGTATTTGATTGTTATAAATAAAAACTACCTACCTGACTAATTATTTATACTATCTCTAATAAATAGTTCATTTCACTCCATAAATATAAATAACTAGGTTTCCGCCCGCGGCTTCGCCCGCGCAGTCAAAGAAAAACCCGCATAGTTCCCGTTCCCGTGGGATTTACGGGATTGCGTCATTTTCCCGGGATAAAAAGTAGCCTATGTCCTTTCTTGGGTATCAAAATATATCCATACCAAATTTCATGAAAATTGGTTCAGTAGTTTAGGCGTGATTGAGTAACAGATAGACAGAGTTACTTTCGCATTTATAATATTAGTATGGATGTAAATAATAAAATAAGTACATACACTAAACAATATAAGTCAAAAGAGTTATACGTATCATGATGTGACATGTAATACGAGTACCTACTGAGTAGTCTGCAGTATACACACCAATGCAATACTCATTAATTACAATTATTAATTAAAACCAATTAATGTACGCAGACAGGAAGGCAAAGACTGAAGAATATGGAATCCAATGAACTTTCTGCCGCCGATCGAACCACGCGCTCGGTTCCCACGTCTAAATACACAAACAACTTTTAGCACTTAGTTTACTATAAAGCTTGAAAAACAGTCCCATGCTGTTATTTCTATATGATGAAATTCGTAAAGTTATTTGTATATAACGGGCTTATAGCTTTCTTGAAAGGGCTTCGGATAAAATAGGTAAAGAAAAGAAAAATACAAGATCCTACTCCAGCAGAATACTTAAATATTATTATAAGTATTCCTACACTACACCCCCATTAGTGGCCGCACTGGCCGGAATACCAAAGTGACTTCTGTTTTACACGTTTTGTGGAACTCGGCCAAGAAAGGCTCAAAAAAATACTTTTGTAATATTTCATAGCAGAGGCACTGAAGTGATTCACTCTGTACTTTTGGAAAATATGAAAGGCTGAAGGCTCTTGAAGTAGGTATGTACTTACCAATTATTTTCGATTCGCTTATTTATTAATATCTAACGAATTACACAAAAAAAAATATTTTTCTGACCTTTAAAGTTATTTTTTGTACACGTATAATAATCTGTGCCTGTATATTTTTTATATTTACCGTAATTATTATTTCATTTTATAAAACTAAATAACGAACTATAATGTAGTTTTGCTAAGAACATGATGGACGCTTCGCAATGTACGCTGAGACAGTTAATAGAGCGCGTAATTATTCAAGACAATTATACTCATTAGTCCGGCCCGGGCAGGATCGGCAAGTTTTCCCAACTTTGCCCATTACCCGGGAGATACATTTCCAGCAAGAAAAGAAATTACACTCTTGCAAATTGGATTAACTTGTCACGTATAACTGATATTGTGATTTTTGTTTGATGTGAGACATAAGGGAGAAGAGAAAAGTAAGTAATTTTGATAATGAAAAGTAAGTGCATAGAAAGTTTGACATAAACATTATAATATTACGAAACGATAGAAAAATTCATTCTGATCACCTTGTTTATCAGACATGAGATACACATATTACATATTACCTACGACACAAGGACAGCGCATAAACATATAACTACATATTATTTAACATTAAAAGTCCATATGAATGCAAATTTAAAAAAAAAGTTCTACCTAATTAAAAATTTTAATGACCAGTGGTCAGCGAGAGGCGAGAGGCGATTGTTAAATCTTAAAATTATTTATTCGTTATTATTTGTCATTTATAATTCAAACTTTGGAATTTATTCATGCATAACTAATTATTTAAAACTTAGAGAAGTTTGAAAGCACTTTGCATGGTATTTCTTTCCGCCGGACCACAAACAAACTTCCACCGACAACTGCGAGAAACTCCACGGGAGCTTGCTCTTTTCCGTGCAAAAAGACTTCTCCTTTGCTGAATATATCAACACACAGACGATAAAGTATTATTTATTTAACTTAGTACACATACAGTATCGAACAGTATTTACTAAGTTCTGTCTTAATTCCAGGCCAGCACACTATTTAACAAATGAAGGGCCTAGTATGTCGGGGCGCCGCCCGCCGCCCGCCGTTCGCCGAGGCCTGTGTGCGAACGCGGGCGGCCGGTAGCGCCCCGACATACTAGGCCCTTCATTTGTTATATAGTGTGCTGGCCTCTAATGCCTCTGAACTATATTAGTCATTTTAAAAGAAAAAAATTCAACAACGTAACGTTTTGTTAGAATTGCTCACTTTTTTCAATGACGATTACATAATATTAACAGTGATAATGACCAATACAAGTAATTTTAAGATTTGATGTAACTAATACACTATTCTAAAAATAATAAAATATAATCAATTATGTTTTAAAGAACTGACGTTGTTACAATGTCGTGTCCGTTAACCTCTTTTCTTTAAAATACTAGAGATTTTACCTAGGTACTCTAAAAATCGAAAGCTGATCGATTAATATCAGATATACAGGGTGTAATCGTTAAGTGTGCACAGGCGATTTTTCCATAAGTATTACAGATTAAACAAAAAACTTATCGAAAGTACTTAACCTAATGAGTAAAATGGCCGTAATAAATTTTTAAAAATAAATCGAAAAATATCAAAAAAATTATCTTTAAACCCTCCCATACATTAAGTATATAATATGAATAATTGAATATCCCATAAACAATTAATAATATTAAAGATTTTAGCTTTCTTTTTATTTTTTTGGTTTTCTGCTTTAATTACTTCGCAAATTAGAAGTGGCATTTTCCACGCTTTTTCCGGACATTTCCACGCATTTTCCGGATATTTTCCAGACATTTTCCAGACATTACCCAGGCATTTTCCAGCCATTTTCCGGATATTTTCCGGGAATTTTCCGGGCATTTCTTAGGCATTTTCCGGGGATTTTCCAAGCATTTCCCAGGCATTTTCCGGAAATTTTCCAGGCATTTCCCTGGCATTTTCTGGACATTTCCCTGGCATTTTCCACGCTTTTCCTGGGCATTTTCACGCATTTTCCGGAAATTTTCCGGGGATTTTCCGGATATCTGGAAAATGCCTGTAAAATATCCGGAAAATTCCTGAGAAATGCCCGGGAAATTCCCGGAAAATATCCGGAAAATGTCTGAGAAATGCCTGGAAAATCCCCGGAAAATGCCAGGAAATGTCCGGAAAATGTCTGGGACATGCCCGGAAAATTCCCCGAATATATCCGGAAAATGCGTGAAAATGTCCGGAAAAGCGTGAAAAATGCCACTTCAAAGCAAAGTTATTAAAGCAGAAAACCAAAAAAAGAAAAAGAAAGCTAAAATTTTTCATATTAATTGTGGGATATTCATATTATTTCATACTTAATGTATGGGAGGGTTTAAAGATATTTTTTTTTGATACCTATTTCTCGATTTATTTTTAAAAAATATTTATTACGGCCATTTTACTCATTAGGTTAAGTACTTTCGATATCAGTTTAAAGGTTTTTGTTATCTGTAATAATTATGGAAAAATCGCCTGTGCACACTTAACGATTACACCCTGTATAGATAATTCTAGAATCAAATGCAATGATAACGTCTTGTGAACAAATATCACCACAAAGTAATTTTATTATTTTTTTAATTACCTATAAAGTGAACTATAAAGTACACCTGAATAAATGCAATTTTTTTAAAAATTGTGTAGATATTTGTCCTATTTTGCTTCTTAAATTTACGAAAGATAATATTATTATACCGGGACAGGGATTTGCCTAATGATTTTATAAATTGACATATATTTCAAGTCCGTATCGATTAATTCACTTTAATCGATTTTTTTAAGCAGGACACCTTTCTGCGAAGGTAGGTAAAATTTATAGACGTCAAATGTTGCCTATTAAATTGACTCCACTATAAGTGCTTAGTGCTTGTAACAAAGTCCCAATGCGTAAACAATGAGATTCAAGATGCACTTACTACTTAGTGAATACTACAAGATGATTCAATAGCATCGCAAAGTTGTAGCGTGCTGACAAGTTAGTGACAAGTTGTATCGGCAAGTGAATACAAAAAGCATTTCGAATGGCTGGTAACTAATACCTCCACTTTCGTGTATTGCGTCTAGCTCTTACGTGTAAAGTGTAAACGGTTACTTCTCACTTGCCAATATCGTGGCTTAGTGGTGTGACAAGCACCGGGCATTAAACAGCAGGCTTTCCAAAGCTTTAGAAATAAAAATAAAGTGTTTATAATTTAGTGGGACTGAAATGGTTCCGTAATAATACTTCTGTTCATCTTATATGACCCGTCTCGCCTAATAAACCCGGATTCTCTTACAGCACTCGCGCATTGCTCTAAGCACAATTAGATGACCCGCATTGCCTTTTGTTCTTCTCTGCTCAATCGCAACGGTGCGCGGTGAATCAATGTCGAAGATATACCTACCTACAGCTGATATTTGCTAGTGCAAACACAATTCTGTCTAATGTGATGATCCTAGTGAAGTGTGTATGAAGTGTAAGTGTGTTTTTGTAGTGTGCGAGATTTCTTATTTATTTACTTATTTATTATTTTATTCATTCATCTTTGACGTACAGTGCAAAACATACCAACACGCACAAAGATAACAATGATTACAAAGTCTGACTTAAAATTAAGGTACAATTAGAGACAAATGATACAATATTAACATTAAATAGGTTCACTTCAGATTTATTATTGAGTGCATGATGGGTGGGTGCACTTCAAGCGGCTCGCAAGTCGCATCCGGAGCAGGCTCTCCGCGAGCGCCACTGCACGGAGCAGCTCGGTGCCCACACCAACACACCACAGGCCCACAGTACCACAGGCCCACATTCATGTCTTCGTAATTATAATTATTATAGAAGGTCGATTTAGAAGTACATATTACTAGCTTTTTGACCACAGCTTCGCCCGCGTAGTCAAAGGAAAAAAAAGACAAATTTCATGAAAATCGGTTGGGCAGTTTTTCATGAAGGAGTAACAAAGAAACAAACATACAAGCTTCCGCGTTAGTAGGATATTAGTAGAATATAATATATCGACTTTACTTAAAATTTCTAAAATAAGTAACTGAATTTCCTATTTTTTCAAGGTTTAAATAAAAACGGCACGACTGTGAAGTACGCTAAATATTATAAGCCGCTTTTCCGGTTTATCATCACACAGGTTTCCTTCATAAAGCTAGAGCACGATTTTACCCTTTAGTTGTACCAAATATTAAACGGAACGAGTTGAGCTCTAAACGACGCTTTGGTTCGAATTATGTTTCAGTTGTTCACAACACACGCGCCGGCTGCTGTAAAATGGGGAATTCCGACTTTGCTGAGTGTTTATTTCAATCCAATTGCCTTCTATGAGACTGAAATCATTGTATGAATTCATTCATTGGGCATAGAGAGCTGAAGATAAATGATTAAAAAATGCATGAAACAGGTGATAGATGTATTGGAAATTTATGTTGAAAAAGACTAAGATAAGAAAGCCACGGCCGGAAAACTCGTACTTGTGTATATTTATTATTTACTTACCTACAAACAGTATGTGCAGTACTTTACAATTTTAGTGCTATCCACAGGTGCTATCTTAGTTACATGGTTGTTCAATTATTAAAGAAATAACAAACATTTATTTGTAAAAATTTAACCGCAAGTTGGCGGCACCCGGGTACCCTTCGTTCGGCCTACTCACCGCCTCTCTCACTCTTGACCTTTTAATCACTCTTTTCAAACTCTGAGGCCGCTGTGTACTGTTTATTAATAGAATTTTCATGTAAGCTGACTGGACTTTTTCCATTAACCGCATTTGTTTCAGAACTAATGAAGGTCTAGCGCGTAATTTTACTCGCAATTATTGAAGTCGAGTTTGAATTTGAATTTAAAAGTTAAATACTAAAATAATTAAAGTTACTTTAGTCCAAATTACATCAGATATACACAAATAACACATTTTTAAGCCACAGACGGGTTTGAAGATCGTTCGTATTAGGTATAATATTATTTATAGTAGAGTACAAATTGTGAACGCCGCACTCGCCGCCCGCTAGTCTCGGGCGTAGTGCGGCCGTGACTGTGTGCGGCGCGTGCGGCGCTATCGGGATGGGTGTGCGGCGTTACCGTGCGGCGCGTGCGGCGTTATCGGGATGGGCGCGCGGCGTTGCCGTGCGGCGCGCACGGTGTTATCGGGATGGGCGTGCGGCGCGGCGTTGCCGGCTGGCGAGTCAACAAGTTGGTATCTCTGACGGTACCATCACAGTATATAACATTTTGTACATGTACACAAAAACGCTGACTTACACACAAGAGTAGGAGATAGACACTGTTTTGGCACGAGAAACAGAAATAAAATAAAATTGAAATGCCATTTTACCGTTACCATTATTAATTTTATCTAAAGTTAAAAATTCATTTATTGGTCGAGATATATGCTTTTACATACAAGTAATTATTTCGAGCTTCCTCGAAAAGTTCCTTTAAAACTCTTTTAAGTAAATAAACATTTCTCTGATTTAGCTTTTCCTTCAAAATAACAGTACATATTATTATGTATTATATCCTCTGTTATTTTTCATATAATAATATTATGTATTTTATTTTTTCTCTTTTATCTTTATTTTAATTGCCACCCGTGTACCCATTTAATAAACCTTGGGCAGCCTGGAAGAGATCGCTGATGAGCGTTAAGGTTGCCTTATGTGCTATGAATGTTTTCCTTTTCTTTTAATATTATGGTATGATTGTAAAATTTGTAATGGTACATAAAACTGTTAAATTAATAAATGTGTGCGTGTACTAGTATACACACGTAAGAAGTGAAACTTCTTTATGACCTTATTTTTCAAAAAATAATTTACTATATTATACAACTTTACAGAAATTATACGTCGTCTCTTTTTCTTATCCCTACGGATAAAAAAAAGATGGCGCGTAACTAAAAAATGTTACACTAAATTTTTTTCCAACCCCGATAAAGAAGTTTCACTTCAATAATTATTACACGCATTTCTTTGGTATAATTTTATTTAGTTATATATAAGTTACATATTATTAAGTAAAAAGAAATTGTAAGATTGAAATGATTTTATAACAGGAACAATTGAGTTTCTTTCCGGTTCTCCTCCATAGATACGAATCGTTGGTAAATGTTAAAATTATGTTTCACGATTCAAAAGTGGATATTGTAATCACAACTATACTTTTTATTCGGGACAGGTCACTTAGTCTTTTTTTTTATATTTTTTTTTGAGCACCTACCGAGAGATAGCCCGGACGGCCACATCATCTGCTAGCGCGGACAGTCAACTGGATAATATAAAATATTGAACTGCATAATATTATAATATTGCAATATTACATCGTTTGAGCCGCACCACTCGTCACATCGGCACGCATTTGTTTTGGATGTTTTGTTATTATTTTGTTTTTGTCTCGATATACACGCTTCCAAATGAATAATTCGATGTGATCCAACACCGTCAGTATACCGCTGTATGATCTGAGATCAGTATTGAAATCAAAATTAATTGTCAAAAGATGCAATGTAATGTTAACATGTTATTGTAAGTGTTTTACGGTGCATAGAAGTATTTATATAACGAGGAGATGATCTGAAGCATATTTCGGTTATAGCGTGACGCTGTCGCTGCGCGTGGCGGAGGCGTTCTGGGACCTGGCCACGACGACGCCGGCGCCCAACCGCGAGGACACCATCAGCAGGATGAGCTTCTTCCGCTGGCAGCGTGCCGAGCCCACGCGGGTCAAGTCCTGGTACCCGCAGTTCGACTGGACCGACCAGGCCAACCGCCGCCGCCTCAACGTCATCGCGGGTATCTCCATAGGTACCTACAGTTTTTTTTTCCATTACCAATAACAATAATTAAATAATATTGATTATGCTTCACAAAAATTCGGAGCTGGACGTACACTTCGATTTTCAGATTTCCTGCCCCTCTCCACGGCGTGCATAATGAACAAGCGGGTGCTGATATCGTCGGCGAATTACCTGGACCCGTATATGCACCGGCAACGCGACCTGCGCATCTGGGCGCTGGGCCGAGCCGGCAAGCACACGACGCCGTACCGCTACCGCGTGTGGCGCGTGTGGCGCGTGCTGCCCAAGAGCGCCAGCCCCGAGCACCAGCACGGGCCGCACGGTGACCACGTGCCGCGCCACGACGTCACCGTGCTCGTCAGCCTCGACCAGATCTACGTGTACTACACACCGCCGACGTCCTACATGTACGCCTACCGAGCGCTCTTGACCGGCAAGCACTCGAACCTCACGAACGACCTCCTCTTCGCCGGCTCGGGCTACGAGTACTTGCTCCACATCAAAGAGAACTATAAGATATTTTACACCACCGCGAAGCGCTCGGAGATAGTCGATTGTTCAAAGTACCTGCCGAAATGGTGGGGCAAATTCATCTGCATACGTAACGTGAACCACTTGGCCGGAGTTCAGAACGGCGGCGCCCTGCTCAGCGGCGAGTACCTCGTGGGAGTGGGCTGTTTCGAGATCCGAGTGAACGAGGACCGGGTGTTCGCCTTCACCGACCTGCGGTACTACGTCGGCTGGATATACAAGGTGGGAAACATCCAGCCGGGCCAGTACTACGAGTACGCGTACCCGCAGTGGGGCGTGCGCCTGGGTACCATCTCCGACAGCTCCGTCAACCGGCCCTACCTGCCGCACTGGCAGAAGGCGAAGGCTTTGTTTCCTTTGGGCTAATGTACAAATGAGCTTATGTGAAAGAATTGTAAATACAAAAATTGTAGCTCTTTTTATTACCTACAACTAAGCCAATTAACTTTTTTAAAGATAAACCACTTTTATCCCCCTCCCACTTCCCGAAATTGGACCGTAATTTATTTTTCCTTCATTCTTATCATATTCCCCTCCTTTTCTAATGGGTGGTCCTCTTCCTCCTTTTCTAACCTAACCTAACCTAACTTATCTAATCCAAACTAGCCTAACTATTGCAGAAACCTCACATAAACTAACCTAACTTTCACAGAAACCTAAACCAAACTAAACTAACTATTGCAGAAACCTCACCTAAACTAACCTAACAATTACAGAAACCTCACATAAACTAACCTAACTTTCACAGAAACCTAACCCAAACTAAACTAACTATTGCAGAAACCTCACCTAAACTAACCTAACAATTACAGAAACCTCACATAAACTAAGTTAACTTTCATAGAAACCCAACCCAAACTAACCTAACTATTGCAGAAACCTCAACTAAACTAACTTAACAATTACAGAAACCTCACATAGACTAACCTAACTTTCATAAAAACCTAACCCAAACTAACCTAACTATTGCAGAAACCTCACATAAAGTTAGGTTAGGTTAGGTTAGGTTAGGTTAGGTTAGGTTAGGTTAGGTTAGGTTAGGTTAGGTTAGGTTAGGTTCCCGTGTGGAGTTTCTGGTCTCCCATCGGGCGCGTCCTCAGGTGGCGGATAGGGGGAGGCCCTCCAGATATGGGGGGTACCGGTTGTCTTGCCGGCGCGGACCAAAACCAGCGTGGAGGAACTCGAGGGCTGCCACGTCCTTGTTGCAATTTCTGCTTTGCAGAGAATGTGCTGGGTTCATATTCGAACAGTGCTGCTTTTGCGGCGAGGTATGGCAACCAGTGGTTGCGGATGTTTTAGTCCTACTGGACGACGGGCTGCTCTGCAGCGATGGATGGCGGTTGTATCAATCGCGGCGCGGCGGGCTGGGCGGCAGGTTTTCTGTTGCCTGGTTAGGGGCTTCGGCCTCCCGTCGGGCAACCTGTTATCCGTCGCAGTGTTGTTGTCACGTCTAGCAGCTACGACGGACCAGGGGGCTTGCCTTAATCGGCTGGCCTGAGAGGAAGGACACCTCATCAAAAACCCTCAAATCCGCGTTGTAGTCCAGCGGCGTGGAATTCCTGTCCTTCTTGGACAGTTTGGCTCGGGAGAGCGTGAGCTTTTAGCTGTGTACACCCATGGATACCGCCCGACCTCCATGGTGTAAAAGGGTTATCCGGGTGCAGGGGGCACCGCCCGGATGGACGTTTTATATCCCCCATACTCGTGGGAACAAAAATGTCCTTTAACTCCGAAATGATCAACGACGACTCTGGCAAACACACAATTGACACTGAAAACTTTTATGATTGGGAAGACACTGACGGAAGTATGTCTCCAGCGCGTGTCGAGACAAGGCGGGGCAGGGCTGTGCTGCGTTCAAGCTCCAGCTCTGTCAACAGCATTAAAGAAAAGGATGAAAGAGACAGGCTGTGGCGGAAGCGGACGCTGGACACCAGCTGTTCAGGTTCCGACACAGATGGCACAGGGGTTTTTACATCCCCATTTTTGAAGACCACCTCAAAAAGAGGGAAGGGCCGCCCATCGGGTTCAAGCGCCACTCGGCGTGAGGCCACATTTGATATGACGAGGATGCGTAAGATGGAGTTGGAGGCGCAGGCCGAGAAAGAGGTTGCTGAGTGCGCCGAGCGCATTGAAGTGGCGCGAGCTAGCGCTCCTCTCCCTCCCATCCCAGTAAAGTTGAACACATCTGAGGATCTCAGTCGCCGCATTGCCGATGACCTGGCTGCAATAGAGAAGGTGTTGACCAGGTCATCAAATCTCAAGGGCACTTTCAAAAAGACCTTGAAGATAGCCCACGATGATATTGAGCAGTCGGTGGCACAGTTGGAGAAGCGCACTGTGTCTGAGGAGACGAGATTGCTGCAGGCAGCCAATTCCCGCCTCCAGGCGGAGCTCGACTCCCTGAAAAGGGAGCTCCAAGAGGTGAAGGCCCCTCAGGGCTCGTCGCTGCCTGTTCAGCCCCAAGATTCAGACTCCGATCTGGTTGCTGTCATCTTGCGCCAGGTCGGAGCAATGATAAACGCGAGATTCGAGGCCCTAGAGGAGCGTCTGCTGCCGGCCAAGCGCATAAGACTTCCGCTGGCGGCGGATAGCAGGAAAGCGACGAAGGCGGCTGAAGAAGAGATGGCCGAAGAACTTGCACCGTCCCCTCCATCAAAGGCGAAAACATACGCAGGTGTTGCGGCAACATCGAAACCAGGCAGACCTGTGCCTGGGCCCGCAATAAAGAAAACCTCGAAGCAGGCAGCGGTCCCAGCGGTGGGGACCGAGGCAGCCTCGAAGAGAAACAAGAAAAAGAAATTGGAAAAGGGGAAAGAAACGGGCGTCGTGCAGCCTGTTCCGGCGGGTTCGAGGCCCCCCAGAAAGGATGGCCTCCCGCAGCGGCCGTCTAAGGATGGAGAGTGGACTGTGGTTGGAAAGCGAGGAAAAGGAAACAAGGGGAAGGGGAAGAAGCGCGCGGCTGAGTCCCGCAAGAAGTCGCGAAAGCTCCACGCTCCGAATTCCTCGGCTGTCGTCCTTACCCTGCAGCCGAGTGCGAAGGAGCGTGGCGTAACCTACGCCGGTGTTTTGACGGAGGCGCGGCGTGAAATAGACCTCGCCGAAATTGGCATCAGTGCAATGCGTTTTAAGCGCGCCGTCACTGGTGCCAGGATACTAGAGATCCCCGGTGCTTCCAGCACCAAAGAAGCGGACTCCCTTGCCGCCAAATTGCGGGAGGTCCTCGGTGAGGATAACGTTAAGGTGTCCAGGCCGGTCAAGTGCGCAGACTTGCGAATCACTGGCCTGGATGACTCGGCCACAGTCGAGGACATTGCGGCCGCGGTCTCGCACGCAGGGGAGTGTACCGCGGAGCATGTGAAGTGTGGTGGCCTGCGCGCGGGCCCCCGAGGTGCTGTATCAGCCTGGGTTAGTTGCCCGGTGTCTGCGGCGAAGAAGCTGGCGCAGGCGGGGCGCGTAATGGTTGGGTGGGTTTCGGCGAAAGTATCTCTCACTGAGCAGAAGCCCCTGCGCTGTTACCGCTGCCTGGAGTTGGGCCATGTCAGCGCCACATGCTCCTCGTCGACGGACAGGAGTGCCACTTGCTTCCGCTGCGGTGAAACAGGCCATAAAGCTGGTGGATGCGATGCCGCCTCCGCTCGCTGCGCCCTGTGCACGGAGGCGGAGCTACCGGCAGAGCATCGGATTGGAAGCGCAGCCTGTAAGGCCCCGAAGCCTAAAAGAGGCGGAATGCGGAAGCAAGATGGCGCTCGAGTCCCATCGTGCTCTGCTCCGGTATCTGATGAGGTACCACAAACGGAGGCAGCCATGGAAACGCAGTAATGGCCCCACTGCGTTTCCTACAGGCCAACATCAACCACTGTGCCAGGGCTCAGGACCTTTTACATCAGAGTCTGGCAGAGTGGGGGATTGACGTGGCGGTAGTGTCCGAGCCATACAATCTGCCCCCCCGGGATAACTGGGCGGGCGATCTGGATGGCTTGGTGACGCTAGTTGCTCAAGGCGTCACACAGCTTGAGCAAGTCATAAGGCGGCGGGGATGCGTCTCGGCGGTTGTCAAGGGTTTCACCGTTGTTGGGGCGTACTTCTCGCCGAATCGCTGCCTCGCCGATTTCGAGCAGTTCCTGGTTGAGTTGAGGGATCTGCTAGACTTCGCACAACCTCAATCTGTGCTTCTGGCCGGGGACCTTAACGCCAAGTCGGTGTCTTGGGGCTGTGTGGCAAGTGATATACGTGGCTCAATACTCGCTGACTGGGCAGTTGCGTCGGGACTGACGGTTATTAACCGTGGAGCAGAATTAATTCTGCTTGTGTTCGGCAGAGGGGTGGATCCATTGTAGATGTCACGTTTGCGAGCCCCCCTCTCGCTCGTCGTATACAAGACTGGAGGGTTCTTTTGGACGTGGAGACGCTCTCGGATCACCGTTATATCCGGTTTAGCGTCTCCACGCCCTCAACGGCTCCCAGTCAATTCCCCCCTGGCGATTGTCGTCCGCGCTGGGCACTTGGTAGCCTCGATAGGGAGCTCCTCATTGAGGCTGCCTTAGTGCAGGCTTGGCTCCCGTCGCAGCAGAATGGCAGCGTAAACGTAGAGGAAGAGGCCACTTGGCTTGCTGAAGCAATGTCAAAGGTGTGCGACGCGAGCATGCGGAGGGTGCGGTCGGTTCCACGTAGGCGCCAAATGTACTGGTGGTCCGCCGATGTTGCCCAGCTGCGTGCTTCATGTGTGGCTGCGAGGCGGGCGTACACCAGGCACAGGCGCCGTAGGCGGCGTGACGAAGATGAGGAAGCGCGGTTATACGCCGTCTATAGGGACTGTATTGTGTCTCTGCAGGACGCAATCAGAAGCGCTAAGACCCGTGCATGGGAGGAGATGCTCGAGAGTTTGAACCGTGAACCCTGGGGTCGGCCGTATAAGAGGGTGAGGCAAAAGCTTCGCCCTTGGGCCCCGCCCCTGTCTCAAAGTCTCGAGCCACGATTTCTGGAGCAAGTGGTGACGTCCTTGTTTCCGGATCGGGGAAGACATTCTCCCCCACCGATGGCACCCGCGATGACTGCGCAGGAGGAGCTCAACAACGAAAATGTCCCTCCAGTCACTCGCAACGAGCTCGCTGTGGCAGTAGAGCGCCTAAAGGCGAAGAATGCCGCCCCCGGCCCTGACGGTGTTCCCGGGCGGGCTTGGGTGCTGGCGCTAGAGTCACTTGGACCCAGGATGGAACAGCTGTTCACGGAATGCCTCCAACAGGGCCAATTTCCCCGTAGGTGGAAGACCGGGAACTTGGTCCTGTTGCAGAAGGAGGGACGCCCGCGCGACTCGCCCTCGGCTTATAGGCCGATCGTGCTGCTCGATGAGGTGAGCAAGCTCTTTGAGCGCGTCTTCGCAGCTCGCCTCATCGACCATCTGGAGGGAGTGGGGCCGGACCTAAGCGAGAACCAATTTGGATTTCGCCGGGGACGGTCCACTATCGATGCGATTGCTGAATTGCGGAACCTCGCTGATGATGCGGATAATGAAGGCGGAGTGCTTTTGGCGGTGTCTCTTGACATCGCCAACGCATTCAACACTCTGCCATGGAGCTGCGTGATCGAAGCGCTCCGCTACCACAACGTGCCCGGGTATATGGTACGCTTGTTGCAGTCCTACTTATCGGAGAGGGCTGTGGCGTACCCCGCGCGCCGTGGATGGCAAGAAAAGGAAGTGACGTGCGGTGTTCCACAGGGCTCGGTTCTTGGGCCCCTTCTGTGGAACATCGGCTACGACTGGGTCCTGCGTGCCACTTATCTACCGGGTGTCAGCGTGCTTTGCTACGCGGATGACACCCTGGTAACTGCACGCGGGGCCTCGTATAGGGAGGCAGCCCTTATTGCGACCGCTGGTGTGGCGGAAGTTGTGCGCCGAATCAGACGACTTGGCTTAGAGGTCGCTCTCAACAAGTCCGAAGCGATTTTGTTTCGCGGCCGTCGAAGGGCGCAGGCTGCTGGTTCAGCTATCCAGGTGGGTGGCACGTCCATCGGCGTCGGTTCCACCTTGCGCTACCTGGGCATCGTGCTGGACAGCCGGTGGACATTTGTGGAGCACTTTCGTCGCCTCGCTCCCCGTCTTGTTGGGGTGGCCGGGGCACTTGGAAGTCTGCTCCCGAATCTAAGAGGGGCTGGGGGTGCGTGTCGTCGTCTATACACCGGCGTCATTCGCTCCATGGCCCTTTATGGTGCGCCCATTTGGGCCGACTCTTTGAGCGTCCGTACCCGACCCTACTTGCGTAGACCGCAGCGGGTCATGGCGCTCAGAGTCGTGAGGGCATATCGCACAGTGTCCTTCGAGGCCGCGTGTGTCATGGCTGGGACGCCCCCGTGGGACCTGGATGCCGAGATGCTGGCGGACGTTTATCGCCGCGTCACCGCGTCCAGATCGCATGGAATTAATCCATACCTGGAGCAAGTCCAGCAATGGAGGGCCGATGCTCTCGAGCGGCGGTTCAGGGAGTGGGAACGCCGGCTCGAGAGGCCCAGCGCAGGAGCGAGGACGGTCGAAGCCATCCGACCGGTCCTACGCGAATGGTGCGACAGGCGGCATGGGGCAATTACCTTCCGCCTGACACAGGTGCTGTCCGGACACGGCTGTTTCGGGTGGTACTTGTGCAAAGTCGCCAGGCGGGAGCCGCAAATGGCTTGCCATTGGTGTGACAGTCCGGAGGACACGGCAGACCACTCTCTCGCCGTGTGCCCCGCGTGGTCCGAGCCCCGTGCTCGCCTAGTCGCAGTCGTCGGCCCTGACCTCTCTCTGTCTTCCATAGCTCGCGCAATGGTTGGCAGCGACAGGTCGTGGCGCGCGGCTATCACATTCTGTGAAGATGTGATGTCGCAGAAGGAGGAAGCAGAGCGAGTCCGCGAGGGAGATCCCAACGCAGATCCTATTCGGCGGCGACGTCTTATTGGGCGCAGTCGCCGAGTCGCAACCGCTGTACACGGTCGCGACTTGCTTCCCTAATGATGGGTGCCGGACGGTGGAACGGGGACATAATCCATCGTCCGGTGCGGTGAGGCGGCGTGAGACGTGTTCCGTTCACGCCGCCCCCCAGGAAGGAGAAACTGGCGAACTCAAGCCAGGCCTTAATCGCGATGGGCCTATATAAAAAATAGGCTGCCGCTGACGGGGTTGCGGAAGTGGTTCGACCAAATACCCGCGACCCTGCCAATACAGCGGAGTGACGGAACACAGTGGAGTTTAGTCGGTAGTCGCCGCATTCTGCGGTGTGAGTCCGACATAACCCAGGGCCCTTTCCCCGAGCGCTCTGGGTATGCCTAAATGCATTCTCCACTATAAAAAAAAAAAAAAAAAAAAAAAAAAAAAAAAAAAAAAAAAAAAAAAAAAAAAAAAAAAAAAAGGTTAGGTTAGGTTAGGTTAGGTTTTTTTTTTTTTTTTTTTTAATATAACACTCCACAGACTCAAGGTCCGTGCCTTTTTTAGATGATTTAATGTTTTTCTTTGATATAAAAGGATGGTTTACTCGTCACTAAATTAGGTAGTCCCGTCAACTACCCATATTACAATTATATTTTAGCTTCTAACTAGTTTTTACAATATGCATTATTTTAGTATAACATGCTTATTTTTTTTTTTTTTTTTCTTTTTTCTTCTTTTTTTTTTTTTTTTTTTTTCGAGTATTATATTTAAATTATTATTATATTTTTTTTTTAAACTAATATCCATATAAATCATAAACTTTTTTATTTTTTTTATTATTATTATTATTATTTTTATTTTTTTTTTTATTTTTTTTTTTATTTTTTTTTTAACTATGCATGCTATTTAACATAATATTATAAATAATACAATTAATTATACAATTACTTCAAATAACACATTTAAATTTATTCTAATACAATATAATGATATTAATACAATTTAATCTAATACAAATTAAAAATTAAAAATTAAAAATCTTATACCGCGAATGAGACACACTATTATTAGGTAATTCTGTATAAAGTAGGGAGTATGATGCATATAATAGGTTATTGTTTCCGCAATCCAAGCTTTTGGAGGTGTTTGTTTTATTTTATTGATTTTGTGAGGGCCTCCACGACTCTGCCGTTTCTATCTTTGAGGGCCATTTTTAAACCTAGGTTAGGTTAGGTTAGGTTAGGTTAGGTTAGGTTAGGTTAGGTTAGGTTAGGTTAGGTTAGGTTAGGTTAGGTTAGGTTAGGTTAGGTTAGGTTAGGTTAGGTTAGGTTAGGTTAGGTTAGGTTAGGTTAGGTTAGGTTAGGTTAGGTTAGGTTAGGTTAGGTTAGGTTAGGTTAGGTTAGGTTAGGTTAGGTTAGGTTAGGTTAGGTTAGGTTTTTTTTTTTTTTTTTTTTTTTTTTTTTTTTTAAAAAGCACCCGCCATCTCAGGGTGTTGTTTGCTTTCCTCTGGAATTTTGTCCAGAGTTGTTTGTTTTTCTTTAATCAAATAAATACAACACTATTATTTATTAATACATTAGGCCTAAATTAAAATTACAATTACATATGAAGTACAAATTAACAATATCCATTAAAAATTTAAAATACAATATTAAAAGATCACGTTTAAAACAAAAGATTACAATTAAAATATTACAACACATACATATTACTAATATTACAATTTACAGTCAAATTTCCAATAATAATAAAATACTACAATTAAACATTACATTTTTAAAACTTACATTAATTTAAAACATTAGAATGAAAATAATCAAACAATACGGCACAACACTTATAAAACTTAACCCTAATATCACAGTAGCTTATCACAATTTCGTTTATTCACCACCCTCACAATTCTTTCGCAAAATTCCAAAAATTCAGTTCTCATTTTATCCCCCAGGGCCGCGGGCAGATTCTCACCCGTCATCGCGATGCCCAATTTTTGCTCAATAACATATCTATCTCTTGCAAAAATCGGACACTCGAGCAACAGGTGAGAAACCGTCTCGTCGACTCCGGGCTGACACAGACACGATGGATTCTCCTTCAGCTTGAATCTGTTCAAGTAGAAGGCGAATCCACCGTGTCCAGTCAGTGCTTGTGTGGTGTGGTGAGTGATGTTTATTTTCCGAACTATTTTGTATGCAGCAGCAGCGCTTGGGAAAAAGAGCTTCGTGCCTCCAGCCGTCTCCCCCACATCGTATCTCCTGTCCCATTCCCCGATCGTATCCTGTCTCAAGATACGCTTGACGAATGAAACAGGACACAGATCGTAGTCGGGTTTCCTCTTCGACCCCAGAGCGGCCTCCTTGGCTAATTGGTCAACTCTTTCGTTCCCCCTTAGCCCTGCGTGCGCCTTAATCCAAAACAGAGCGACCTCCCGCCTCTGCGAAGCAGCTTTTCGGAGGGCCGCCCTTGTTTGCACAGCAAGGGGGTGAGGGGAACCGAGTGTGACGGCCTGGAGGACCGATCTGGAGTCGCTGAAGATGCCGACCTTCGACACTCCACTCTTGCAGGCTCTAATTACTGCTCTTTGGAGCGCTAGGAGTTCGGCCTGGTAGACGGTGCAATACGGCGGCAAAGCAAGCTTGACGGCCTTCGTCTCGGCCTCCCCCTCCCATACGGAAAGGGCGGCTCCGACTCGACCCTCAATCTTGCTGCCGTCCGTGTAGATCCTATGTACGTGGCTATCAGCCACGTCGGAATACGAGTCCTCGTCCACCAGCCCGAACCCCAGCCCTTCCTGCTCTGCCGGATGTGGGTCCTCAATCGCCGGAGCCATTCTTTCCACCTCCCTGTCTCCCAACGCTGGGTGCGACACCCCCTTCTTGATCCCATATAATCTCGAAACTTCGAGTATTCTGAGGTCAAGGGGGAGTATCCCAGCCAACAGCATAGCTGAGTTCAGGGAGACGGTCCGATATGCTCGGCAGATCTTTTGGGCGAACCCCCGTTGTACGGTGTTCAGCCTTTTTTGGACCCCCATCTTTTCCACGGTGGGTGCCCACGCTGCTGATGCATACATAATAGTCGGTTCGATAACAGCTACATAAATAGTTCTTATAATATCTGGGCTAAGTCCCCAACCAACTCTGGCTGCCCTAGCCAAGAGTTTATACCGGGCGATTGCCTTTTGGCATACCGTCCCGACGTGGGCGTTAAAGGTGAGGCCGCTGTCAATCGTTAGGCCTAATATCTTTATTTGAGAAAAGTATTTTATTTCCACATTCCCCATAGCGAGCCGTGGCACGTCGTATTTCAACCTCCTCGTGGAAAGGAGGGCACAAGTTTTATGTGGTGCAAATTTTAATTTGTTTTCCTTTCCCCATTTATCTATTGCGTTAAGGACACGGTTCGCTTCTATTTCAATTTCAAGGGCCGTGTCCCCCTCGAAGACCAACACAATGTCGTCGGCAAACGCTTGACAGAATACTTTCATCTCCTCTAACATCCATAGCAGAGGGTCCAGCAATAGGTTCCACAGGATTGGTCCGCCTATGGACCCCTGCACGCACCCCTTGCTGGTCCCCCTACTCACTTGCACACCCGCATATCTAACTTTCACTCCCCTTTCACTCAGGTAGCTGCTGATCACCCGCCTCACGTTCCCCGGGCACCCAACTTCAGCCAACCGCACCTTTATGGCTGGCCACCAGGCGCTGTCGAAGGCTCCCTCTATGTCCAGCGATACCACAACAGAAATCTTCTTCTCCTCCCTCATATTTCTGATGTGGTTCACTAGTCTATAGAGGGCGTCCTCGGTGCTCCTCTGTGGCATAAAGCCATACTGGTGGGGGCTTATTTTGGGCAACAGGTAAAACCTGAGTCGGCCGACCAGCATCTTTTCGAAGATTTTGCCGAGAACAGGTAAGAGGCCGATCGGTCGATAGGCTTTCGGTACCCGGTATGATTCCCTGCCCGGCTTTCGCAGTATAACCACGGTCGCCCACTTCCACTGTGCGGGGAAGTAGGCGGCAGAGAGGCATCTGTTGAGCAAGGCAAGGAACCATCCCGGGTTACAATCTACAGCGTGCTGACAGATGTCGGCCGTGAGGCCATCCGCTCCGGGGGCCTTCTTGGGGTTGAAGGACCTTACGGATCTCTTCAACTCCTCCATGATGAAAGGAGGGTCGTCCGGGCCCGCCGGTGGTTCGGTGTCCAAGGACTCCGCACACCGGCGCACCCGACGATGCCCCTCACTTTCACCACTTTCCTGGTCCTCGGGGTAGAAGGTCTCCGCCAACAGTTCTGCCGAGCTCCGGGCATCGAGGGTCTCACCACCCCTCGAAAGGGGCAGATCCTCCTCTCTCCCTGTGGCTCTACTAAGCACCCTGTAGATGCCCTCCCAGACCCCCTCCCTATCCTGTTTCCGGCAAAACTCCTTCCAACTCTTCTCTTGCGCTTCTTTCACCGCCTTTTCATACATCTCTCTTTCTTCCAGGTACAATCCAACCACGCGGTCTCTGCGATCAGGTGCTGCGTTTCGGATCCTGCGTCTCCTCGTGGCCACCTGCTTCTTCATCTGCGCGAGCTCATCATTCCACCACGACAAGGTGAATTTCTGTGTGTGTTTTTTGGTCGGCATTGTGTCTCTGCATGTCTGTGTGATTGCTTCAGTGTATCTGTCTATTGCGTCATCTATTTGTTGTGTGCTGTGTATTGTGTCTATGTCTTGTATAGTTAATTGTCTGTCCGACATCAGCTGGGTCAGTTTCTCATGAAACTGAGTCCAGTTTGCCTTGTGTGTGTTAAATATGCGTGTAGTTCGTATTATGTTCGTGCCTGTGGATTTGTGTTGTCTGATGCCGAAGGATATGCCGTTGTGGTCCGAGCTCGTGAGACTCTCCTCAACCCTCCAGTTGTCCACTCGGTTCAGCAGATCGTCGGAGCACGCTGTCACATCCACGTAGCTGGAGTACCTTTTCCCACCTCTGATGGTATCGAACGTAGGGATGTCCCCGGTGTTGAGTATGTGCATTCCCATTTCTTCCAGTACAGCAGACACGTCTCTTCCTCGCGGGTCTTCCACTTCGCCACCCCACCACGGGCTTTTTGCGTTCGCATCGCCTCCCAGGACCATCCTATGGATACCCAGCTCTCTCCCTATCCGCCTAAGATGGTCCAGGTAGAGCCCCACTGGCTTATCGGGCTCGAAGTAGAAGGACACTACAATCATCTCCCAGGCTTTGGTTCTGAGGGTGGCCACAACGATGTTGTTACTGCTAAGGCGTGTATGTAGTTCGACATCCAGTGTGTCGTCGAGTACCACAATACACGCCTTTACTGCGCCACCCCCTTCCCCTTCGCACTGGAAGATCCTCACTCCATTGTATGTCCTCATACTTTTCGCCCCACCAACATAGGGCTCTTGCAGCAACGCTACGCATGCCTTACGCTTGGTGGCTTCGAGCAGTAGCTCCCTTGTGGCGATTTGGCTCCGCTGGAGATTAGCCTGCAATATTCGGTACTGGAAGGACTCACCTTGGGCAACCCTAGCAATACGCTACCGCCGATCTGGCTAGAGCGTCCCACTTCTTTCGTTCAAAACATTCACGATCAAAGGCGCTGTGCTCAGCGCTACCTTTCTTGGCCTTAGTGCAGTTAATGCACTGAGGCGCTTCTCCCCGCAACCACTTGTCGCATTCAGTCTT